>NW_008794774.1:827571-850113 GCF_000699145.1 Aptenodytes forsteri | reverse complement strand
AAACTTTGAAATCTTAGCTAAGTGATATAAAGGATTGATTGTGCATATATAATCCTTTAGACATAAACCGTTGACGAAGACTGGGACTAGGATTGGATCCAGTCGCACCTAAACTCCTCTCTGAGAAGGAGTTTAGAAAGCAAGGGGGTCCTTTCTGAACCTCATGACTCAACGGGAGGGTCTTCCTGACAGTATTGTCTGACCCTGTCCCCTATGCAGTAAATAATCAAGTGTACCTTGCCATCGAATCTTGTTCGCTGTCGCATTTACCATTGAACTTTGTTAATTCACACTTCAACTCACTGTTTTCTATCAATAAAGTATTGTTGCTTCTCTCTTACAAGTGCAGTCTCACTCCATCCACGACACTACCATATATTCATATATTTTCAAGTATTTGCAACTGGAGACAAAACAGAACACAGATAGCAATGCAAAACAGTTTAAACATTATTTTAAGTAACCAACTAATTCTTTTATAAATTACTTAAACGGAGAAAATAAAGCAAAGCAAGGAATTTGGATTAGGAATTGTATTTTTAACATGAACATTTGCAGATTGTTCATGCAAAAGATCCAAATTCATTACTGTTCAATGAAAAGTAGCCTTATTAATACTTGCAAATTGTCTATAGTGCATCTATAGAATACCTTAAACACAGCTTTTTGTACTTCATTTCTTGCTGTATTATCTTGGTTAGTAGGACACTTAAGAAAGAAAAACAAGTAAGTACAATTATTAGTTTACACTAATAACAGGGAGACCTGCTGTGCATTATCTTAGGGAAGCAAGAGATGAAAAACCTGGCAAATATGCTGCTTCACAATGCTTTTACACAACATTATTGTTAATTACTTTGAAAATGCTTAATCGTACATAAGCTTGAAAAGCAAGCATAATCACAAAACCACAGGCTAGGCAAACACACAAATGTGTGCCCACATACAAAGGCACTGAAGAAACAATTTGGAAAGGACGATTCTTTTACCGTCAACTATTTTTCCAACCTATGCATACAGGCAGGAATCATTATAACTGCAGAAAGAACTCATGGGACAATTCACAGAGTTGCTTGTTGCTATGATTTTATTATGAAGAACAATAAAACCTATCAGTCATCCAATCGCAAATGAACTCACAGGAGATGTAACAACCAGAAATGAGAGACCCCAGAAAGCACATTCACCTCAGGACACAAACTGCTACAGATTTCTGTCTAGTTTGTGAACATCCCATATAATTTTTATTCCAGCTATAACACTAAGGTATGATTAGCTCAGCATTTTTAAGCTGCTGCTCTGGTATAGAATCAAAGAATTGTGTAGGTTGGAAAAGACCTTTAAGATCATAAAGTCCAACCATTAACCTAGCAGTGCCAAATCCACCACTAAACCATGTCCCTAAGCACCACATCTACACATCTTTTTAAATACCTCCAGGGATGGGGACTCAACCACTTCCCTGGGCAGCCTATTCCAATGCTTGACAACCCTTTCGGTGAAGAAATTTCTCCTAATATCCAATCTAAACCTCCCCTGGTGCAACTTGAGGCCATTTCCTCTCATTCTATCGCTTGTTACTTGGGAGAAGAGACAGACACCACCTTGCTACAACCTCCTTTCAGGTAGTTGCAGAGAGCGATAAGGTCTCCCCTTATGACAGAATGTATGACAGAATTAACATAGTACCACTATGTTACCAGCATCTGAAGTAACTACTTTTCAACATATCAGTACTATCAGCTGGCAACTTCCTTGCCAGAAAATTATTAAGAGGTGATTCAAGTTTGAGACTGTTTCACTGCTGCACAGACACCAGCCAATACGGAGAAGCCACAGAGCAAGTTACAGGATGCAGAAGGAAATAACAGGATTATACTGCACTTTAGTAATCATCCCAGCAGCTTCAGAAGGTAATGCTGGCAGCCTCTGAGGTATTTAGAGCAAAAGAAGCACCTACATCATTTTAGGACTATATGAGCATGGATTTGCTCAGAAAAAAAAAAAGAATCCAAATAAAATTGGATTGTTGTCCTTGTAAGAAATATTACTATGTAGAACATACCTTCACAAAGAAAAAAAAAAAAATTACAGCCTGATTTTTGTTTAATAAACGTATATAAGTGTTAATTTAATTAACATGCATTTTCTTCACAGTCATTTTATGAATAGCTCTGCAAGGTAAAACAAGGTTACTGAATCTTAATTAAAAATAAAAATCCAAATGAACTGCAGCAACATAATCAATACAAATTACATCATTTAAATTAAGCAAAATTTAATTAAAGGCATTCACATTAAATTTATTCTCTTTGGATTCAAAGCTTTTCCAATTCAAACTGTTTCGTAACAATTTTATAAGCAGCACAGCAGTCAATAAAAATTTATATTATTCTAAATTAGCCATTATGTGCTAGACACACCATTTTTATGAAACAAAATACTGATTCTGTCGCATGTTGGAGTTTAGCAACAAAGCCAGAGGAAGGAAAATTCACTTCACCCTCCAGGCTGATTCTGTACAAATGCACTACACTATCACTGCCCATTTGATTATGGTAACCCATGTTACACAAAGCAACTGAATGGTTCTACTGAAGTTACCTCTCTTGCAAGAGAGAGGTGGTACTCAAGCACCTGTTGAGTACACAGCAGAAGCGCTGTCTCACAGAAAACATGAATCTGCCTATAAAAATATATGTAGCATTTCTCATAAAAGTTGCAGAGCCAAAAAGTTGCAGGAGACCCACTGGTAGTCATTATTAACACTAAAATTCTGTCTGAAATGAAATAAAAAAATGCTTGCTTTTTAGAGATGCTGAATTATGCTAGCTGTCAATAGGACCTGAATATGCTCAGCACCTTCCAAAAGTCAGAAATAAAAATGTTTGGTTAGCTGTAGAAGCTTGTCAAAATATATTTATGCCAAAGTAGTTAAAAAAAAATATAAAAAAATTCTTGCATTACAAAGTTAGCTTTTAATTTTTCCAGATCACAAATGCTGCAAGAACAGATTTTCTGGTATTTATTTCCATATTCTATCCCACACAAAGACATGAAATTCAAGAGCATTTACACAAAGACATCAAATTCAAGAGCATGACATTTTTTGAAAGTTTTCTTCATCTTAAAAATGCCCTCTGAATAAATTCTAATTGTACCCCAACTAAAGCAAAGACCTCGTAATTTTGAATATCAGATTCAATAACTACAACGCTTATAACATCGAGGGGCAGCTTCTTTTAAGAACTCTGACAGACTAGGTCTGCAAGATCAAGCAACTAATAAACAAGTTTGTCAACACCACAAAAGGAAGGAGGGCAAAGCCCTTCTGAAGTACTGCAGGGATGTTTTGGCCACAGCCACAAGAGGACCATGGAAGATTTTACTGTTTACCAGGCAGAAGACCCTATAATAAGGAAGAAAAAGTGAAGATTTAAAAGAGACTGATACAATCTGAAGAACATACAGAATGCCATTCTAAGATGGTAAGCAAAGATAAAATCATACACAACTTATAACTCTCCATTATAATAAACAGGAAATGCTCCCCAGGTTCTAACATGTACCAATAGCTTAAAAAAAAAAATTATAATGTCTGAAATGTGTGTCTTGGGGTGTTTCTGATATGTTTCTAAGCTTAAAAAAGAAATACTGAGATGCCTTTAATCTAAAAAAAAAAAATACATATATATATATGCATGCACTGCCAATGAGCTAACTGGTTAAAAGTTTGCAGATCTGTTTCCCTCCTGCAACACATGGTGTAATGCTCTATTTCAGAGGCCAAAGACCTATAGGACATAGTGGTAAAGATTGGAAAACTTTTCTCAGGTTCTTCCTTTCAGTGATTTGACCACCAGAAACTGATAAATATTATTAATGAGCTTCCATCTTTTTATTCTTACAGACCCTGTTTTTGTTGGAATCAAAACAAAGTATGTGAGCGAAAGGGCAGAAATACGGCAAAGGAAACCATCTACCTGTTCTTCTGCTGATATTGCAATTATTGTAAGTAGAGATGCTTTACTGAAATCCTCTAAGTTACAGATTGTACAACACCTCTTTATTCAGATTTACTGATTAATGCTGACTCTTTCTGATCACTTTGCAAGTAGAGGGGGAAAACAAAATCCAAATATGCAACAATTTCCTAAAAAACCACCAGTGCTCTACACTCTCTTTTACATGATGCCCTAAACTGTTTTTTTACAAGATGTTCAGGATTTAGAGATCATGAACAGAAAAACTATGAAACTGTCCTGTTTTCAGAAGACTATCACCACTCAATCGAGTCATATATGAGGAGTTCCTGATGACTGACTATTCTACCTATACGTGCATGAAACATTTTTACACTACCATATGGCACTTCATTTTTTTAAACAGATGATAGAGAACTGCTTGATAACAATTACGAATAAACCGATGATTTTGAAAAGAAAACTATTTTGAAAAGAAAGAAGAATTCAGTTAGAATGCTCTTGAAGCAATTTATAAACTTCAAATAGTGACAAGTAAACCACATATATTTTTTAGCAGCTATTGCAAAGAGCATCATGGGAAGAAAAGCCCTGTAAGCGTACCTGGGCTTAGAGTCCCTAACCCCTAGCTGCAAATATCAAACCTACAGGATTGTATAACAATTCAATCGGAAAACTAACTGGCTTGTCCAGAATTTGCCGTTACCTGCTTTGCCCAAAGCAAAAGAACAACTTCTACAATGTCAAGAACACTCTGCACAAGTAATGGTAACAGAATTCTCCGCCAGTTTCCTAAAACTGGAGATTATTGTAGAAATTGCATTTTCAGTTTGGGAAGGCAGCATGTGAAGGAGAAAGAGGAACAGCTCTAGAGCAACAAAAAATCTTAAATAAACATATAAAAAAAAGATTAAATGGACTGGATTTGACAATTACAATTTTTGTGTGATTGCACCAGCTCTCTTGAAAGCAAGCAGGGTTAGGGTATACCAAACACAGAATAACTTCTGAAAGTCAACAAATCAGAGATTAGCAAACAAATAAAAGAGAATTTGATCTATTTCCGATCAGAGATGCATAGAAATTGCACGCATTCTCTGAGCCCATTTTAAAGCCACGTTGCCAGCAGCACTTTTTTCTAAAAACCAGTAAGAATTTCCAAGCAATTCATTGAGTAAAGCAGCTACTTCAGCCTAATCAGGGAGCACAAGTGCAGAATCATGCAAATTCATCCAACAACTGACTTCCCCGAGATAGACCGCTGATTTATCTTTTCAGCCTGCACTACAAAAGGGTCAGATCCTGAAATCAAACTTGGAAACACTTTGCTCAGTGGGGCTGGCTGCATGCAGATTAATAGTTTAATAAGGATTAGAGGGTGTAGGCCTGTGGGGACCAAGTAGTTATGAATAGCAGTAAAAGTATACAAGGACCTATATCCAACTACTGCTTTATTAAGGCACCAGCAATCACATTTTATTTAACTATGCAGAATACAGACTTTTACTAACAACACAGGGGGGCTTGACTGACAAATTAGTTCCTCCTTTCTTACCAAACACAATGAAAACTTGATTTTAAATGTGTTTGCTACAGCTTTAGAGAAGACCTCAAGAATCTTCCTCTCCAGCTCTGGACCTAAACCAACACAGGCAGAATTTAAAAGCACAACCGCCCAAAATTCTCATTGTACTCTTACACTAAAAGGGTCCAATATCTAGTTATTGTATTGAGGTCCAGTCTAAAACTTAAAAATCTTGTTCTTTTACTGTATTTTTTCCAACAAAATACTGCTAATTTTGCACCAATTAAACTATTTCACTTGTAACACCCTACTTCTTCTTGTTCAGAGTATTACACAACACTTGAGACCACTCCTTGTAGGAGATGAAATTCATCATGCAGGTGGGTACTGCTTTGATATTAACCTATTTGCACGCAGGTAAAAAATATTTATCCCCTATAGCCAACAGTCATCAAATAGCAAAAGATTGGAATGGCAAGCACAGAAATTCTACTTGTATCTCCCTCAGTCCCTCAAAGCTCTCACTTTTCTCAGGACCACACTTTCAGTGCCTCAGCAGCCTATGTCCGTTTTTTCTTCACTGTTTCTTCTCTCTCCATTTCACAGGTCCTCAAGCATCTTTTCCACAAACACTCTGCCTCTGTTTTGGGTAGAGGAAAGTCTGAAATTGAGTTGAAGATAGTTGCTATTTTATAGATTTAGTCATACCAAGTAGCTTAATATTGTCTTACTATTATTAGCAGCTCCTCTATCTAAAGTGGAGGGTAGATTCCCTATCTCAAAATCTGAAATTTAGCCAAAACCACAATTTAACTGAGTTAGAATAAAAATCTAAAAATAAAATCCTGTGTCATTTTTTCAGGAAATTACTTGAACATGCCAGCTTTCAGTTAAACCAGTGTTGCACCAAAGTTAACTCAGACTGTAAATGCCTGTATCACATCAAGCAAAAAGAAAATGTTCTTCCTCTTACTCCCTACAAATTCTAGCACATGATGTTTTCAATCTTTTTCTTATTATCTCTTTGCAGATATATTCCATGCAGTGTCCCATTTCAACACTTACATTTTTTACTGTTTGTTATTGTTTATTGTCACCCTAATGTCACAACTGCTAAAAATGTAACCAATCATTTATTTTTAGAATCACCCAAGATTTTTTCCGGTCTGACATTTGTTATAATGCTGTTACTATTTCTTTAACAGTTTCTTTCATGACAAAAGCATGTTAACAATTCCACCACCTCCAAGTAACTTACTTTATAATCACAGATACAATAGGTAGTTCTAAGATGTGCAGACTTCAAGTCAGGTATCCGTGTCTCTTATCTCTACCCAGCATGAAACTTGTATAAAATACAGTAACCCTGAGAGCCACACCTTATTCTTTTGTCCTCTTTGACTGACTGAAAACACTCCTCCTCTTACACCCAGCAAGCTCTAGCACATTATTTCTTTATCCTCTTCTTATCACCCCTTTGCAACTAAACTCGTACCTTAGAGGGAACTGGAGATGAAGCGAGGACAGATATAAGACTCGCTTAATTAAACAGGCTAAGGCAGCACTCTTTACAGCTTCTAAATACATGGAATTTCTTCAGCAAAACTTTCGACACAACATGAAGCCACATCTAATTAGATATCTCACCTACACAAAAAAGAAATGTAATTATGAAAACTTTTCCTCTCTTCTTTCCTGAGGTTTCCGCTTTCAGGGATCATATATAAATTTTAGATTTTATTTAAACAGAATTATCTGTGAAGACTTTTGCCAGAATGTGTTATGTCTAGACTCCCTCAAGTCCCACTACCCACTCTGATAGCTATCCGATAATGTTCACAGAACATCAACAGCATCACCTAGGACATTGTTTCTTATTACATTGTAATCTTAATTCCAGCATTAAAACTCCCTTTAAAACTGCTTGGTTCAAATATTTCATTCATACATACATCTACAGTACATAGAAACCAACAACTCACTTGATTTACAATAAAGTACTAGAATTATTAACTTCAAACACATTTGCCAAGGAATTAGCTCACAGTCTGTTTCAAAGACATTCAATAGACATACTAAATGCCACCCATCTGGATTTTTTTCTAAAATCTTGTCCAATCTTAGATTCTAAGATAGATTCTTATATCCTGATTAACAAATTAATGACTGATACACTAAGTCAAGTATATCAACACCCTGTCATCACCTACATAAAAAAGGGAGAACATAGAGAAGCGGATTTTTTCGGGTTTCTTGATGGTATCTTTCTGAGTCATTTTTTTACAGTCTCTCTCTTGAGTCATTGGAAACAGAAATTAAAAAAAGGGGAGCATGAAAAAGAAACAAAACAAAATTGCAGTACCTGAATTAAATTTCTCCTCTACGTATAAATCACAGATTTATCCCCACAGCATGCATAATAATGCATCAAAATATTCAGACCTCTCTGTCTTTCTTAGATACTGTCATTGTTCTCAACATAGTTTGAAAAGGCCACCAAAACACAGCATTTACTGTCCTGCATTAAGGTATTCAGAAGAAGTAACTGAAATAACTTAATTGGATTAAGTTGGAAAATCCAGACATAAACACAATGACACCAAGATAAAATAAATTTTTATTTTTCATTCAGATGTTTGCTGGATATTTCAAACTAGACTGCCCCCTAGAAGCAGACACTGTTCTACCTCCCTAGAGCAATCCATCTTTTTATATATAGATAATGGATATGTATTTGCAACAGAAACTGCAGGTGAAAAATTCTCCCCCAGAATCCCAAGCGCATGGGATGTCACATGGCAAAGGTAAGACCAGGTGATTTTGTTGTTAAGATCTAAAAGTTAGTAATTGACCTGATGAGGTTGCTGAATATATGAGACCATATTACATACAGGGAACAAATAGAGACTCTTAACTGAAATTATTTGGTTATATTGGTTATAAACTTAAAAAGAATGAAGTCACTTATTTCACTCTAAGTATGTATGCAAGGTCTTATAATGAACCGTACAGAAGTGCACTTTATCTAACACATTAATACAACTTTTTCTTTGGTGTTAATATTGTAACTGAGTTAAGAGGTGACTATACACATCCTCAGAGAAAGACAACACCTTCAAGGTGATTGATTCTACACTTTCTCCCAACAACCTGAAAGTGGTTAATGCTTCAGGCAGAAAGACAAACCTTAAAAACTGAGTACAACCACACTAGCACTGTCTCAATTCAACTTTTTTTGCTATAAAACATTTCAGAAAATTATTTCAAGATATACTTCAATAACCTCCTTTTTACAAAGCATAGCAATATGTTTTATTGTGGGTTTTATCTAAAATCAAACCAGTACAAGTTATACAGTTCATTTAAGATCCTTTTCAAGAATTTTAAACCTTAAGACTTTTTAACTAGTAGCGTATAAGCAAGTCATACTCACTCAAATAGCAAGCACAGTGGGGACAACCAACCTGCTGCTGAGACATCTTCCCACGTTCAGCTCCTGTTTCACATATCTGCTAGGCTACATAAGCTCATTTGTACTAAAAGTAACACCTACACTTTATGTGCCCTGGTGTAGTTACATCAGGATGTGGGTATATCATTTATTCTTCTTCACTCATACAAGCCTTCTCTACTGCTCAGACTAAGTCAAGGGTTTTCAATTGTGTATTTATATTTACAGTGTATTCTTTCAGATGAAGGAAGTAAATAAGCCATGTGTGTTTCAAATCTATGATACTGCTATTCAACCTTTCTCCCTCATTTTTACATAATATTCCACAGACTCTCAAAAAAACAGAGAGGAAAATTACAAGTACGTGCTTATCTCCACAGTATGTTTGGCCTGAGCCAAACTAGTGAATCTAGTACCAGCTGCAGGAGTGATTCACTTCCAGTAGAGTTGAATCCTATAGAAATTCCCAGTAGAAGATACATACAGAAGAGAGGGAAAAGAAAAAAAAGAAAAAAGAAAAAAACAAAAAAGAGGCAGAAACATTTGAGTTCCAGACAATGTCAGAAACCAACAGAAACTGCATGGAAGAACACCAGCAGAATGGTTTCTAGTAACCTGAGAACTTCCATACCTCCTTCTGGTGGCAACAATCTACTACGAAATCCATGAAACAGAAGCGTATCTCACTCTTCCAGCACTAGTCCACCTGGAGGACATTGCTTATCAGCAATACCTAGCACTAGAGTTACCTGCTACAACTGTGAAGACATGAACTCTCTGATGGTTCAAACTCAGAGTCAAAATGGTTGCAAAATAGTAATAATAATATTAATATTAATATTATTAATAATAATAATAATATTTAAGAGAACTGAACACTAATACTTAAGTCATCTTTTTGCCTGCTGGGATAGGTCGCCTCCCAGTGTCAAAATACAAAATTATTCTAGCAAGGCTAGAGAATTGACTTCCTCTTAAAGTAGGAGAACGCAGTTAATTTTTTGTTTTACTTATGCAAATGGTATAAATAAGAGAATACAATGACAGATGGCTCACCTCAATTGCCTGGGCATGCACTGACACCTGAACCACTTTCTGGTATCTGTGACATCTGCCTGAGCTCTAAATAGTACACTGGATTCATGGAGATTGGTACTCTTCTGGCCAGACAGAGCAAGGCAAAATATCTTAAGCTATCTCAAATGGTGTTGGACACCTGTGTTTCAACAGCTGATTCAAGCCCAGAGAGTCTATTTTGTGAACCTCAAATTTATGAAAATAATTTCTTAGTTCAAATTCTTCTTTCTTGAAAAACCTGGAATGAAAGTAATCTCTCTTTACAGGCTGTCACATTAATATATGGACAAAAAGGTACCTAGTGACAATAGTTCTTCATCAGTACATCAAGTATAATGATAATCTGCATTCTGATGGAAAGTAAGGAAAGACAAACTGTATTGATTTACTCAAAATTTCATATAAATGATATCCTGAAAAGGCAAGTTCATTGTAAATTATTGACTTTTTCTATGAAAAAATTCACCTCATTTGGTGAAAGCTGCTATAAAACAAAAACTTCTCAACATCCACCAAGCATGCCAACTTGGTACATTTATTACTTTGATAAATGGAACTTCTGCAATATCACTGAGAGAAGAAAAAAAAAACACCAAGGAAAATTAGATTCCATCATTTCTACACACTCACAGTCACCAGAATATACTCCAACATTTAAAATCTTATTTTAAGGAACTCTCCTTTATTATTCAAAACTGCATTTAAAAAAAATAATCTGATAGTAGCGTTGGTTTGATTTTTATTTAAATAAAACAGTACACCTTGCATGAGAGCCTTGTGCCAGAAACATGCATGCATAAACTTAGTCTGTAGCACCTTGCATGAGAGCCTTGTGCCAGAAACATGAAAGAATAAACTTAGTCTGTAGCATCACACAAAAAAAAGTTAGGCTAGGTACAGATGGAAAAGATGCGTGAGAATCCACACTGAATTACAGAACCACAGAATACACTACTCAGATAACAACAGTACTTGCACATAGCGTAGCACAGACTGTGAAAACATAAAACTACAATCATATGAAGTTTCAGATTATGAACTTAAAACCAGTTCCTCTACCAAAATAGGAAGGTACAAAAAACAATAGAACATAATTCTCTTTTGCATTTACAGGTAAAAATATTGCGATTATAACTATTCCTTTCTACTCCTAAAACCATTACAATTCTAAATTCAAGATGTCACAGTACTAGAAATTTAGAAGTGTGCAAGTTACTGCCCACTGGGAGACTGACAATCCCCCCATTACAGCAACAGATTTTAGAGTGGGAAATTTTAATAGATGCTGTTCTCAGGAAATGCTGAGTTTGTGACGTAAGAACCAAAACAGGGGCAGTAGATGATGGCAGTAAGATGGGCTAAAATAAAATATAAGGAACAGATCAAGATAAAAGAAATAAAAAATAAAGAAAAAATGAGAGAGAGCATTCCATGACAACTATAAAGCTGACAGTGGCACTATGATTAAGTGAAATGTCAAACTGCAGAATGCACAGTATTTGCTCTGAAGTGGTGTACTAACATCAGGACCAGAAATGGAAAGCATGTCTGGTTCCTGAATCCTTGTAAGATTTCATTAGCAGCCAAGTCAACGATATAAGGTGGCTAATTATGATTTCCAGCAAGTAAAAACATTCATTTGTACAACTTGAATGATGCTGATATCATTGCAGACTGGTATCAAATATATCAACATGCAGTGTTTAAAAAAAAAAAGTTTCCTTCACAGCAGTACCTAATTCAAGCTAATAAAATAAGCTGATACAAGAATCACTCATGAGCTTATGCACATAGCTATTTCTGATATTCAGCACTAAAACACTGCTGTAGGAGTAGCAAGATACTTTTTAAGCCTAGGCCTTTAAATCATTCACCCACATTTAAAAAAAAAAAAAGTACAACTAAGTAGAATTTTTATTTTTGTTTTTAAACAGACAACTAATATTTTATTGTACAAAAGCAACCTAAACATAATCCTCATTGAAAAAATTATTACCTCAATAAATTATGAGAGGTGGAAAAGTGCTTTTGTGTGGTAAGTATAATTTCTTCTCTGATAAAATTATTTAAGTCATGCATATTGTCTCTCAATAAATATTTCATAATAAATATATTATTTGGATAGCATAAGCTGGTCATGGCTATCCTCAAGACAATGACTCTCTTTTACCCAAACAAATCAGGATACTAAATAACTTTTCTTCCCTTTGAAACAGTCATAACTGCTTGAGGCTGCTGCAGCACAAAAACAAAGTATCTTCACAAAGATCTCGAAACAGTCAAGCTGAAAATCTAAGCCAAAGTTTCATTTAACAGCCTGTCAGTTTTTTGATGTGAACCTAATGAATGCAGTGGCAAACAAATCCATCAAACCTACCATCGAAACAACTGCACTTCATCCCACCAAAGGGAAAAATACAACCTGCAGGCCAGCACTTTGATCTAACCTATCCACAGAAAACACGTTGCTAAGCAGCTACCACTGAAGAATGTATGAGTAATTACTGACTTTATTTTATGAAAGACAGCAACAGTACTTGAGTAGCCCAAGTTTCAAGTAGAAAAGGTTGGTAGACTTCTCTCCTCAGGTTCTACATATCAGCTAAACAACAAAAAGCTTGCCAGCACCAACATCTGAAAACAAATCACGTCTTAAAAGGAGCTGCAATACAAAAGAATCATTATAATGACTAGTAAAATCACCTAGTGTGACTCTATCCCTGATAGAAGGCAGTAAAATTTACATACATTTATACCGAGTGAACATCACCAAGTGGTGCCACAGAACAGACACAGTGAGCAATGAGAAGCAGTATTCGGAAATGCCAGTGCTTTCTCTGAAAGCTTTTGAAAGTATGGGTATCGATTTGGGCAAGGGGTGATGAAGAGTTGTGAGAAACCCTGACACAAGGATTTGGAAAAGCACCAGACGGGGGATTGTGGGGATTTAAACAGTAACAAGAGGAAAAAGGAAGGAAAGAAACTAAAATAATCACCACTGCATAAAGAAGAATTAGAGAGCCCTGACTGAACCTGCTCACATCACCAATTTCCTGGACATTTCCTACACAGGACCTCCATCTCAACCCAATTCTCTGTTCTGTGAACTACCTTCTCCTGTAAGCTTAGATGGGACCATGCAGTCCAGAAGATGGACACATCCAGACACAAGGTCAAAGGATGTGCTTTGTAGGGGGATTCCCTGTGATTAGGAACTGATTTGCCAACATCCAAGTTCTTCAAACATCTACAAAACCGCAGCAAGGGAAAAAAGGAAATCCAAGAAAGAAAAAAAAAAATTGCCTGTACACAAAAGCACAGGATCTTATTCAAAGTTTAAATCTGTTTCCAGTTCTCAGTATCAAATTAGAGTGCATAAAATTCATTGATCCTATCCACCAGAGATAAAATTTGGACAGGTAAAAATTGTGACTGAGAACCCCAGTTTTGGCACCTGTAGGTGAGAGGTCTTGCACTGCAACCCTTGTATTAGGGCAACATTGGCATTCATTAGAAATAACAATTACAACAGACAAAAATATAAAATTAATAAACACAGATGATCCACAGATTTGGGGGTGGAGGCAGAGGGTGTCCCACCCTGCAGCTAACGAACATTAGGAATGCAAGATTCTTCTCAGACTAGAGACATATCTTTTATCCAATTGCTTCAGAAGGATTTTTATTTTATTAGACATAAAATAATTATGTGTAAATATTTCTATTCACCAATTCTAATAACTGAACATCATCCCTTGTTCAGCACACAAGTTATCTACTCAGCACAAATCAAAGTAGATACCTACAAAACATACAAGCTAATGCTTGTATGCCAGTGGCTCATCTGCTTTACTAACAGTAACAAAATGCACTGGAGTAAGGAAACTCGAAATGCACTTCATGAAGCTACACATTACCAGCCTACTCCAATAATTGTAGCTCCATTAGGAAAATGACAAAATTCACAGAAGCCTGAAGAAATATCCTATCTGCCCCTATTTTGTACCATTTCATGTTTTTTAAAAAATAAATAGCATTCAACAAATGAAAGTTATAGGATGATGATGATGATGATTAAGAATATCTAAAGTTTAGAGTGCCTCTCATCCTCACAGAACATAACAAACACAACTAAAGTACTTCTGAGCTGAGCACCACCTACCTTTGGTTCTCTAAGTCACATCATTACCGTACATCAGCACTTCACCAGCACGCCTCTGCACCACACTCATTTGCCAAGCATATTCAGGAAAGCATGGCTGGTTTGTTCCTTTCACCAGTATCTCCTATTTCTCTTCCTGTGTGTTCTTGCCAGTGGAAAGAGACAGCAAAAACTACACCGTTTCTCCCCTGGAGTTGCGGGACTTTTAGTATATCTGTTATTTCTCCATTTCTGCTTTTTTTTTTTTTTAATCTACTTTTCGCCTCTGCTTAATTCTGTCCAAAAGTGAGAGCAAAGCTCAAAACAGCAGCTGAACTGTAGCAAAGAGCACAGTGGAGGTGCCACCTCCAGAGTGGAAGTCTTACACAAACTCTAAAAAACAAGCTGGAGGGTACATCCCTACTCCCAGGGTTCAGCTTCTGCAGGTAGGTAGCGTACACATAGTGAAACCAAGATCACAAGTTTAGCATTTTTAAAGGCAGAAAATAATTTTTGGAATTTGCATCCATAGTCTCTGCTTAACCAAAGTTTCCAGTACTGAGTGTCTAAATGATCTGATTTAACATTTCCAACCGATTTCACAGAATCTTTAACACCATCTCATTTCATGCAGGAAAGCAGTATCGTCACACAGCCTAAATATTTACTACAACTTTAATGGAAATCTTTGCCTGATTTTTTTTTCCAAAATTAATGAAGAATGAATATTGACTGGACTTCAAGATTTTTTCGTTTTCTAAGACAGAAATCCTGCTGTAAGCAACTAGAAACTATTTTGTAAAAATAAGTGTTCCTGTAGGAAGACAAATAACCAGTCATCAGTATACAATATTCTCTAAGGAGAATACAGCAACAAACTGACCGAGATATTGTTGCGTTTTGCTGATGCAGGCAATTTCTGCAGTACAATACAGGGGAACTAGGGGATCCAAAATTTTTTTTTCAATTGAAATTCTTGTACATACCACATACAGAAAGAAAAGATAAGTCAAACACAACATCAGTACTCTGAAGAATGACAAATGGGAATGCGAGGTTGTGTGGTGGGGTTT
Source organism: Aptenodytes forsteri (assembly GCF_000699145.1). Lineage (NCBI taxonomy): Eukaryota > Metazoa > Chordata > Aves > Sphenisciformes > Spheniscidae > Aptenodytes > Aptenodytes forsteri. Next base: position 834,863 of record NW_008794774.1, on the reverse strand, counting down.
TTTTTTTCTTTTAAATGAAATTACCAGAGCTGCAAATAAAACTTACTAAAATATCAGTGTTCTTTGGGCACACAGACTTCTTACCTTTTTAATTAATACTTTCAGGAAGTTTCCTGAGGTTGTGATAAAACTAATCATAGCTACCCTCATGTTTTTCTAGAGAAACACCATAATCAAGCAACAGAATACCCAATTTGTAGTAACTCCGTAACTTGTCTGTGCTTTCAAAGTGTCATATAATTACAATTTAAGAACAGATAACCAATTATAATACTTTGTCTGATTTGTTTACCCTATTTGTACAGCATAAACAAATATAAGTATTATGAAGAATTAACTCTGACCATTTGCCAAAGAAACTGGAGTTCACATTTGACAATGGTATGTAAGATTTCTCTATAGAGGGAGACTAGTCATAGAATCATAGAATCATAGAATCATTGAGGTTGGAAAAGACCTCTAAGATCATCGAGTCCAACCGTTGCCTCAGCGGCCACTTTGAAACTTTCAGACATTTAAATTCAACTGCAGACACCACAGAACTACTTTAATTTCTTATACTATATATGCACAATACTGCTTCTATGTGAAATAACCACAGAGCACAGAATGCAGTGTCCTAAGATGAAAGTTTTATCCATATGCTAGAGAATTTTGACTAAATAAAACTATTCACAGTGTATATGCCAAGACTTCCAAGCTAAAAATTCAGAATTTCAGTAGCACTTTTGGAGTGCTGTAAAGGAATAAAATTTCATTAGCTTTAAAAAATTATCTTCTAACACCACTGAATTTAAACGTGACATTAAGTATACAGTATAATACAATAACCGAGAGGCACGCTGCAGCCATAAAACATTTAATAGTTTGTACCAGGGCAGCTGCACAGCAAATGGTGGACCATTTTTTTAAAACATAAGAAATACGAAGCCTGTACACTGAAAGGGAAGTAGCTGCAGGTATCACTACCTCAGCTTTGCTACCTCTGAAGATAAAGTTTGCCATTCTTGAAGTTCAGCTGAATCAATTTTAGAGCTGCACGCTGCAGCCATAAAACATTTAATAGTTTGTACCAGGGCAGCTGCACAGCAAATGGTGGACCATTTTTTTAAAACATAAGAAATACGAAGCCTGTACACTGAAAGGGAAGTAGCTGCAGGTATCACTACCTCAGCTTTGCTACCTCTGAAGATAAAGTTTGCCATTCTTGAAGTTCAGCTGAATCAATTTTAGAGCTGCAGCACATTCATACCTTAAAATCCAGAGGACAGTTTTACCTGCCACAATTAACTTGTATGTGTCCATGCCCATATTCCTCTCAACTTTGTTTCACTGACTATCTGTAGAAATTCCACACTTTCAAATACATAGATTTTTTTTTTTTAATTAACTTTATTAAAAGTCAACACCTTATCTGTTGGCTATTAAAAACACGACTTTCCGATTAAACGTGAAGACCAGCCTGAACATGTTAGATGCATATTGATGTTTTCAATACTTTCACTACTGTTAGTGTCTGCATACAGAGCAGGTGGAAAAAAAAAATATTTATAAACTTTTTCTGTTTGAAGCACATTCAATCTCACTAACAATAATAATCAATAGTGCCTAGAATCATAAATTTCCACTATTTGAGAACCTTCTCATGGTGGTCTTTCAATCCCAAGTGTTTAATGAGAGTTCACTATCATTACTTAATTGTTAAACCTGCACATCGGATTTTGCCCTTTATTCCATGTCATCTTATTAGCTAATATATTAAGCAAATCACTATTGAAAAGAGTTTTTTCAATCATGAACAGGTCAATGCAGAAAATGCCTCTGACTTAAACATTTTGGGAAGCATACTAACCAAAGCTTATACAAGCCATAATTCTGCGAAAAATCACAGAATATTGAAAAACAGTAACAAACTTCTGCTGAACAAATTGCATACTTTCTTGATTTTGTGTATTTACTCACATGCTGCACATGAAAAGAAGCAAAAAATGTATGCCACATAACAAAATTTCGGTCTAAAATATCTTCAGTAAAGCACACCTCATTTTGAAACCTGAAAATATCTACTCTGAGTTCACAGTTCCTTTATTATCTTGTACTATAAGATATCTGATGACATTAAGGATGAGAAAAGTTGAACTTGTTTCTTTAAACTTTGTTTAAAGTTTAATTATTTATGTTTCTTTGAGGTATCAAAATTCCTAGTTTAAATAAAGTGTTTTCACAAACAGTAGAGCTTAGAGCAGGTTTAAGAGCAGAAGTCAGTTATCTTCACATACTACTAACCTCAGCATATGTAGCTTCAACTTAAAAATATCCATAAATAGAAATGATTTTGAAGAACAATACATACATTAAGCTGCAAACAAAATTCACTACGGAGAGGAATATACATTGCTGGAAGTATAATACCCACTATAAAAAGAACAACTATAAATAAAATTTCAATGGCAGTATAAGGTACTACCTGATATAATAGTTCTCCCTTTCTCATCGGCTTCCATAGATTCTCACAAAAAAATAACCACAGGAAAGATTTCCTTACGCACCAGTTTTCTGCAATATGACTTACCAACTTTGCTGCTTTTCCATAATCAATCCATCGGATGGTGGCAAAGTTTGTTGACTCTGCACAGTTAAAACCATGGTTAAAACCTGCATGGTATCCATACGGGAAAGTGATCACAAATTCTCCTGCCTCTTGTGTAACCTACAGCATAAAAACAAACAAACAAAAAAACCCTCAAAGTGAACCACATTACAAAAGCAGTTCTGCTCCCGAAGCAATGAAAACTATATTTGCCTTTACAACTACCTAGAAAGAATTTTTTTTCACCTTGCACACAGTTGTGATTTAATGCAAGCAGAAATAGTATACTTAAGACAATGTTGTTTACTATAAAATACATAGCTACAAGTATTACTTTACAAATTCAGAAAGTACTTTCAAAAAAGCTAATCTTGGAGCAGAGGTTCACTGGTAATAAATCCTGGAAGTACACAGAGCTAGAAAAAACAGTGCAAAGAATATATCAATCTTCCTGACTGAGAGGAAGCAGAGACAGGCTGGACCAAAATACCCACAATTATCAACCCTAAAAGAAATTATTCTGTCCACCACCCTGGACAGAAGATGTTTCTATAGAATGGCACCAGAACTTTTCTTGGAAAGACTGGAGAGAGATCTTATTCTCACTCTTCTCTCCCATACACATCCATTTCAAAAACTATGATTTGAAGACCTGTGACTGAGGGCCTGACTTGCCTTTTAAGTTACTTACTATTGATGATCAAGCATGAAGTAGGAGAAACTCTAAGTTAATGAGCCTTAGCAGTTAAAGAAAACAATGTTGTTCATCCCAAAGGACCACACTGGGTAAATCTGGATCCCTTCAGGCAGTATCTTTAAATAATTTTGGATAGGAAAGGAGGAAGAAGAATTAACGACAATTGCCCTGCACCAATTCTTCAGCCTTACAGCTACTAACACCAAAGGGATTCTTGCATTGGAAATGCCATGCAGAATGTCTCAATGCCATTAAAACACCGCTTTAGACATTTCATTAGAACAAATTTTAATCTGCCCCCGTCCTTCCCCTCCTTCTCTTTAAGCACAATTTAAGGGAGCAGAAGGACTCTGGTACTATTGATAATGGGAATTCCAAATACCTAAAGGACAAAAGGCCCGGAAGGAGATTCTCAAAGAGGAAAAGTTTGACTACAGTTAAGCTCTGACATTGCTTTACAGAATGAGCAAGGGTAGTTCCAAAGGACTGCTCTGTTCTTTACAAGTACAGTGAAAAGCAACCAAAAGTGTGCTGAGGCCACTGACTCAACAAGAAATTATAGAAAGCAGAAAAAAAGAAAAATAACAACCAAAAAACCGTAAAAAACCCACAGCCATAGTAATTATATTTTGTACAGCCAAAAAGAAACCAAATTCCTAGTAGTTATAAAAGAGATATCAGATATAAAGGCTTCTAGAGTACATTACAAAAAAAAAAAAAAGTGGGGTAAGGTAAACAAATCACTGGTCAGGATATTCTCTTTCAAGAGAGAAATCTCATCTTCCTATACTTGGATGGACTGCTGCTCTCCTCTGGACATGAAGAAAAGGAGAGACAGCACTTCTTGTTAGTCACTAATATTCTCTCCACTCAGAGACAGCTTTAATCTCTTAAAGTCAGACCACCAAAGACTGTATCAAGGACAGGCTAGTCAGGGACTAGAAATGGCATATTGTCTTCTGAACCATCTGATAAGAGTTAATCAATAAACTAGGAGATTCAGAAGTAAAGAGTTAAAAGAGATTCCCCATACTCTGTTTGATATGCCTTTTTACATGAAACACACATCAGACAGCAGGCCCACTAAGAAGCAAACAGATCCATTTAAATGAAGCAAATAATCTGAGCAATGACTGATGACTGTTCAACAAGATGCATTTGCTGATTACAGGAAAATAAGGAGACTTCTGAGAGATTAAATAGGCTGTTTTCATTGTGTGACAATGTTTTGCATAAGTGATACAGTAATAAAAATTGGAAGGACAAATATGACTCTTTTTAGGGAAATACACTTATGATTTGAAATCACGAAAAGGGAGAGTTAAATTTTAAACAATCACCAAAATTAAAACTCACAACTCCAAAAATTTTTCTTATTAATATCTCATGTCTTAAATCTCAGCTTTTTGCTGGCATAGTTGTCTTACATTCAGTTTCCACTTTTAGAATCCTCCCTTTCTTCTCCTTCAAAATTCTCATCTTATAGTTTTACGAATTCTTTGTGTGCCTTTATTTGCTCAATGCAAGAATAAATATCCACTTCAAGATATATATTTCTGACTGTATTATGGGATGAAGGAAAGAGAGGAAAACAAGAAAAATATACTTAGCAAAGCTAAAGAATAAAACTGGATCTTACATTTTGCATTTGCACTTTGCAAGGTTAATTTTTTGTGGGTTCATATTTGGTATATACATGCAAATGCACATACAGGTGCATATAGCTGCTACTGTAGCACTCCAACAATCGCTGTGGGAATGTTTAAGAAAGATTATTCTCAATGCTAACAATTCCAAAATTTATCTCAATACACTCTCCCACTGCTGACAGTTTAGCAGGTGTTCTATTGCAACAAGCAGCAGTTCAGCTGCCACCTGGTAGGCGTAGGCTGACTTATCAGCATTCAGCACATTTCCACTTCTATCACTTTGAGCCATGCGAGATCACAGCCTGGTTCTCTCTATTCACTTTCTCACTGAATCCCATTAATTACAGTTACACTTGTGTACTGTATCTGCTTCCTCCCAAGACTAGGTGACAGAACCAAACTTAAATATTTAACTATTTCTAGCACTTTTTTTTTTTTTTAATTAGAATACAGGAATAATCAAGACACTGAAATAATAACATCAACTCCCTTACCCACCTCAAATGTGTGGTACTGAAAACAAATATGCTGGCATTCTGCAATATGCTACTTTAAACACCAAACACTGAAAATTATACTGTTCAGAGTCATGTTCTGTAAATCCAAAACTATAAAACTAGTTATAAAACCTTCCAGTTTGGAAGGTTTCATCTGACACTTCATGATAAAGCACAAGGCTATGAAGGGAATCAGTATTTACCCATATATTACAAAAACTGAACTCAGCAACTACATTTCCATATGATAATGTATCACTCAGAAAACAAACTACTTCTTATATGAGTAATTTATTCAAAAAAGCTTGCTTTCCAAGGCAGGCAGTATTATTCTAAACACCTACATTTCTTCAATTTTATACATAGGTTGATTTAAGCATGAAAAGTGAAGTGATATTCCAAAAGCATACAACAAACCAGTTGCTTCATCGCACCTGTGCAGCAGTGTTGATAACACAGGGATGTTTTAGTTACTGCTGAGCAGTGCCTACACAGAGTCAAGGCCTTTTTCTGCTTCTCACACCACCCCACCAGTGAGTAGGCTGGGGGTGCACAAGAAGTTGGGAGGGGACACAGCTGGGACAGCTGACCACAGGGATATTCCACACCATATGACGTCATGCTCAGCACATAAAGCTGGGGAAAGAAGGAGGAAGGGGGGATGTTTGGAGTGATGGCATTTGTCTTCCCAAGTCACCGTTACGCGTGATGGAGCCCTGCTTTCCTGAAGATGGCTGAACACCTGCCTCCGATGCGAAGAAGTGAATGAATCCCTTGTTTTGCTTTGCTTGTGCACACAGCTTTTGTTTTACCTGTTACACTGTCTTCATCTCAACCCACGAGTTTTCTCACCTTTACCCTTCTGATTCTCTCCCCTATTCCACTGGGGGGGAGCAAGCAAGCAGCTGTGTGGTCCTTAGCTGCCTACTGGGGTTAAGCCACGACAACACTATACATGAAAACATTCACTTAAACATATTTCTACAGGCTATGTTTCATACTGTTACAAAAATATCAACTAAAACAGACAGGAAGCACTGCATTATCCTATATTCTAGGCCAGGGAACATGATAAGCTAAGTTTGTATACACAGGTCCACATGATATCTATAAATAAACACAGCATAGACTAAAACAGAAACCACAATAATAAACAATGAGTGTGGTGAGGACAGTTTACAGGTCTATATTGCAACAGGAATAGAGTGAGAAAAAGTATATATTGCCTGGTTCTTCTGAACACCTTAAAACAGTCTGCACAATGGGAAACCAAGAATCATAACCCCTTAATGATCAAAAGGCTTTTAAAATCTCAGTATAACATAAACAGATGTTCAGGCCGGGGACCTTCTGAATCAAGCTCTACTCTTCTGAGTAGGCTTACAAAGCTCTTGAATTTAGAAATTTAGAATTTGCAAAGTGTTCAGGATACAGAATAAATATACTTAAAGAAAAAGCAATGCATTAGAAACGTTGTTATTAGCTGGCACCTATAGGAAGTTCAAAGTGGAAAACAATACGGTAGAAAATCTTGTAGGAAAAGAGAAGAAACCAAATACTTCAGATGTTTTTGGGAGCAGCTATGTATTAAATTCATCCACAAAGAAGAAAGCCAGTTATTCTTCCCACTTTCTGTTTATATAATGTTCTTATCAAATGTCAGTCTGCCATTACCTAGCAGCACAAAATAATCATTCACTCTTTTTCTAATATGTTACAGCTTTTAAAATCATAGAATCATAGAATCATTAAGATTGGAAAAGACCTCTAAGATCATCGAGTCCAACCATCGACCCAACACCACCATGCCCACTAAACCATGTCCCTAAGCGCCTCATCTACACGTCTTTTAAATACCT
>NW_008794774.1:813837-825787 GCF_000699145.1 Aptenodytes forsteri | reverse complement strand
CTCTGTGAGTCTATATATATATATATATATATATATATATATATCTTAAATTAAATTAAATTAGAGTTCTTTTGGTTTTATTCCATCTGAAACTTTTTAGATCATAATACTGATAAAGTTACATTTAATTGCATCAGAGAAACAATATACAAACATAAAGAAATGAAATTTTTATTTTAAAATATTAGGTATATAACTTAAATCAATACAGCTAGTTAAGAAGTGTCCCAGAACAGAAAATATCACATGCAAGCTTGCATGGAAATAAAATAGAAATAAAAAATATTGGTAATCCCTTAAAAATCACAGAAACTTTTAGGATAAAGATTATGATAGCTACAAGTGTTTTCTGCTAGAAAAGTCCAAGCTAAACCATGTAAAAGTCGTAATACTACAAGCAATTTTTTTCATCTTTTCATGGAGTCAGCACCTAAAAAAAAATAAAAATAATAATTTTGCCTTACCTTTACTATAAACAATCTTTATAGTAAACACAATCTAATTCAATGCATGAATGCACAGTTTAAAAATAAACACTAATGTACCTTGTCAAAAGGAATTCCATACTTTTTCAATATCGATGGAGAAATCAGAGTCATCTTGTGGCGAAGAAAAGCATCGCATCCATGAGAGCTGCTTGGGAAGAACCCTAATAAGGCAAGATAAGCAAAATTGGGTATCTTTTAATTAAAACAAGTAGGAAATTATTTTAATATTTTACAATGCATAATACTGTTTAAACTTGTTTTAGAATTTTTTATTATGTCATTGCTAGGTTCTGAGAGATTTGTATAAAAATCAAATGCACCTCCTAAGGTTTTCAACTGATTGTCAGGGGGAGGGGTTGCAGGGGTTTGGGGTTTTTGTGTTTATTTGTTTGTTTGTTAAGAAGTGAAATAACTTAAAATAAATTTGGACCTGTAAATTTAGGCATACTTTTCTTACCCTTTACAGAAATATTTTTTTGTTGGGTTTTGGGGTTTTTTTACATTAACATTCATTCTGCAACCCCTGCACACATGAAAATCAACTGCAGTATATAAATTTAGAAGGATTCCAGAAGGACTAGGGTTTATCTAGCACTTGCAGACCATCTATACAGTAAACAAACACAACTTTCTATCTACAAAAGGCTAGAATGTATGGCTACTTTCACAGAGATATCTGGTACAACTAAAAACAGGTGGGGTATTTTTGCTTCTTTATATCTTGTCTTGATTTCTATGACCAAAGATTGCTTTCCATGTTCCAACTTTCATGAGTATTTATGTACCCACTCCATAGACCCTGCTTAGTTCATTAAATAATTATATAATCCAGTTGATGAGAACATGGAGACAAATGAATGAGGGGAAAAGTGAAAAATTAAAGACAAGGTTTCAGTGTTATTAAACTCTGGTATCTGACCCTCTAACCAGGATGTGAATAGCACCTCAGCTACAGTCCAAATGAGCTACCCAATCCTTCCATCTCTGAAATGAAAACATCAGGCTCTTTTCCCTTCAACCTAACTATATTATGGTAAGAAACCACTATGTTACAAGGAAAATGGGAGAAGATGAGAAGGAGAAAGAGGGGGACAGTTTCTAGAACATCACTAGTTTAGTACTTCCTGACCTCCTTTCAGACTCCATTCTAGAAAGCAGGTAACACTCTCAAAAACTGAAAACACAACTCCTACAAACAATAAAACAAAGGGAAAGAAAGGCATAGTAGTTAGTGAAAGCAAGAAGCTCCTGAAAACATCAGATTGAAAAATGGAAGGAGTATAATGAGAGCCATCTAACCACCTACTTTCTCTGAATACTTGCTCTCAATCCCTCTTCCACTTAAGTACAGGTGTATTACCTGCTCTGAGATGAACACGTGTCTTTTGTTGGAGCCAAGAGGAATACTTTTGACTGTGTTATAATGCAACATCACAGAAGTCACATCACAAAGTTACAGCACTAACCTCAGCAGAAGAAGGTTGACAAAGGGGAACAATTTACTCACTAATCAGCAAAGATGAGAAAGTCTTTATTATCTTTATTATTATAAAAATAATAATTATTATTATTTACCTTTACAGTCTTTTTAGTGTTTCTACCAGACTATTAGCAAGAATCACCATGAGATGTACTATGAGTAACTGCAATCTATACGCTCAGCAGTCCTGGATAATACGTAATTTCACTGTATCAAGGACATAACATTTGAAAGTAATCCCTTTCTGTGAAGTTCAACTTTATTTATTTATTTTGCTTTCTTCTGTAGAGTATATTTTTCAATGTTACCAAGACTTCTTAACCTCAACAGTTTACTGTATTTTATGTCATTTATTCTCAAGTGATTTCAGAGATTTCACAAAGATTGGCAGGCTACTGCTAAAAAAAGTTATTTAAAAAGTAATTGTTTTAAAAATTTCTTAATTTTCAGAAAACAGAACTGAGGCATAAAGCAGTTCACTATCTCTAACAGTTCCATAAGAAAAATACCGAGCAAACAAGAAGTTGAAACAAGACGCGCTGGCTCCTTGTCTTAGACTCTAAGAGTAAGTTCTCACTGCTAGGCATACAGTTTCATCACAGCCCTCTCTTAAAACATGTAGGAGGGAAAGATGAATTCTAAGTTTTTGAACTAGTGCAATATGAATTAGCCTGACTACTGTAAAAAAAAAAAAGTCTATGATAATGACATTGGGTACAAAAGGATTCTCCAAAGTTATTTGCATTTGTATTATAAACCTACATAAAATTCATATGATAAGAAAATTCAAATATAAAGCCATTTAAAAAGGATTACTTTTTTTCTGGGTACCAGGAAAACATACATAATCCTATTCTGTTACACAGGAGATCTACCTGAGAAACATGGACAGAAATTAAAGTGAAGCAAACAGTATTTAAAAAAAAAAAAAAAAAAAGGTGTATTTTACCAATTATCTTGCATAGCAGCTTGACAGTGGAGAAGATACAATGCCAGCTCTTCATGATGAAGACGTCTCCTTAATGATGTTATTAATACTGATTCAGAAAAAATACTTTTGATTCATTTATGCATAAAATTATATTTTATGCCTGAAGAACACAAAAGATCTTTGAGAGGGATACAGATTCATAGATTACCTAGAATTATCCAAGGTGTAAATGTTTGTCAACAATGAATGTATTAACCAAGAACACTATTCAATTGTTCTCCAAACTGAATTGTAACTGTTTTGCTGGAAAAGCCTGGTAATTGTATGAAAGCAGTAAGAAGAGGTCACCCAAGAAAAATACAGGAAAATAATTAACAAATATGAAAAGACAAATTATATAAAAAAAACATTGCTTAGTGGACACAAAATTAGGCACAGGACATTTAACTAGTAAAAGGGCTTTCTGTCATCTCTTTACTGTGTTTGCACAAGTTGTTGTATCCCTCTCATGTAAATGTTAGTTTGTCATTCACAGAAGCAGTTTCATTCTTGGAGCAACATGCTCACTAGTCAATTATGAAAGAAAAGAATCACTTTCAAACAATTAACCATCTAAATATTTTTAATGACTTGAGAAAAAAAAGATGAAATCTCAACAATTTGCTATAACATATAGCCTTCTCTATAATGTCAGATTTAATTTCTTCTCTCTGATGAATCTTGTATTTATGTCCATTAACCACCCTACAATTTCAGAACAATTTTAATGTGATCACATTATAATTGTTATATTCTTTGTACATTCTTTTCTAGCACACTCCCCAGTCTTGGGAGAACAATTTTTTTCTAATTTCACAGATAGAAGGTTAACCAGCACTTAAGCAGCAGAGGTGTAATGTACACTTGTGCTGATCAATGTACTAGGAACTCTGCCAAGATGCCCTGCAATCAAATTTTATTCAGATTTATCATTCTTTCTTTTTTCTCCCTACCAACAGGCACAGAATTCTTTACTTTCTTTTGGAATTGCAAATAATGTTATAATGTAAGTTTCAAAAAGTAGTACTTGGTAGGTACAGTTTTATCACACATTTGGCTTCACCAACTAAAAGACAGTTAAAAGAAACTAGCCCACAATTAGTGGGCTCCAGCAAATAAATTTCAACTATTTGGCACATTTAATGCCTATAACATAATAATAACAATCATATCTTGGAATCTACAGCTTATGAGCTTCAAGAAATCTCAGTCCTGAGCAGCATAATAATAGAAATATACTGGAACATACTCTGAAAAAAGTGATTGAAAGTGATACTTGAGACTGAGGAAATAACTGGTATGAAAAGTAGCAAAAACCTTAATTTCTAAAAGCAGGGAGAGATTGCCTGAGTTGTTTTCCCTGAGAAAACAAATTTTGTACCAAATTCTGCTACTGCAATACGCTTTATTAGCTCAATACATGATGATAAAAAGGAACGATGGGCAGATATCCAAAACTTAAGTTGTACCACTACAGCTCCAAGAGATCAGGAATAGTTGTGACAACTCCAACCAGAAGGCAAGCTTGTTGCTGAATTTTAAGGAAGTTGCGAACAACACAGAACAGCAGAACACAACCTGCTTAACATCCATTAAGAGAAATTTACAGGAGAACCTTTGCTGTGGTTACAGAGCCCTCACAGTGAAATCAAGGTGCAGCCTACACATTCTGTACCACTATAAAATATCTTTTGACTCTGTCAAAAGACTCACATTTCCTGTGAGTCTCACATTTCCCTGTCTCATTCAACTCATTTTCTCAAAAGCACTCCCCTTCAATGAACAAGGGAAGAAAGGAAGGCAGTATTTCCTCATTACAAGACTCAGTTTATCAGAAGGTCTTTTGTTCTGCCCAGGCTAAACGTTAAGCTCACACAAGCTTTTCTTTCAGGAAAGAAAATCACTGTGGGAGAATCTGTTAGCAGATGTGAAAAATACCTAACAGCACACTGAATAGAGGACACAGCATTAGAAACATCACAAGACCCTTACAAATACATTAAATGCAGGCCAATTAAAGACATGCCTGCAACACACCAGAACCATTCTCAAATACCAAGCTGATGTTAAAATTACCAATTTACAGGATTACCAGTTAATCCTGGATATTTATTGAAATCCCACATGCAAAAGAAAAAATACTGAAATCTATCTAAAATGTAACTACCATTCAAGTTCTGCAGTACATTCATGCTCTTATGAGACACATGAAATCTTAATTTAATCCATTAACACTAATTCATTAACTCTAAATCAGGTCTACAAATGCAGGTATTTTGTGGGAATTTGCATGCAACCCCAGTTTCTTGGACGGTCTCTTGAGATGTGGAAGACCTCTTCCACACCTCTTCTCAATACTTGTATTTAGCCATCTGTACCCTACTTATCTTCCTGGAAATGATTACACAGAACACAAAATGACAATTCAAAACAATTACTTCATAGGAGATGATGAGCAATAATCAAAGATCAGGGTAAAACAGAATTAGGTTACTCATTGATTTACGTCCATGAGAAAAAGACCATCCAGTTGAAAATTCTCCAATCCATAATTTAAAGAAACACTGACATTCTCAACACCTAGAGCAGAATTAGAACAGTCTACAAGTATGTGATTCAGCACTTGGTGGCCAAATGTTTGGGTATGAGCACATAAACTACAGGTAGAGTACATTTATCCACCAAACTGAAAGTCCTGCTCAGGCTTTTTAAAAAACTTACCTAGTTAACACAAGCAACAATAGCAAAGAATATGTGAAAACATAGGCTTCAAACTGTGTTAACAATCAAAAACATGCTCTCAGAAGACTACATACATATTCTGACTGATAACATAGCCCAAAATAAGATAATCTTACACAAGGTAACCAATCCTATTTGTACTAACAAAATAAAACTACTTCTTGAGTTACACTGTTATCACTGGGCTGGTGAAGACACACCCTTTGTCAACACTACTCCACCTCAATAGAAGACAATGACACTTCCATACAATTTCTGGTTTTATGATCCATACTCTAGATACAAGTCAAAGCCGCCTCATCTTTGGGGGAAGCTGGGAGCAGTAGGCACTAAGCAGATTCCTAGCTGTGTCTGAGGAAGACAGGATTCCCACACACAGGACATTGCTGCACTGAGAGCCTTTAAAGCATACATGAAATGGTTCAGGGATAAAGAACATATTTTAAAATAAGTTCAACTCTATAAATTATTGAGGGACAGTGAGCATTGCTATCTGGAAGGCTCATTTTTTTCACCCTGAGAGTATTGTTCCTACATGTCACACATGGCTCATATCAGATGACAACATCACATCACAACTATCACTCACGCAAACTGAAGTGGATTGGGTTCCATTCCTTGGTTGCTTATCCTTTTCAAGATATTTGGAATGCTTATCTATGGTATTAAGAATGTGTCCATACTGTTTTCAATTAAACTGTTCAGCTACATTCATATATGGACAAATTACAATACTATTCCCAAAAGAGTAATTCTACAACTCCATTGACTTGAACAGGGTGACTAGCTATATATTACCTTGTATGATCAAGGATATCACAATTTGGCCAATAATAAAGTCATTATTTAAGCACACACACATAAAATCATATTCTTAGGGAACTTTCAAATCAAATTCTGACCAGTCAATGAATGAGGTTAGACTTCCCATCTTTTTCTACACTTCCATACTCAAGTCTTCACCTGAAATTTTACAGTAAAGGTGCTGTATTTCTAGTTTGTTAATATTAATTGAAAATTTAAATATAAAATATGAAAATGTAAAAATATAAAACCTACAACATAAGAAAGAGAACACCCTAAATTGCAATCAAATTCTGACCAGTCAATGAATGAGGTTAGACTTCCCATCTTTTTCTACACTTCCATACTCAAGTCTTCACCTGAAATTTTACAGTAAAGGTGCTGTATTTCTAGTTTGTTAATATTAATTGAAAATTTAAATATAAAATATGAAAATGTAAAAATATAAAACCTACAACATAAGAAAGAGAACACCCTAAATTGCAAATATCTTCAGTGTAATGAAACTTTAATGTAAGTAAAAATAATCCAAATTAACACAATTAAGCTTAAAGTTAGGGTTATTTTTTACTTCTGTAGCTCTTCATTTAAAGGACTTAGAACATACAAAATATTAATCATAATTCACTGATCAGTACTCTTGGAACACAGACAAAGATGAAAGGAGGACTGAGTTTTCTAGTCATTTTATTTTTAGATTTTACTTTGGTAGGTATAAATACAAACTTCATATAATTTATTTAAATTAATTTGCAGTGATTTGAACTAATTTGATTTAACTTTTTGTATTGCACATAAAGAAATTAGGAGAATGAGTTTGCATGACAACAATCCTCACAAAGAAGCAGTGGCAATTTGTATGCTATATAAAGCACAGAGTACAAAAGCCACAAAAGCAGCAAGTGCTGTGAAATACGAGCGTTGTTATGTCCAGATCAGTATGTTACAGCCTTAAGTTTATTATCTCTTAGATGTGACTTTCCTAACTTGACTCATGTAACTATCAATTGAGACAAAGTTCAATTCTTCAACTGCACAAGCTTTCAGAGTCAAGACCCTTAGAAGTTAGGCAAGTTCTACATCGTTCAATTTCAACAACTATTTATACTTGTTTTCATACATGAGAGGTAATGACTTCTGCATGAAATTAATTAATTAATACCGTACACCATACAAAGCTTTTTATAACACCCCTACATACTTGAAAATAAAGTTTAATATATTGTTTCTTTAACACCACGGATAGATGTCATCTCCTCTCTAAAACAGTTTCTGCAATTAAACGATCTATTAAAAGATCTTGAAAATCCTTCAAACTGTCACTTCTGATTTGCCACTCTGCTTCTATTCTCTTTATTTTCTAACCCATTTTTTGAAACAAAAAATCCTTAAGAATACCATGGTATTACAGATTAACATAACAACAAGTATAAAAATTGCAGTTAACTGCTCACTTGAGATTTTTATTACATTTATGTCTACATAAAATTGAAAAAAACCTACATAAATGAGAAAGCAGCTGAAGGGCAAAATCAAACTGTTGTCTTTATTAGATGCAAGTCTAATGTCTTTCAGATAAAGTATCTGTAGGTGCCACAGTCAATCAAGATTTCAATGGAAAGCAAAAATGAAAGCATTCATGCACAAAAGGCATGTGTGGTAATTGTGATGTGCAGACAAGATAATGGAAAATATTCTAGCTTTCCTTTAATTTTATGTATCAACTGCTGCCTTGACTTAGACAACCTGTCACATTTAATGCATTATTTTATTATTCTAATTATTTAGGAGCATGCGATTATTTTGGTAAGCATCTGGTCATCAGAGGTAACCTCCTTGAATAAACTACATTTTTTTTATTCAGATGTTGCACTCATGCAAAAATATTATTAAAAACATTTTCAATAGACATGTAATTAAATATGAAGGTCTCATTTACACTATGTTTTATTAATGTTTATTATTAAGCTACTTGCAGCCATGCAGCTTACTTTACACTTTCATCTTTTTTAAGATACCTTACTGTAAAACTCAGACTGTATTTCAGCAGGCAGTAGTTGCAAAGTAGAAGATCACAGAGGTCTTAACCTCCACAGCATGGAAATAATCAAAATGGTGGTCAAAGTAGAAGATCACAGAGGTCTTAACCTCCACAGCATGGAAATAATCAGAAATGGTGGTTTTGGAAAAAAAAAAAAAAAAAAAAAATTGAATGTGTAAGTCAAATTGAGCATAAAGTCCATCAACTTTATTCTTAAGAACTACAGCATCATCTTCTACATTCCATTCTAAGCTATTAGCTGGACAAAAAATATCATGAAAACAACCTACTCACAGAAAAACATCGCAGAAGACATTAAAATCAAATACTAAAAACTTAGGAAATGTCAGAGAGGGTTGTCCGTGAAACTAACTCACCTGTCTTATATTGCTGTTACAATAAAAATCTCTGTATGAGTATGCAGTTTTTCTACAGAAATCCAGTTTCACTCACTGATAGTAATGGAATAAACAACTATTTGAAATCTTATCTTCACTGTTCAGTATCTGATTCTATATTTTATTTGTTATTTACTATTCAAAACATGGTTCTGAAATAAAAATAATTAAGTTTTGATCATACATATGATTCATCAAGGAAAGTAGTTTTCCATTCACCACACAGATCTTTATAACTTGTACTAACGTATAATTAATAGCAGTCATAGACAACTTACTTCCATGCAGATGTGCACAGACCAAGGCTGAGTGACATGCCTGGGCAACTTCTTTAAATATAGCGATCAGTAAGGATCAAGGAACTGGGTTCCTGTTCCCAGCTGTAGAAAAGCCCTGAAGCCTGATCCCTTTCTGTCCTACCTTCTTCCAGCAGTTCTGGACCTAAGAACTGTTACGCTGGGTGAGACTGAAGTCCTAAGTCCCATTTAGCCTATTGTCCAATTCTGACTCTGGCATTCAGACATTAAGACACTGTTTCCCCCAGTATAACCTATTGGCTTCTGATTAAAAACAGTGGTTTTGGAGATTTCCACTTGTCCCTGTGCCTTATGTTCCACTCCTCTTACTGTATGTATTAGGCCACCATTATCAGCAATAAGAGGCCTGAGCACCTTCAGGCCATGGTTTTCTAACATAACACTTTCTTAAACTATGTAAGTTTATGCTAAATGACTTCAAAAGCTCCCATGTAGCAAAGCATGTATTTCCAAAAGTTACCTACTTCCTGAATTTGTACAGATTACTCCAGTACCTGGGGAAATTAGGGTACGTCAAAGAAAAATCTGAAGGTTTTTTTTAGCCTGCAGCGAACAATGCCATGCCTCAAGGCCACTTAATTTTTAGAAACGAGTGAACAAGTGTTGCTGAAACTGCTGAAACCGCCCAGTCTCCTCCCTCTCTCTCAAAAAAAAAAAAAAAAGTTTTGATACTCATTACAGAACATTTAAACCTGAACAGTTTTAAAACACTGCGCAACTATAATCAATCAGTATGAAATCAACAATAAATGCCAGAGCAGCCATACCACATCAAATCAAAAGTCTATCTACCCAAAGATCTTGTTCCCAGCAAATGTCAAACGGGTATGTACAGAGAAGTGTTTAAATACAGCATGAAATCTTTGCTTCCTCTGAGTAATCTAGTACCAACGAGTTGCTGCTCCAAGACTTCCAAAGCCAGATGCAGTTCCTATGCTCCTCTAACAGATTTCTTTGCCAGTATTGTCCAGTCTCCCCCTGAATCCACCATGGACGGTGAGGAGTTCATACTGTGAAAGGAACCTTCTCCTTCTGTTTTGAACCTGCTGCAGCTCTTCATTCAGAGTCTCTAGCTGTACTGGAAGACCCAGTGAGCAATCACTCTTTAGTCACCTTTTCCATGCCAGTCATCACAGGTCTTTATCACGCCCCTTTCCCTTTCTTTGACATTCTTTCAGATTGGAAGGTTAGAGCTTACTAACAATTATTAAAACAAAAAGGCAAATTTTTCACCAGTCCTAGTGTCCCTCTCTGAACCTTTTCCAATTCTCTATTCCTTTTACTCCTTGCTCATTTCCTGTAAATCTTAAAAATAATTATTGAATGATCCTATCATAAGTCAGTGTCACTTGCCCAGTCTACAACATGTATCAACTTGTTGACCAGTGAAAACTAAAAGCTTCAAGGTATGTGTATGAAGAGTTCTATACTTTGCAAGTTGGAAAGTGAATCTGGAAAGCAAAAAAATAAGTGACAACTTTCTCAACTGAAGCTATGGGAAAATTTAGGAATAGTAAATAGAACTATCCAGGCTGAAATCTGTCTTTCTGAGATATCTTTTTTAAGACTGCAAGTTCACCAGTCTTTACTTTCATCTCAGTGATACATGCCATCTTACTGTTCTCAGCCACAGTTTAAAAATAGCTCAGAAAAATAGTCATGCACCTATATGCGCATAAATTGGATAAGAAAAGAAAACGTACAAAAAGTTTCAGAATTTGGTCCTGATACACAATATCTAATTATCAACTTTCAATAGCATTCCTTATATACTATGGTTAATAGCAGGCTATAAAACATGGGCTGCCAGGCCAAGAAACAGGCCTAATTATTCATGTGTTCATAAGCTGCACTCTTAACCTAGAAATAAAAAGAGAGGTGTAGTGTCATTGAAAATAAAACAAATTACTGTGTGTGAGAAGAGTTTTCCTACAGACTAGTGATTTCTACCCCTCAGATCTCAACCTTACAACAATATCCTCTGCTCCTTCTCAACAAACGTTCCTCACACCTCTGGAGGGCAAAAGCCCGTACATGCTTTGGCTAAAGTGGTTTTATATGCCTGCTCACTGGCCAGCAAGATGCTACCAAGTAAGATTTAGCGTCGGTACATTTTGTCTGCTTCCCCCTTCCCAGAGGTACTAACCAGGTTTCCATCCTCTACCCAGCCATTAACTTTCATGAAACTTCTGGAGACTCCGCCATCTTCAATATTTCTCTTTGTATCAAATTTGGCTAAGAAGTTAAGATTCAAAAGTTACTGATGAAAGAAGCTATGACAAGAAAAAGCAAGGGCACGGAGGAGACAAAGATGCTAGCAATGAAAATCTAATGAACAACAAAATACTAAGCCTCATTTTTATAAGCTTCACCAAGCTAAACATGCCAGTACAAAATAAAGTTTTAAGAGAAAAACAACATTTTTGTTTCTTAAGAATTGCTCAAAGTACTAGAAAGTGTTCCTTGTTTGCAATCATACCGTAGACAGATAAAAGTCACACAACATTAAGTAATAAAACACAGTAGGTGAGTCAAGGACACTGTTTTTCACTTTGCTGGAGGTTTGTCCTTCAAACATCTTACATATGGAAATATTGAAAATATTACCTTGAGCTAGCCTTTCAAGCCGTTTCCCATGCTCTGGAGGAATAGCATACCTAAAATTGACATAAAGAAAGGGATGAAATGCATAAAGACATAATTACTACAC
>NW_008794774.1:795106-813792 GCF_000699145.1 Aptenodytes forsteri | reverse complement strand
TAGCATCCCTAAAATTGACATAAAGAAAGGGATGAAATGCTTAAAGACATAATTACTACACAAGCCATGATTCACGTATGATAAATAATTAAAAATACAGAAGCCAAAAAGATTAAAGACTGAAAAATTATATGGGAAAAATATACCAATTCTGAGGAAAAAATACAGAGAGGTTTTCTTGAGAAAACATTTCAGCTTATTTCTAGTTTAAACATTATAATATGTAGTTTTAGTCATGCATATTGACAATATTTGATATGATTACACCACTCAGGTTAAAAAAAGACACATATACTTTCATTTTCCAAAGGAAACAAAAACACATAAAATAAGTCTAATTTATACAGGTTTAATTTCTTTGAATTTTACTGTGCTTCACAAGACACAAGAGTTCAACAGAAAAATATGAGCATTAAACATCTCTATTTTTTCCTATAGCCAATTCTGTGGAATAAAAGGGTTAGTTGTCTTTGTAAAATCATTACAATTCGAGTTAAAAAAATTATTTAAGAAATACACTTTCTTTAAATTAAAGAATTGTACGTATCTTGGAATCACTCTGTTCTTACAATAAATTATTTTTTAAAGATTCCATATGCCATCTGCAACAAGTCAGTAACAATATAAAAGAACTGGAATTAACTTCATGTTATTTTTCATGTTTATTACAGCTAAAAAACTGAAGATTCTTGAAAAGCTGTAATTTCATTCTGCTTTTCTGAACACTTTGTTATTCACATATTTACCGCACTTCATAGATATACTGTATGTATTAATTAGGCTTTATTATTACTTTAACTGCTTCAATATGTGATATAATAGGCTTTTGTTTCAGTTTAAAGTTGCAACAGCATTGGATTGATTCTCCTCTATAAAAAAATATGGTTCAGAAAAGGAGAAAATGCATATTCAGCTGTACAACATAGTTTGAAAATGTGGATTTGGAGTAAGTCAACATACAGCTTTTTTCTTTGACTACACTGTGAACACAGATTTCATTCATCTCCCCTGATAACTCACTCAGAAAAACAAGTGAAGGACCCTAGCCCCTCATTTTGCGTAAGAAATAAACATCCCCTTATTTCAAGCTCTCATTTGCACACACACAATTTTACTGTTACAACTGAAACTGCTGCATAGAAGCAAGACCCTTCCACCACAGAAGTCAGTGTTCTATGTTGAACTGTAGCAAAACCCATGCCTACTGACAACCCACTCCAAATGGTATTAAACAAAAAGAGACCTTCAGCTTGACTTTGCTCAGTGTTTGCAGTTTTAATCAGAATTTCAGTCTTACAAAAACTGATTTTGTTTCTCTCCACTTGTACTGCCAAAGTGTTTGTGCCTGTTCTCCACTCCGTATTACACATGCATCAGCATGTATACATAGTAATCTAAACTATGTATTTGCATCTTTCACACCCCAGCGGAAACAAATGCTATGTATACCATCATATACTGTACTGTATGTCATTAAATACACAACTCCATAAAGTAAAACATGAACAGATAGTGTTCATGTCTAACAAAAACTCAAACTAGAGACTTTTCTTTGTTTACCAGTCTAATTGGACTGGTATTCTTCCTAAAAAGTTACTCTTCCAAAAGTACGTTACTACATTTTTGTGATAATATGCAGCCACATGCTTCCATTTGTACATGTAAACATGTAAGTATTTATCAATATTACAAAAATGCAAACCTGGACAACCGAGCTTTCAGTAAGTCTCTCGGAAAGATAAGACAGGACACGATTTAACTGGGCTATAGCTATTTATTCAGCTAATCTAAAATTACCAAGCAATAATTCAGTCAATGCAAGTTGGTGCTTTTCATCATTGTCTTCATTTGAGGTCTGTGGTAACATCCGCTCCTCAATCCTTTATTTCTTCCTACTGTTGCCATTGCTCTTTTCTCACAGCTAAGAAAAGGACCAAGGAAAGGGGACCATCTTTGTAGTATCAGACATCAGGAGCCCCAAAGTCACTCTCCAGGCCCTTCAGGGTTGGTTCCTAGCACAATTTATTAGAAAACCAAGCTTTTCTAACACACATGCACCTGCCTTGGATAGTCAAATTAGTGACATGAATCTTACTAGATCCTTGGTCTACTGTACAGAACGTTAAATAAAAAAATTCCCAAACTCAGATCTCTAAGAGAAAAAAGTATTCACTCTTAGTCTCAATAGTTAGCTCATATGAGAACTTCAGCAGAGTTAAAAGCTTTTAGAAAAATATTTTTCCTCATCTTGTGTCCAGCTTCCTTTTAGCTGCATTACCAAAGAGCCACTAACATTTGTTTGACTTCTCATATCCTAAGGCCAAGTCCAGCCCTCTTTAAAAGTAAATGTAATGGACATTAAATGATAAATCACTAAGAGGAAAAGAGAATGTTTCTTGGATAACAAGCAAAGAAACAGATAAAAAGGGAAGAACAGATAAAAAGGGAAATATTGATGCTAACTACATTTTATTAGTTCAGGAAGACATACTTGTTAAAAATTTTGAAAAGACAGATAAAAGCTGAAGAGTCACTGTTCATTGCTAGAGTCATAATACAAAGACAAAAAATTATGGTACCTACATTTGTCAAGTATTGTTCAAAAAGATCTCCTGAAATACATATTAATTCAGCAAATCAAGGGTACTGGATAACTACAGTTACTAGTGTAGTTACAAGTAGTACTGGATAACAAGATAACTACAAATAAGTAATATATATTAAATCTAAGCCATTAATTTGTGTTTCTGAAACATTTATATATAAGTTTTCAAGATTAATTCTTCTACACAATTTCTCAGTGTACTTTAAATAAGCTAACAACTTCTCTGCCTCTTTTTTTTTTTTAGTAAATAAAATCTCAGTCTTCGGCAATAACATCCACTGTTTATTATTCATGAACTAGTGGCAATGTAAGCTCCCTGTTCTACCTATATTCTTCAAATCCCCAGCAGAGGCAAAAGCAGACAGTAGTCTAGTAGCTGTGATCACTCAGTCTCGTCTAGCTCAGAAAACATGGTTGGTAACAATTACGATAGCTGACTTTATGAAATGAAAAAACAGTGTTTTTCATTGGAAACTGGGAACTTGGCTGAAAATAGCAATTCACAACCTGCTTAATTTTAGTAACTACTTTGGTTACTATTTGATTTGATTTGATATTCAGATGCAAAATCTAAATAACCTTTGAGTTACTGTTACCTTTACAATTTCTGTTCTATGAGAATGAATTTATTTTTTCAACAACAACTGCTAGTCCATTACAGTAAAATACAAGTTTTACCTTGCATGGCAAAAGAGAATACAGTACAGGGAAAAAAAAAAAAAAGGATTTTACTCAAGTTCAGTTGGATCTTGCACAGAGATGCACCCATATAACAACACGCCTAAAAAAATGCTTCCTCTCCTTTTATTTTCCTTTAAGTGGAAAATGGAATCTTTAGTACAACTCCCTTGAAGATATTAACAAAAAGCATCTGGGCCACAGATGAAACTGCTTAATTCAAAAGAAGACATAGAATAAAATTACAGGCTTCAGAAGGAGAAATAACTAATAGACATTTCGGAAGACATAAGGCAAACTAATACTGCATCTCCACAGCAATATCAGCTTTTTCAAATTTCCATTTGAGAGACTGTTGCAGAAACATTAGACAACATAAAATAATTCTACTACATAAAAGTGCTTATGGAAAACTGGAGTAAAAACACTTAATATGAACTGACAACAAATATTTTGAAACAATGCCAGGGCATGACTTGTCGTACATTTGTAACCCTTTCCCTGGTTACGGTATAAGGTATAACCATTTGACTCTTGATAATGAGTGTAGGTCATGAAAAACAAACTGCTCAAAGCTCTTGGATATCCAAAAAGCAAATTAAAAAAGTTAAATTTCTATACAGATATCAAAATGAGATCGAGACGACGAGGAAAAAATCCCAAAACAAATCTTGATCAGAAATATTATTACATTAATGTAGTTCCAGGGTAAAATACAGGAAAAAAAAATATTATTACAGTAGCTGAGTTTTTCAGAGTTAGGCTTTAAAATTTTTTTTTTTTTTTTATTCAGTCATCTTTGTCTCTTTCCCATATCCATGTACTGCAAGCATCAAAAAGTCAAGCTTTCCAATTTCAAGTTGGAAAAGCCCATTTTAGTTCAGTTACTGGTAAAATCATTGTATATAATTTGGGATTACATATTTGTAATAGTGCTCCTGGGCCCATTTGTGACATTAACATGCATAAAAATTTCAAACATTCCCCTCTTTTTAGACTTGCTTACTGGCTAGATTTGACAGTTCTCCATTCAACATGTTTGTTCCAACTCCATTATGAAGCATCTAGTTTCACCCATGTACAGTATGCAGAACCTCAGAGCTTAATTCAGGGTTCTGAAATACTTTCCAGGATGAGCAGCCCAGAAGTTAAGCATGGTATCACAGTTCATTACTTTAAGGCTCTTTGCTGAGCCAGGTTTTCATAGAACAGATACCCTATTCATCTGCAGTTGCTTCTCAATTTATAATAATGAACATATTATTTAAGCAATTCTAGTATTGCTTCATGATACCTTCTTCAGGATCTACAACATAATAAAAAACAAAGCAGCACCACAACATCAAATTGGTCAGCTGTAATTTCTACAAGACCAGGACTAAAAAATAATTAAAAAAAAAAAAAGGAGATAAGAGAATTTTCACAGTAGAAGCTAACAAACCTTCTTAAAAAGTTGGGATTGAAACAAAACACTTTCAGCCCAGAGCTACCAAGTCCTTCAAGAATAATGCAACAAATATCTGTACATTTTTAATAGTAAAATCCCTGTAAGATCAGGGAAGAAATGATCATCTGATTTTTTGCTCCACTCTGAAATGTTCTCCTGGGCTTTATCAAGAAAAATCTCCAAGTAGCCAGAAAACATGTCACAAACCAATCAGAATTCCTGCAATAGCTTCACAGTAGAAGAAAATCACCTAAACTATAATGTTAATAAAAATAAACAAATGCAATTGTATGTGTTTAAAATGTTTTCACATTATTATGAATGTTGATTGGCAATAATCCATTGAAAATCATTGTAACTTTTAATGGATATTAATTGAATCCAAGCTTTAATAATTTAGCATTGAAGCTTCTCTAACTCTTTCTAACTTCAAGTTAAAAAATTATACTGTCTTGGTTCTAAGATTTTGATATAAGAATATTTATTTAGAAAAATTAAGTGCAGTATAACATTATTACAGCTTGCTTTCTGAAACAAAATTGTACATATAATTTTTAAAAGCACGCTACATAATCTACTATTGTAGCTAAAAATACAGTGATCCTATTTTTCATCTGTATCTAAAGTAGGCCTTTCATTTCTCTTCAATCCACTGCATAGACTAGATGTGTACTTATGATTCTCTCTATTCTGCCTTTAATTAAACAGAGAAACATGACTGTATGTTGGCCATGACTAATATCCACTTAGCATTTAGTAGTGTTTAAACAAATTAAAAAAAAAAAAAAAAATCAGAAAACCTTAGCCAACATTCTTACTAATGCAGTTTGAAGCAGCATTGCTTCAGTTTCCGACGTTTTCACCAAGACCTATACAAACTATTAAAATTAAGCATTCTTCAACCATCAGCATCCATTCTAACACTACAAAAAGCTTCTATCACCAAGTTTGTTCCAACATGAAAATCCTGGTTTAAGCACATATTCAAGATGGAAATTAAGTCAAACTCCTCACTCAGGGAAACTGTGTTAGAAAGAGGAAAAAGGACAATTTGTCTTCATTGGCTGCAAAGAGTGCCAAAACTCATATAAATACCTGCAACATGCTCTGTGAATTGCATAGTTGTCATTGTATAACAACCAAGGATATCCTGCTAGAATGAGTCACATGCTTTTAGTTAAGTCTGTATGTTTCCATAGAAAGTGAATTTTACTTTCACAGCAAGAAAAGCAGTGGAGCTAAATGACAATAATAGATACATTAATATAAAGATCCCAGAATTGTTTTTCTTTTTCCAAGGACCCCTTAACATCATTCCCAAGATGGAAAACCCAGGCTGTAACAGCATCCCAGAATGATGACTATGTGATGACAAGTCCCTAGTTTCCAAGAAAAGAAAAGAAAACCTATATTTGTCATTAAAAAAAAAAAAGTTATCAGGTTAGTTAGTAAAACAGATTTCCTATGAGTCAGCACAAAATTCTATGAACTGTCAGTCATATTCTGACTTTCACAGCTGACCTGCCTTGCATTCCTCTAATGTCCAGGATGACAAAAAAAAAAAAAGAAAAAAAAAAAAAAAGAGACACTGAATACAATTTGATTTGTCCACAACACAGATAAGGTAAAGCAGCTTATGAAGTTAAACTTAAACAGATGCGCTTTTTTGACCTGCAAAGCATTTAAAGTTATTAATAAATTTAATAACCTTAAAATTTTAATAAAATGAAAATAAATTTAAAGCTATGAATGAATGTAAAAATTAAAAAGTCATCGAGCTTGCACAGTAAAATGTATTAAAGAACACAAAAAACTACACAGTTATAACACAACTTTACTAGAATAATCAATAGGAGTATAAAAATTTAGTCAGATTTCTTAAATTTTATAGTGATCTTTCTTTCTATGCCTCAGGAAGTAATTATACCAATCTGTGCCACATGAATAACATTGTTCTAGACATCAGAGCCAAAGAAGTTACATTTAGTACTACAGATTCATTACTACGGTAGCTCTACTGGAACTACAAAGCTGAAATATGAAGTAGTCTGTTCCTTCCATCACTAAAAACATCAAAAAACACAGATCAGCAGACAAGGTAGTTCAGGAGACTGGTCGTTAGATTTTGAAAACTTCCTTTTCTAACTTACACACTGCAGAGTTAGAAAATAATTGGTCACATATATTGTACAGTTATAGCTTATACAAAATAAACTGATAACTTTATTCCAATACCTAAATGGCTGCTATCAACTGTAGCAGTGCAAAACCTTGTGCAAAAAACTTCTGGTCAAAGAGAAGAACGTAGCTTCTTCCTGACCTTCAAAGTGAGAGTTGAAAGTTATTTATCAGACTGCTGCTTTCTTTGTTGCTGCACCTGTTTTGTGAATGGGGGGAGGGAAGGCCCTCTTTTTCTCTAATCCTGTATTTCCAAGGGCTTTATATTTCTCAGAATGCAGATTAAGAAAAATATTGGCTAAAAACATGTAAGTAGATAGAAACTAGACAGAACTAGCAGCACAAATGGTTGCAAATGAATTGCAAGCAACTTTACCCGCAGGTTTAGAATTCCGCAGAAAAGTAAAGACTTGATTCAGAATTGGTTATCAAGTCACCCCGTACATTAGCAAAGTAACTTTGAGCACCATCTTCTTTAAAATTCAGTATCACAGAATGATAGAAAAGTTTAGGCTGGAAGGGACCTAAACATCATCTACTCCGATCTCCTGATCAACATATGGATAACTTCAAAGTTAGATCAGTTTGCACAGGGCAACATATAGTCAAGCTTTGAAAATTTCCAAAGATGAAAACTCAGCAGCCTCCCTAAGCAACCTGTTACAATGTCATTGTGAATTATTTTTTCCTTCTATCAAACTGAAATGTCGCCTGTTGCAAGTTGTGATTATTGCTACCTTTCCCTTGTTATGTCAGTGCATCACTGAGAAGAGTTTGGCTCCGTCTTCACTATAATCTCCCTATACCACAGATTACAACCCCAGACCATATATCAGAACATAACTTTTACAGAAAAATTCGTTAAGTCAACAACTATAAACAAGTAACAATCAGCTCATAAAATGTTTGTTTGCCCAAATAATTAATGATTTGCCCTTAAGGACTGCAAAACACCTCTCCCCTTACTTTGTCTATAGACTTCTTATATTTCGCATAAGAATCCTCTTATGCTAATCCATACTGCTAATTCTCGTTAGAAAAGTTAAAAATTAAAAGAGTCCTGACAATCCAGAAAAGTTTAGCAGTTCTCAGGAAAGTATCCCATATGGTTGGAAACACCCCACAGATAACATTTGCAAAGATGCTAGACATTGGGCTTTAAAGAAAAGAAAGATTTAAGTAAGCATGAAGCTTCTTCAAAGGAAAGCCTGCACAGATACTTCACGACCCAACCCCATTATGGACATCAATGCGGGGAGAAAAAAAAAAAAAAATATATATAGATTATATAAGAAGCACTGAAATATATGATATTGTTACAATACATGCATTCACATTATCCACCGTTAGTAACAAGGGAGCCAAAAGAAAATCATTCAAGTCCCGAGATCTATCAATATTCTAAACAAAGAACATAAGTATATGGCTTTGGTTTCTTGGGTGGGGGTTTTTTGAGAATATCAAAAATTAAGTTTATTCTATCTCATAGCCAAAGATCTTGCAGAATAGAAGTCCATCTTGACTGACAGATATCAACATCAATAAAATGCATGTAAAGCATAACACAGAAAATTCCATGTATTTAACAACATTTAGTCAGTATTATCTTTTCTGCCTTTCTCGTGACTTCACAGACCCTACTCTTCAATGCTGCATTTTACAAATTGCACCTTCCAAATAAAAGAAGTGGGTTGGATTGTTGTGTCACTTGTATTGGTTTTTGTGCGACAGGGTAATTGGTTATCCAGTACTGTAGAATTTCGTAAGTGTAGGCAGTAGATAAATTTGAAACTGAATTTGAATCCACTTAATCCACTCACATGCATAGCATCATGATGACTATAGATGGAAGTAAAATTGGTGATCCAAACCACTACACTGTTTGATTATAGCTACCTTTTTACAATTAGAAACCCTATTGTGATTCTAGTCATCTCTGTGACTCCTAATATTCTTAGTTTCTAACTTTTCTGATAGTTTTCAGCAAGAAGTGTGGCTAATCCTCTCCCTTTCTAATTTGAGCATAACTGTCTCTCCACCTCTCATGGAAGTTTCAGACATTAATTCCACTTTTCACACTAAAAGTTTGCACTTCACTGTTATTTTCTGTATCTGTTATTTTTCCTAGACATAGAACATAACTAGGAAACATGTCAGTTCCGTCAATGGTATGCATAACTTGTGCAAAGGTAGCAAGACTCTTCCACTCATGCTGAACTCTGCATCACCTGGCCAAATTTTGGCCATTTTTTGTCAGCTGCTGATCACACTGAAAGTCCTATTAATGCTACCCCAGAAGACCCTGTCAGGACCTAGCCAAGTCTCTTTTAACCCATTTACTTTATTGCTATATTTGTTCTTAAATCATACAATGTTAGCATCAGTCTGAGTATGCTTTCCCTCTTTCACCATTTTTGTCTGTAATTTTGTCTAATACTAGTATCAGAACACCACCCGTTTTTATCCCACCATACTCATAATCCCATTACTATTTCCTCTGCTACTGGGATTCAAAATCAGAAAACCTTCACATGAAATCATGTTTTAAAGACTTCCACAACCCCTACCGTGTAACTATCTATCTCCCTCATTTTTCCACTTCATAAAAGAAGATGAACAGGTATTGGTGCACATTCTACACTGGCAAATCCATAAAAATAGGTTCAAGAGGTAACACTGAATTTGTCTAAAATTTTTGCCATGGGCAATCTGGAGACCAGATTTCTCACCATCCTGTACCCACTGAACTCCTGAAAAGAATTCCTGAACCTAAATCACCTGCTTTATTTTGAATATCACCATAGATCCATTTCACCTTACTCCTTTTACAACCTAAATAAACTGCCAGGTCCAGTCTCACTCTCCTAAACCATCTAATTTTGGCTGTTTGAGCATTCTCTCTCCAACAGTCTGGTCTCTTTTTCTTGACATTATCACAAAGACGGAACCATCTTCTCTTTCTGTAGTATATATTCCTCTTTATTTTATGACTGACCAACCCTGCAAGGCACTTTGTGATTTATGAAATACATTATTAAACAGGAGGGTTTTTTAACATAATGTATTGTTTCTTGTCATTTCCAGTCTTCAGAAGAGCTAGGAAGCGAAGACCAGATAGAATGTCACAGAAAACATCGCAAATTGATACATAAATTATGTTTGTAATATACTGCAAGCTTACACTGTGCCCCTTTCAACAGAAAGTAAAAACTCTGATTCTTTATGCAGAAGGAATTCAGACATCCACCATCAGATATAAAAGGTCAACATAATGAGCACAATTTTTAAAAATACTACTTTCTAAAGTAAAATAGTAAATATATTCTCCACATATCTTTACTCTTCTTTTTTATTTTAGAGAAAAAGAACAAATGAGTCCAAATATTATTATATTTGAAATATGCACAGTGCCATGAAAATAATTACTTTGGGCCTGCTTAATAAACACTTTCACATTTTCGTTATTAGTATTCTTCAAGAAGATCACTTCAAAAAATTCCTATCAACACCACTGTTCTTCATGAGTCAGGTAAACAGCACAAAGAATAAGCACTGCTTTCAGATACTTAATAAACCCAAAATGTAAATACCTTATTCAGATTTTTTTTATTTATAAACTTATAATGTAAATTGAAGCCTTACCTATATTTTACCCATGGATCTAATACACATACTAATAGTCTAACATTTGTACTATTAACAAAAATCTGTTTTATGCTAGGCATTTATTTCCAAGAGCAGTTCAATACTTTAACAACATGACAAAATTTCTCAGATTATTACACAAAACAGAAATAAATTCTGTTTAGTCAGGGCCTATATCCCTGAAATAATAATTACAATAGAAGAAAATATTTAACAACAAATGGCAGAGTGAAGAAATTTTTAATACTAATAAGCAGTTCACAGTTACCATTATGAAACATATCAAGAACAAACTGAATTACTAAATTAAGTAAATCATCAATCACACCAATGTTTCTTCTTGCTAATAAGACCTTTTTTTCTATGAAACTGTAAAATGAGGTACTATCTTCAAGACTTCTTTCCCCTCAGAAAAAAATGCAAGGGAAAAGTTGTAGTAAAAATTCTGCCTCATAGCAAGTAATTTCAGTAGACTATATTCCCCTTTCCAGCAAATCTTTCCTCACCCTCATATCCCCCTTTCTTCTCCCCTCATATTGTTCTGTTTCAGAGTTTCTAAGTTCTTCTCCCCTCATATTGTTCTGTTTCAGTTTCTAATTTTTCTTAATTCTTTTTTGTCATTCAAATTATTTCCTCTCTTTAGCTCTTTTTTGCAAGCAAAAAATAATCTATAAAGCAAACATATGTATTACACAAATATATACATACATAGACACACAAACAGCCATAGTCCTGATTTTGCAAATGATTATCAGACACACTTTTCCCCTGTGTTTCATACAAGGCAGGCAGTGGAGAAATCAGTATACTTAATATAAAACTATAAACTTCTTTGCATACCTACTGAAAGTGAAACTGCAGAGTGTAAGAAGAAATGAAAGTTAATCTATGCCTAAACACTGGAGAAAGCTTCAAGTTCCATAAAGACTGCCACAGCAGTCAGATTTAGCTGCTGCCTACAAGTTCTCATTGGGGCTTTCAGGTGGAAGTGGCTGTCTTCTCACAATTCAGAGAAAACACGCTGCCTATCATGCTTTTTAATAAAGTATTTTTCAGTTCTCCATAAAACCAGTGTGGCTGTCTTGAAGAACTACACGTATACCCAGTAAAATTAAAAAATATATATTACTACCGTACATCCCAGGGTATTTGGTTTCACTAAGGAAGCACTTGTCAACTCAGTTTAAATTTTTTAAGAGCAGACAAGATCTTTACTATCTGATCCCAAGATTCAACTCAACCTCCACTTTTTTTGAAGAAAATATTGCACTAATATCACCTTAACACAAGATACATTTTACTGATATAGGAAGAGCATTAGCATAAATTATTGCAGCATTCCTCCAGTAAAAGCACATGAGTAACAATAAATAAATCTTTAACTGTCTTCCATTCAACTTTTTTTTAGCACTGCATTTCTTAACAACATGGGCCAATGTGGTCCCGTAAATGAAGTCGTATACACTGCTATTTCTTCAGAAGATGAAGAGGTCAGTGTTTAATGATTTTGTTCATTCGGAAGTGTAAACAAGTATCTGTAAACTAGAAAAGCATTTCTCGTACTATCAACTCATACCTCCTTCAAAACACTTTAAAAAGTTTTCTTAGCTTCTATCCATTGTGTCTAAGGACTTCAGGGTTTAAGTATATGTCTCTACTACTTGGATTTTTACAATATGCAGTGAGGTTTTCTTTAAATAGCACTTTTAAAATCCTAAGAATCCAAAATAATTTTCATGCAATCATTGTTTTAGTTAAATTTGTCCTATCATCTTAGAACATTTTGGAATTACCTATCTTTATATCCATTTTTAATAAAGATACCATTCTTATGGCTGAGAAGACTTTCTTAGTATGTCTAATTTTATCAAAGCAAAAATTTAAAAAAATATATATATATCATTAATCAATTCAAAACATAGACTTGCATTATTACAATAGGTGGTGTTTACCTTCTCTGTCTAAATGCAAGAGATCCACTATACAAGAAAAGCAGGTAAACATAAAGCAATGACCTAAGAACCAGCAGCTGACCAATTTATCACCTTCTCAGTTTCAATACATGATATTGCATAGGTCTTTTGTCTTCTGCATGGTTATAAAAATAACCAATAATGTTTTATGGAATTACCAACTACAAAATTTTCCATCTAAGTTTGGATGACTACAAACTGCCAGAACCAAACTAAGCATAACGTATCTTTTATATATCTTTCTAAAGATTTTATGTTCCCTTCACAGGTATTTTGAAAAAAAATAAGACTTTATGATCAAAAGGAAAACATTTTTCTCATATATTTCAAAATACACGTATACCACAATCTATATGTATAACATTAAACCTACTTATCTCTCTCAAGGCTGTTCAATCAAAAATCTAAGATTATGGAGAAAGGATAGCAGAAGCTTCCTATTTAGGAAGTACCTTTAACACTAAATCTTATCTCCTACTGGGCCTACTGAGTTAACAGTAGAGAATATGAGACTGATTCAAAAAAGCAATTAAATGCATGTTTAACACAAAACGTGTTAGGCAGTCCCAAAGGACAACTGAACCAAAGAAACTGATTTAAAAGAGGCCTTACACAAGTTCCCTCAAATAGTTTTGGGGTTCCCAACTCATTAAACTTCTCATATTGAATCATTATAATCTCTTTCTGTTGAACTCAAATAAGCCTTATGTACTTAGTCTTTTCCTTTAAAACAAAAGAATGCATTACTGCGATGTTCTTTACATCATAAATCTCACATATTTCATAGCATTCTCTGCTTAAAAAAAAATACAAACCCTACTGTCTTCGCTTTTCAGTAAAGCTTATCACTGTGAAGCAATTGTACCCCATCTGTTTGCTTTAGTCAGTTGAAACAAACAGATAAATGAAATCATCTTTCATAAAAATTTAAACTTGCCATGACTTTGGCTCCCCAAAATGGAGATAATTAATACTGTAGAGATCCATGTCTTCAGTGTGCCACGCAAATGTTGTTTTCCACATGCCAAAATATAGATATGGCGTATTTACACCCTCAATAGAAATTCCACAATCTTCTTCTACAACATCCAATATTGTATTAAGATGGGCAATATTCCACTCCTCAATACCCTGAAAAAGATACATAATAAATCTATTAATGAATTTATAAAGTAATGCAATTTTATATAATAGTCACAGTCAAAAGATACACACCTGATCTAGCCCTTCAAAAGACTGTAGATTAACACAAATTTGTAAGCACTTTAGAAGACAGTTGAAGTTACCCGAAGAAAAATTCTGTTAACCTTAGTAAGGTTCAGATCAGGTTCTAAGTCCGAGATGTTCAGAGCAGAGAACATAAGTTCACATCTGCTTAACACTTAATACATCATATCTAACATGCATTGAAACACCGTACACAATAGCAATAATAGCTGCAGACAAAATCTTTGATGAGTTGATAGCTGGAAGCCACTAAGTTTCACTGGGCCTATGTATGCTTTTTAATTACTTACAAAGTAATATTAAACAGTATGAAAAATGATTAAAAAATTTAATTTACATGCATAAACTTACCATTTCTCTGAAAAGTATAAAAACTACATTGAAACACCGTACACAATAGCAATAATAGCTGCAGACAAAATCTTTGATGAGTTGATAGCTGGAAGCCACTAAGTTTCACTGGGCCTATGTATGCTTTTTAATTACTTACAAAGTAATATTAAACAGTATGAAAAATGATTAAAAAATTTAATTTACATGCATAAACTTACCATTTCTCTGAAAAGTATAAAAACTAAAACCATTGCATCACTTCAGACATATTTCTAACCATAATGATGTACTGCATAAGAAATATACCACAGAAGAAATCTATTGATTTAATGGGATTTCAGCTGTTTCCTTACATTACTGCCTACAAAACTTGTATATTAAAAGCCATTCAGAAAGCCATGCATGTAGTTTTTGTTGTATTTCAGATTCATCCACAAAGTGCAATTCTAATTTCAGGTAATAGAGCATGTAAGAGTCAATATAACCAAGATCAAAGCTACAAAACTGAAGAGAAAGAGATTAGGCTTCATTATAACAGCAATTATTAGCACCTCCAGGGAAGACATTAGCTGGTGCTCAAGCAGTCAGAAAAACAAGAAATATAATCAAAACTATTACAAATTAAATTCAGGCAAGTTTCTTTATTGGGAAGACAGCCCCTAAACATGCCCTTAACCATGACCTGCTCCGTACCCCCCATCACTGAACTCTGTACAGTTCTGGTAATCTTACTCAAATTTGGGGAACGAATTGATGGCAGACTGCAGACCTGATGCAGCTGATTAAGACCAAGAAACATGGTGACATCCAATAGTTGGGCAGGTGGTAAAGTAAGAATACAGGTTAAAGCAAGAAGCAAGGAACATTTAATACTCTCAGTTTTCATTTCCTTGTTTTTTGAGATTTTATGTCAAGCATGTTCTGTATGCAGCAACTAGAAGTGATATACAAGATGCTAACTTCTGTATGAAGTTCAACCTTCTCATTGAACAAGCACTTCTGACTGCCTCCTATGACTATTTCACTTAGTAAGAAAAACTATCTGTAAGTTATCTGGGACTTTTACAAAGGAGTAAAGGACTTCTACAGAATGAGTTCGTTCCAGGCAGCAATTTTTGTTCTGTTTTTAAAATGGAAGCTTTGGCTTTGATGCATTTGTGTGACAAAGGGACTTGAAATTTAAAAAAAAAAAAATTTAATATGATGACCATTATCAAAGAAAAAAAACTAAACACCAATACGAACTCAATAGTAGATGCTGGTAAAATTTGCACCTTTCAAATCTAAAAATCATAATCACCAGCAAGGTAATAGAACTGTAAAATATAAAATTTGTTTGAAGAAACAATTTTAACTAATTGTTCCTCAAATTAATTGACATTTTATTTTTTTTAAATCACATAAAATTTATCTTTGTTCACAAATCATGCAAGGCCAATGGCATCCTGGCCTGTATCAGAAATAGTGTGGCCAGCAGGCGTAGGGAAGTGATCGTGCCCCTGTACTCGGCACTGGTGAGGCCCCACCTTGAATACTGTGTTCAGTTTTGGGCCCCTCACTACAAGAAGGACGTCGAGGTGTTAGAGCATGTCCAGAGAAGGGCAACGAGGCTGGTGAAAAAGGAGGCTCAGGGGAGACCTTATCACGATTTACAACTCCCTGAAAGGAGGTTGTAGCGAGGTGGGTGTCGGTCTCTTCTCCCACGTAACTAGCGATAGGACGAGAGGAAACGGCCTCAAGTTGCGCCAGGGGAGGTTTAGATTGGATATCAGGAAAAATTTCTTTACTGAAAGAGTGGTTAAACATTGGAACAGGCTGCCCAGGGAAGTGGTTGAGTCACCATTCCTGGAGGTATTTAAAAGACGTGTAGATGCGGCACTTAGGGACATGGTTTAGTGGACATGGTGGTGTTAGGTCAACGGTTGGACTCGATGATCTTGGAGGTCTTTTCCAACCTTAATGTTTCTATGATTCTATGATTCTAATCTGGAGAAACAAATTAATACAGCAAAATAAGAGCAATGACACAACCATGTAGACACAGACACACACAGGGTTAGAAGACAACAATAAATACACCAGATAAAAATCAACTGTTAATCTAGGCAGTATACTATTTCTGAGAGTGGCCAAAAGCAGACAAGAAACAGTGTAAGCAAAGCAGTACTTCCCCAGAATACCCTTCCAGCCTGCAGCAATTTGCAGACTGAAGGTTTCTCCAGGCAGAGGTGTCAGCCTTCTACTTAACAGTACCCCATGGGCTTTTTACCAACTTACTCATCCAGTCACCTTCTTTAATCCATGTAAGCTTTTAGCAAGCATAACATCCCGAAATCTTACTCTTTTCTTACTAAGAATTAAGTGATTATTAAAAGAATAAATTATCTTTTTTTTTTTAACACCACATCTCATCTTTTCACCCTCTGTTAAGTCAAGTCACAACTAGTCACCAAGCAAACTACTAGTGGTTTGCCCCTAAAACAAAAGCAAATCCTCCGATGAAGAACAATCCTAGGAGAAAAAGTTTGCTTCAAAATACCAAACATACCAAATACACAATCCACAACCTCTACACTCAAGATGCATGAGCTATTTCCATTTCCTAAAGACTATTCTGGACAAGTAGACTTAGCTCAAAAGGAAACTGGCTGAAACACTAAAATCACACTGATTCAATTGAACTCTTCCTACATTCTTTGAACTTAAAAAAAAAAAACCCAAACCAGTTTTATATTTATGCCTTGATTGTTACAAGTAATTATTACAAATTATTATTAAAGCTGTTACTTTCCCTCACAGATATATCTTTTTTAATATTCCAAAACATTAAGTAAAATGCTTACATGAATTTTTAAGTAAAATATCGATTCTAAATTTTACAATAATTAAATAACTGTTTTTAAACTTCGCAATTGCAATGCATGCTAAAAAGATCACAGGAGCTGTAAAAGAGCTATTAACAGGTCAATACATAACAATACTTCTCAAAATTAAAGCATATCTTAGCAGGTTATGCTATATTTAATAACCATTATTAGAACACCAGTACACATATTACTTGACCATGAGGTGTAGCTGGTAGTTTCTTACAAATACAAAAACCCATTTAGACATTATAATCTATTCAACGTTAGGAAAATATCAAATATTTATTCTGCTCAGAATATCACAATAATATCAGAATATTATAATACTTTCAAGGGAACGTGTAAAGAAAGTATTTCTAATTTATCCACATTTTTCATGGCAAACGCTTTAAAGAGTACCTGTCATCTCTGACAACTGTACCACACAATCCAACATCAGGAAAAAAGCTGAAAAATAACATATTTTTCTTTCTTTACTACAACAAAGAAATACAGGCTTGAAACATCTTACCATCTATGGTTGTTGCTACGCACATTGGACTTACCTTGTATTTCTTCAGAGAAATATTGTAAGGTACATAGTAGTCTATATAGAAGACCACTACTCCAATCTTCACTAATTTTGTAGATGATTCAAACTTACTGTAAATTCTTATCAAGTGTTTTTCTGACTCTTTTAACAGCCTTTGAACCAGCTTTTAATGCAATGTGGAGAAAAAATGGGACACTTCACAAGCAGCTCTCAAATATCTGACCACTTGCACGGTTTAGAAGGACCTGACCCGTTCTTTTCTCAAAGACACAAACAAAAAATGTAGCTTTCAGTATATTGGTAAAAAGTGAAGCTCAAGGTTGTAAGCAGTGACCTCTTTGCAGATAAAAATCAAATAGGCTCCAAATGAAATTATTTTTTACTCATTTCCTTTTTTTAAAGTACTTACAATAGTGACATGATACTATCCTTTGCGATTTACTTAAAAAAAATCAGCCAACTGTGATGTATTCTATTTTATGAACATATTTCTGTATGTATACATTAATACACACAATCCTTTTTTCAGTGTTTAGTTTATCCTGTGATTATCTCATTAATTCGTTTCAATATTAACCTGGCAAACAAGACATCTGTTCTACAACTAGGATTAAAAAGCCCCTATGACTGACTGTAACAGCTCAAATAATACAGAACAGTAAAAATACTACTCAAGAGAGAGTGGAAAGGAGTAGGAGAAACACACAGAAAAATTTCTGCCTGGTCACCCCACTCCTCTCTCCACACTCCCACTCACTCACACTAATGAATATAATAAAAAACCTGCCACATCTTTATTGCTTCTTCAAAGTGCATGAAATACAGACAAAAAAATGCTATGAACAGAACCTCTGCACCATAAACACACAGATTAGGAAATACTAACAATCTCCCTCATTTGATCTTTTTTCTTCTCAGTATCTTTTTTGATATAACCATTGCTTTGCAGCACCCTTTTGAAGGCTGGGAAAAAAACCAGAAGCAAGTAGATTCTCCTTGGAAATGTACGCTACAACCAAACACGTTAAGTGAAGGAATGCTCACATTGATCTCAACTATGAGATCATAGAGAAAGGACATCCCACATAGAATCAAAGAATCATTTAGGTTGGAAAAGACCTTTAAGATCCTCAAGTCCAACCATTAACCTAGCAGTGCCAAGTCCACCACTAAACCATGTCCCTAAGCACCTCATCTACAC
>NW_008794774.1:791358-794449 GCF_000699145.1 Aptenodytes forsteri | reverse complement strand
CAGATCAACACTCCCACCCAACTTGGTGTCGTCTGCAAACTTACTGAGGGTGCACTCAATCCCCTCATCCAGATCACTGATAAAGATCTTGAACAAGACCAGCCCCAAAACTGAGCCCTGGGGAACACCGCTTGTGACCGGCTGCCAACTGGATGTAACTCCATTCACCACAACTCTCTGGGCCCAGCCATCCCGCCAGTTTTTTACCCAGCAAAGAGTACGCCCATCCAAGCCATGAGCAGCCAGTTTCTCCAGGAGAATGCTGTGGGAAACGGTATCAAAGTCTTTACTAAAGTCTAGGTAGACAACATCCACAGCCTTTCACTCATCTACTAAGCGGGTCACATAATCATGTGCCAGAACATGCAGAACTTTCTACATCTAAAAAAAAATCATCAGTCCATGTCCCTTCAGTAAGCTACCCAGTAACATCCTGTACATACTTGTGGTGGGTTGACTCTGGGTGGACGCCAGGTGCGCACCAAAACTGCTCTGTCACTCCCCTCCTCAGCTGGACACGGAAGAGAAAATATAATGAGAGCTCATGGATCAAGATAAGGACAGGGAGATCACTCAACAATTACAGTCATGGGCAAAACAGACTCGACTTGGGGAAAAATTGATTTAATTTATTAATTAGAGTAGGGTAATGAGAAATAAAAACGAAATCTTAAAACATGTTCCCCCCACCCCTCCCTTCTTCCGGGGCTTAACTTTACTCCTGAATTCTCTACCTCCTCCCCTCCAGCAGGGGGAGTATTGATCCCTGGGATACATTTATAGAAGTCCTTCTCGTTGCCTTTGACATCTCTCAGATTCAATTCCAGGTAGGCTTTGATGTTCCCAATTGCATTTCTGCATACCTGGACAGCGTCCTTATGTTCCTCCCAGGTTACACGTCCCTGCTTCTACCCCCTGTGTATTTCCTGTTTATGCTTGAGTTTTGTCAGAAGCTCCTTGCTCATCCATGTAGACCCCTGGCATTTTTGCCTGAGTTCCTGCTCATTAGGATGGACCACTCTTGAGCATAGAGGAGGTAAATACCAACCAGCTTTCTTGGGCCCTTCTTCCCTGCAGGGCTTTATCCCATGGGACTCTTCCAAGCAGATCACTGAAGAAGCTGAAGTCTGCTCCCCTGAAAGCCAGGGTTGTGGTCCTGCTTTCTGTCTTGACATGTCCTCTTAAGATCCTGAACCCCACCACCTTCATGGTCACTACCGCCAAGGCTGCCTTCGACCTTCACATCTGTAACCAGTCCTTCCTTGTTTGTGAGTACCGAGGTCCAGCAGACAACTTTGGTCAGGAAGTTGTCACTGATGCTCTCCAGAGACTCTTGGATTGCTTATGCCTGCTGCTCTCCTGCAGCCTTAGGTTAAGCTACAACTCAGATGCCATCCTTAACTTATTTCATGGTCAAATCCAAACTCTACAGACCATGTCAAGCTGCTGCTTTAAAATTAAGTTAGCTGCTCTGTCAAGAGATACAGCAGGAAACTTGAGTACATCTGTTGCTAGAGTTAATATTACATTAGAGATGTACCTACAATTTAGCAAAAATAACCGTTAGCCTACAAACTCCACTGAATCAACCACTCCTGTATTACTAATCAAACATGCTCCCCACAGCTTAGACATGGGAGAAGGTAGGCATTAGGAATTGTCTTATCAGGAGGAATAGAACTAAGAGAAGGAAAAGGGAAGTAAAGTGCTATCTTCAAGACAGGAGCTGAAGAAGAGTGGAGAGAGAGAGGCAAGATAATATTTATATGTGCTTCTTCCAAACCTTGGCTTTTCTCTACTGAATAGCAGACTCAACTGACAGCACTGAAGTCAGATGTGTTTTATGACCCGTTATAAACATCAAATCAGTCACTTTTCTTTGGAACTTCTTTTGAAACAAGGAAGATTTTTTCTCCCCCCTAGTTGCTAGATCAGTCCATGTAGGGGTTTCATACATCTTCCCCATCTGTCCATACAAATACAAATTCAAATAAATAAAAAAAAAAAAAAAAAAAAACAACCCAGGAAACAGAAAAAGTTAATTTGAGCTCCTTGTATCTCATACAACAAGGAAACAACTTAATTTGTGGCCTCAGTGATTGGTGGTTTGATTTAAACAACAGTTGGGAGTGGCATGGAAGTGGAAGGCCTAACGGTAGTTCACCAGAACAGAGGCTGTACAGAAAAAGTAGGTGAATCACACTCTTCAATTTACTCACAGGTACAATTGCCAGATAAGTTAATAAAGAGTTAATAAAGGTATGATACCAGAAACAAAGTAACTCTCTCCCTTCCCCTTCTTGACAGAAACAGTAACTTTTTACAACTGTTTCACAGGCTAGTCATTCACAGTCTAAGCTGGCTCAAGTTGGCATTACATTCATGCTAACTCACAAGGAAGGCAGCTCTCTTGAAATAACATAATAAAAAATAAATAATCACTTCTCAATTAAATTTCCTAAACCATCATAACTCTTAGGTGTTCATAATCAATTCATGAATCAGTTTAACAACTGCAGCTAGTGAGACTGCTCCTTTATTATTGACATTATAAACTCTTTCAGGAATATTAATTTTCACTCAAGTCCAGATGACCTTATAGCAACAAAAAGACAGAACCTTGAACATGTACCTAATAATGTTTATAATCTTAACATACGTAATGATCCTCACAATCTGTTCCTTACTGCAATGCTTTTTCTTGAGTCACCTAGTCATTCTCCTACAAAGCACTGTAATTAAATGTAACAGCAAGTAAAATGCATACAACACTGAATAATATTTCAAGCAAACATTCAGCTATTTTATATTTATTTTCTATAAAGCTCTATACAGCGTACAGAACACTTGTTCTCATTGGTTATTTCCTCATTCATAAAGATTTAATCTGTGTTCAAAACTGCCAAATAACCATAACAACAACCCCACGCAATGCTACAGGCTTGGGGAAGAGTGGCTGGAAAGCTGCCTGTCAGAAAAGGACCTGGGGGTGTTGGTTGGCAGCTGGCTGAACATGAGCCGACAGTGTGCCCAGGCGGCCAAGAAGGCCAATGGCATCCTGGCCTGTATCAGAAATCGTGTGGCCAGCAGG
>NW_008794774.1:766244-791029 GCF_000699145.1 Aptenodytes forsteri | reverse complement strand
GGGAAGTGGTTGAGTCACCATCCCTGGAGGTATTTAAAAAGATGTGTAGATGAGGTGCTTAGGGACATGGTTTAGTGGTGGACTTGGCACTGCTAGGTTAACGGTTGGACTTTATGATCTTAAAGGTCTTTTCCAACCTAAACAATTCTATGATTCTATAAATACAAAACAGACATTCTGGAATAATCCAAATATCACAAGGGTAAACTTTGAATCATTGATGGTAGTTGTCAAATTTCAAAGCATGCATTTATAACTTTGTTCCTGTTCCTTTTTTTTTTTTTTTTTGTTTTGCTGTTCCATATAACACAGGCTTCATAACTTTGCCCCATCTTCCAAACCCCTCAGAATCTGTCATCCTCTGATCTAAGAAAAGCAAAGAATACTACAAGATCTATGATCTCTCTGGCACAATGCCAGCAAGGTGCTGGATTCCACAAATAACAATATTGTTTCTTAAATAATCTAAATAGTAAAAATTAAGGCTTCATCATGCTTCAGATACAGATGTCTCAATGTAAAATTGAACGTCACCATGTGGAAAAGAAAACATAATTAGTAAACTTTTAAACTAAAGAATAAGGACTTGTGTACAGAAGCATTTCTTGCTAATTTTGATGGCCCAAGTACATGTATACACCACACAGTCACTAAGTTCC
Organism: Aptenodytes forsteri; assembly: GCF_000699145.1. Lineage (NCBI taxonomy): Eukaryota > Metazoa > Chordata > Aves > Sphenisciformes > Spheniscidae > Aptenodytes > Aptenodytes forsteri. The sequence continues at coordinate 790,370 of NW_008794774.1, read as the reverse complement.
TGGTGTTTTTCTACTTGGAATTCTGCCAGATATTTACCTTTCCGTATTAAATGCAACATCTATAATACACTGTTTTCTATAAAATGCATTTAATAAAAAGTAAGCATTTGGCTTTGTTTATCACAAATAGGCTGTTATGACAAATTAATCCCACCACCCCCTTTCTGCTGTAGGTTGCCCAAAACATCAGCTACTTGTATTCATCTCCTTTCCCCGAATAATGACAATCCTGAAGTAAACTGAATGAAGACATAAGAACAACCTCTAATTCAAAACAGAATCAAAAAGATCCTTTCTTAGCACTATCTTCAAGTGAAAACATGAAAAGTATTAGTTGTGCAAATACACCATCTGCTGGCCAAAAATTAACTTCGGCAAAAAAAACATTTTGAGCAGTGGCATCCATAACTTTCTCACCAACAGTTTGGTATCAGGGTATTTTCCTTCTTTTCCTCTAAACCCCACTGGGCTGTACACTGTGACATGGCTGTCACATTCACTGCTCAGTCTGTTCACACTCTTTCCTCAGTGTCTATTCACTTCACTAACATTTCTCCTTTGTTATTTGTTTATTTTTTAAATAATGCCCATTTAATCATAGCCATTAAGGCTTTTTTTATTCTACCTATTACTGTTTTCTTTCCCACTCCTTTATTCCCCACTCCCTGCAACTTTTAGTGCTTTGTCTCCTCTTCCTATGCACCCGACATCTGAGTTAGGATTGCTGAACACTGCTCTTCTCACTTCACCCTTTGCTTTTTTGACCTCACTTCCTCAGCGTGCCAATCTAATGAGAGAGTAATTCCATGAGAATGAAATCTCTGACCTTCTCTTTGACCAGCCAGCACTTCAAAATCGGATACTTCTGTGTTCTCTTTTCTTTGGAAACATTGCTCATGCAACACTAACCTTAAGATACTTAAGACCAAAGAAAACACAATCAAAACAAAGTGTACATTTGTAAAAAGTGACGCCAGAAGGCATTATCTGCCAATATTAAAGAAAAAAAAAAATATCAGAGAAGATAAAGGGCAAGCTTCTATTTCTTGAAAGAAACACTGCTTTCCTGTGCCCCATTTTGGTCTCCACAAAGCAACAGCCATCTAGAATGTCTCCTCACCAAAACACCCCAAATCAGAATCTTCAATTATTTTCTAAATCATTTTTATACAGCTATTTGGACACACAGTAGAATTTGGACTTGCTGCTTTCTCTAAACAATAGACCACGGGACATTTATAGCTATCTTTCAAAGATCACATAACCTAGTGCAAAAATTGAATTGCCTTAAGCCATCTTGGCTGATCGTATTTATCTTTGGACAGAGTCTTCAAGTAATTTGTCTTTTGTGAAGAAATATGAAACATTAGCAGAGTCTCAAACCATCTGCCACTGGGAAATTCTACTTTTTTTTTTTTTAATGATTGGAGAAGGAAGTTACATAGAACGTGAAATAACTCAAGAACTCCACACACAGTAGATTCTTTTGGAGAGAAGTATACCCTGTATTTTTTAAATCCTTAAATCTTTTTTGAAATGCTAGCATTTCTCCTGTTAGTCTCATTACTTAAATAATCCTTTCAAAATCTATTTCCTATAGCTACTTACATAGCCTAATTGATATCAATGCATATTCTGTAATTCTTTGGATAATGAGATCTGTGTTAAGAGTCCCTTTTTATCCATGGAGATCTTGGCAAGTAACCAGCAAAAATCATTTCCTTAGGAAGTTTTCATTTTGTCTATTTTAATTCAGAGGTACACAGTAATTGTCATCACATTTCCAGGAAACTGCAGGCATTCCAAGCATGTATAAAGTACAGCTATCAATCTTCCTCAGTGAAAGACAGAGAAATAAAGTATTTCACCTTTTAATTTTAACGTAAAAGTTATTTAAAATATCACTAAATTTTGACAGAGGTACACAGATAACATGCATACTGAAATGTTAACAAACAAATAAATAAATAGAAACGAATCTCAAAGTTCTGGAGAGTTCAAAGTGAAGAAGGGGAAGAGTCTTATGATCAGGAAGAGTAGAAGTATCCTACTGTCTAAGGACAGAACTGTCTGACTCTCGCAGAGGTAGAGTTACTTTCAGCCTTGCTTGGACTCTTTAAAGTGAGTAACACAAAGATTTCAAAAGAAAGACAGATTCTCACTCACAAAGCAAGAATGTATCCTCTAAGTATAGTACCCTTTAAAAGAGGGCTGGAAGAGATAAACTTCATAAAAAGCTATGCATACTTCATCATAAATGCTCCCATTGATATCTGCTCCATAAATTGGTGCCACAAAAGTCAAGTTCTTCCAGTATTTACGTTCCAGATCTTCATAATCTATGTATCTTGGGGTGCAGTATCTGCAGAGGAAGAGGTAGGCAAAGGTTCAGCATAGTCTTTCAACAACCACCTTGACAATGGACTATGCTTCTGATCCTGCGAACTGAATTCTAAGAGATCACTTTATTTCAAATTCACTGAAATAGAGGAATTATTAGTTGTCCTGAATTCTTAGTTTCATGATTCACCATAGCATGTAACCTCCTACCTGACAGCTACAGTAACTGAAGTCATACACCTACCCATACAACATTTTCTTCAGTCTCCAGCAACTAAACAGCACACATCTACTTACTGTCCTCAGGCTGAGGCCCTCCCTTTTGTTTCTCTTCCGTAAAAGACACACACAGAAAAGCCACTTAATTGACAAGTATTTGTTATTTTCCTGCCTCACTACCAGCTCTGCAAAGACACGGAGGTAGGTCCTGCACAAGCCTGTCTCAGAACAACTCAAATATACTAATTATGCCAAGTAGCAGCCCTGCCAGGCAAAAACAGTACTTTCTTCTCTTCTTCCTTCCCCAGAAAAAAACCTTTTGAGAAAAGATGTAATGTTGCAAACAGCTGATACCAAAAATTCTATCGTGCAGTGAAAAAAAATATTTAAGGGAATTTTTCTTTTTACTCCTTTAGTGCAGCACAGGGCACCATACTTTTATATGCATAAATATATTTATGTATATACTTTTGGAAGGTTACTCAAACCTCATGTAAAATCTTGTGGGGACACAACACAAGCACACTACCATAGAAAACGTCCATCAATAGCTTTTGCCTCAGGATCCTTTGTCAGGCCTCTGTTCTCATATATTTAGGTCTGCAGAAAAGAAAACTTGCTCCCCAATTACCGCAACTCTGAGAAGTAAAGTTTCACGTTAGCACTGACAACTTACTACACTTGAACTACTGGAAAGAAAATCCAAACATAGAAGAATTAAGTAGACCAGGTACATTTACATCGTGTGATAACACAAAACAGAGACAAGCAAGTTAGCAAAACACATCTTAACCAAAGCATTCTCAGCAATGGAGTTGTTTCAATTATTTCTCATGATTGTATTTCTGCTTGGCACTGAGTAGTGTGGATACATATACTCAGTTACCATAACACAAATATCTTGATTACAGGATGCAGGTATGCCTGTATTTCCCAGAGGTCAAGGTGGAGAAGCACTTTGGTTCAATGGTGAATGATGAATTGCGAATACCTAAACAAATAAACATCTAATGCAAAAATGCATTAGACTGAGCACACACAATCCTTTCAAAGGCAACTATGATTTTAGATGTTCATGGCCCTCCTCTCTTTCCCAAAAAAAAGGGGTAACATCACAATACTCAAGAAAAGAGTCTTTAACAGTGAAGTCTTCTTCATTAAGGAACAAAATTATTTTTATGGGAGAACAGGGGCTCTCAGCTACTTAATAGTTCAAGAAATACAGACTGCATTAAGAGTGTCATAGGAGGTTATATGACACATTTTCTCCAGAGCAGAGATGAATATTTAGGAAGACCTACAGCTAGTAATAGATAAGAAGCCCTCCTAACTGTTCTTAACTTTACCTATGAAATGAAGTTGTAAAGTAACTTCAGTAAAAAACATGGAAACTGAAATCAGAAACAATTCCAAAATATCTTCCATGATAAAGAATATAATAAACTTAACTAACATCATGATACATATTAAAACCTTCACAGTATTTTTGCATTATCAAACTATTTTAAGAAATCAGTGTTTCTCATTTTATCATGGGTTAATCGAATGTAAACTTTTCAACATATAAACATATATGAACAGGTATCATAGAAAATGACATCAGATACCATACAGGTTTTTTATTTTATTCTCCCCTCTAACAGTTACTGAACAAATAATTTTCAGAACTACAAAATAGGTTCCCATTCCCACTTACCAGAGGAAGACAATTTTAAGTGTGATAACCTCAATTTTTCACAAGTAATATACAGGCAGAAACATACCGATCCTTTTTAATTGAAAGGAGGAGATCAGTTTTGCACTTTTACAAAGGAATGAATATTACGGAACATTTGCTGAGGAGCCTCTTTAAAAGCTTTTCATGTCCTAGTTTTCCCTGATCTTGGTAACAGCTTCTCTTCTTACCTCTTAATTTCTTAAATTAACTTATGAGAGAAACTTTCCTTCGAACTAGGGCAGTGTTGCCTGCCTTCATTATATTCAAGTATCTTTTCTCTCTAGGATCCTTTGACTCACCTTCCAGAAACTATTTCCAGTCAGTTTTGAGGAAATAGTGAAGTAGAATTTATTCTTTTTAGGTGGCCAAAAGGAATGGGGAAGAATTCCTTCCATCACTTCCCTCTTCTTGGAATGCCCACCAATTTGAAACTTTTTAGCATAGTGCCGAGCCCTTCATAGACTTTTTTTCCCCTCCCTTAATATCCACCTTGCCATAACCAGAACATAGAAATTCTCTAGGTGCAGTTGAGTTCTCTTAGATTAATGTAAAAACTTCTGGGCAAGTTAAAAAAGATTTTGGGTTTTTTTCAGAATTACATAATGATTGGCCATTCCAGTATCTAGGCCAAAAAAAATAATTAAATATTAAACATTAATAAGTATACTCAAAATAAAACTCAGATATAAGCCTGTATCATCTTCATTATTTTCAACATAAGCGTTTATTAGAATAGAAAGAAAAAAAGGTAGACAGAAAGCATCATGACTCAGGTTTTTCAGATGCTTTCTTGCTGCCATGGCACCAGATGCTTTCAACAATAGAAACACAAACAAGATTCATATTGTGGTACCCTTCCACAACTGAGTAGACAGGAAAACCTCTACTGAGTAAGTGAAAAAATCACCAGCTGCCTAGCACAATTCAAAGAAACCACAATATGGGAACAAATAAATATTTGTCTTCCTAAGCAAGACAAAGTATATACATACTTGTCACTGTTGGCCAGCTGCTTGAACTCCTTCACTGTCATTGGCTTTTTCTGAATGTTGTACTGTGTGAAGAGCCCTGACTGGCCAGTGACCATCTGCTGAATTGGAGCAGGAATCACCAAATCTTCAATATCATTGTAATGTTTTCTTGGCTTCCACTCCTTCGGTGGGACAACCTTTAAATTCAGAAATAAATAACAGGACATCAACAGTTGCAATACCAATTCAAAACATTCTGGAAAAAATCAAAAGAAGTCAATTATGCCCACATGATCAAATGAACGCTTGCTTACTAGCTGTTTCACAATAACTAACTGACCATGTAAGTGCTCATAGATAATGCAGAAACAAATTCAAAATGGGCGTAGTATTACCTCAGTTCACAAGCAGCAACTCACTAATCTACAGCAATTCAATCATGTGCAACTATGCAAACATACATATGTATAGAATCATAGAATCTTGAGGTTGGAAAAGACCTCCAAGATCATCGAGTCCAACCATCGACCCAACACCACCATGCCCACTAAACCACGTCCCTAAGCGCCTCATCTACACGTCTTTTAAATACCTCCAGGGATGGGGACTCAACCACTTCCCTGGGCAGCCTGGTCCAATGTTTCACCACTCTTTCAGTAAAGAAATTTTTCCTCACGTCCAATCCAAACCTCCCCTGGCGCAACTTGAGGCCATTTCCTCTCGTCCTATCACTTGTTACTTCGGAGAAAAGACCAACACCCACCTCGCTACAACCTCCTTGCAGGTAGTTGTAGAGAGCGATGAGGTCTCCCCTCAGCCTCCTTTTCTCCAGGCTAAACAACCCCAGGTCCCAATTCTTACAGTTAAAAAGGTCATGCCTTCACAGTTTCATGATGTTTTCTTCATGTCCTCAACTGAATATTTTACTACAAAAAGTTCTTGTTAGTTCTGATTTGGTTTAGAAATGTGACAAAACAGCTTGCTTTTAGCTGAGCTTTCATACAAGTGTGTGGGAGTCGACATATATAAATCTCATGTTGAATAAGTTATTTTATATCTTCCTCTTCATTCTCTCTCTCCCCTTCCCCCTTTTTAAAAAAATAAGCATGGTGCTGCATGGGGTTGTTGTGGCCGAAGTGCAGGACCCGGCATTTGGACTTGTTGAACCTCATACAGTTGGCCTGGGCCCATCGATCCAGCCTGTCCAGGTCCCTCTGCAGAGCCTTCCTACCCTCGAGCAGATCAACACTCCCGCATAATAACAGAACAGACAAATATTTTATAATCAGAAAGCCTTATAATTCACAAACACTTCGTACTCCATGATATAAAATTGTTATCCTCAATTTAAAAAAAAAAAAAAAATAGTCATACAAAAGATTGACAGTCCCCTGTCTAAATTTTATTTGGTGTGAACAGTATGAATAACTTTATTTCCTACTGAAAAATGAAAAAATTACAGCTATTTTAGAGAGCTTTAGATTTTAGAGTCTGTTTAACTTACTCCCCATAAAACTGCAGGGTACAACCCTATTAGAGTAAGAGTTTGCACTAATTTAGATATACTAGTTTTTATATTAACATGATTTAAACCTCACAATTAAAGATTAAAGCTATATGCAGATTAACCAATTGTAAATTAACACTTTTATTTCAAATACCGCAGAATTGCCCAAAGTCTACGAAAAGTCCTCAGCAGATTCTAAAGTGTTAGCAATAAAGTCATGAGGAATTTCAAAGACGACTGTAGTCATGCCAGTGTTCTTTAGCAGGCTGTGTAATTTTGAACATTCCTTGCATGCATTATTTTATCTGAAAACAGAAAACTCTCGAAATTTGAAATTGCAACAGTTTTAAAACAGAGCAACAGACATTTTTAATATATATTTTTGTTTTGGTTTTGAACTTTTACTTGCCCAAAGGCCCAATGATATGTTCTTTGAACCACTAATTGTATTCATTCTTTTCTGTGGTGCTTAAATCAAATTTTCACAAGCACTGGCTTGGAAACTTTTAAAGTAACATACAACAAAGTAGGATGGCTTTCATAAACATGCATCTACCACGTACAAATTACGTTACTTGAATAATTAATTCACATCTTAGAGGTAGCCTTTACACTAGCCTAGCTAGGCTGTTCCTCTAACAAGCATTTCAGGATTCCACACAATATTGTCCATTAGAGATTTTGCTATTACATCACTCTGAGAAAGTAAAAAATTCTAAAAAACAATACAGACAGATCCTGAGATCATTTGCTACCTTTGGGAAACAATCACAAATGGGCAAACTGTAATGCTAATGTACTCAAATAGTCCATCCCTCAAAGAAATCTGATCAAGACCATTCATGCTAGCAAGCACACACTAAAACAGAAACATCAAGCTGAAGAAAAGTTATCAGATAGTAACATACTTCCATACCTAATGTTTTTATTTTAAACATAAACAGGTGTTTTTATCCAGTTTTTACACAGATGCAACTCCCTCTCTTCCTTTTTTCCTTCTCAGCTGCCATGGGACTTCAGTTGTACAGGGACTACTTAGCAAGTTTCAGTGTTGTTTGCTTTTAGAGAAAAAAAAATAATCGAATCATCTTGCGATTCCTAGTTATTTCTTTCACACAAATCTTAAATTATATGCACGTCAACAAAATACAAAATGTTGGTTTGGAAGCAGAGAAGTCATGCATTCAGAATATATGCATAGAAATCAAATATGTGCACAGAGATTTCCATTTTCATTATTATTAAGCATGAATTTGTAGGTTTGGCTCCAATATATGAATACTGAAAAGCAAAATTTGCATTATCTTCTTTAATTCAAGGTCAGTGTGTTCTAAACAATAAAAATATTTTTGTGAATACAGGTTCAAAATATCCCCTTCCAGCTCACTGGAAGATGTTTATTATTGTTGTAATTAGAGTATTGGTTAGAGAAGTGAATTCTGTGGGGACTGATACGCTAAGCATCATTTTAAAAGAAAATAAAAATAAGAGTCCCTGCCCCAAAGAATTTGCATTTTCTAACAAAGGTCAGGGCAAGGACTGGAGATGTTAAAATATCATGTCCAAAGCAACACACAGCTAGTCAGTATCAGAGTTGGAAATAATGACTAGGTCTCTCGAGTTTTTACCGCTGACCTGTCCCACTGAAGCCTCTTCACATTCCCTGTAGTAAAAATAACCTCTTCAAAGTCAGACAAGTTAGGAAGCAACCTAGATCAAATTCATCAGCCAAGCTGTTCAATCCTCAAATATAAAAAAGGAAAAACCTAAGGCAAGGCTTTCTCATTTTTATATATATATATCTATATATAAATATAGATATTAACAAACATCCTAAGCATATTAACACTGTCTAGTGTTATTTAGCGTGATATATATTCAGTTTTAGATAGGGATGTCTTAGTTATACCATTCAGTCTCTTCCATGGAGGCTGCACATTAGTACAACTGAGGTTATTTCAGAGTGCTAGCAACGCATAAATTTCTGTTAAATCCTCTTTCATATGCTGGTAATCTCCTGTTCTACATTTGATTCTGAATGGCACTGGCTACTATTTCTATGCAGCTCCTTCTGCCCCAGCTCTTCTGAAAATTGTTTTTCTTGTACTCGCCAACATTTATTTTCAGTATCATGTTCCAAAATTACTTTTCTACTTGCCAATGTGACTGCAAATTAATTTAACTATTTTGCTCTATATAAATGCAGTTTGAGTCTCCAAAACACTTCTTATTCAAGTAAAGAGCAACTAATCTACCAGTGTGCCTTGTTTTTCATTTGTTCTATTGCTTTCATTCCTTATTTTCCTTTTTAAGTATAGGATCCTCTGTTACAGTAAGACTAAAATACATTATCTATGCCTAAAGCTCATTCCAGACTTTCAAAAACCTGATAGAAATTTTTTAGCCGATTTGCTCCAGGGATGCCACAGTATATTATCTGCTCTGGAAATGGTTTAATGTTGTTTGTCTACTACCATAATCATTTGCTTCAGGCATAGTATTAGGAACATTTTTTTTCTCTCTTTTTTTAACATTTTATTCCCTGCACTGCCCCCCCCCCAATATGTGCAAAACTTACAGTCATTTTATCCCATTTTATCCCCATTTCCATACACACATTCTTCCACACACATAAGAGGTCTTCTCCCCTTACACTTTCACATTTAACCTGAAGTGTTGGGTATGCCTACTCTGCTTATGACCTCTGTTTAGAGGTTAAATTACTGTTTCTGCATATGCATATAGCTCCTCTAGTAGTCTTTATTCTCTTTGCATTCATACTTGAGTATGAATGATCCTCTATTTAATACATATTAGGTCCTAAGTTCATTTTATATTACTATCAAAACAGGGGAAAAAAAATTTATTCTTGTTATTTTAAATCCAATTTCCAAAACTCAGAAAATGTCCCTTAAACTTTTGCAGTATGTATTATTGACTTGATAAGATTTGTTTTAAAAATACTTAGTTGGTTTATTTTTTATATATACATGTAATTTTTATGAGATATATAAAAAAATAGTGAAAATCGGAATATAAAAAGTCTCAAGACAACTGAGTAATATGTAGCAACTAACCGACAGGCTGAAAACAGCTAAAGATGCTTTAACTGCTATTCTGGTATCAAGCAGAAGAAGGGGAAAGCAGACCTACACAGTATGGTTAGAAGGACCCTTCCTCAGTCACAGTACACCTGAAACATGACGAATGTAATTAATCATTTTTAAAAGGTTTTGGTATGCTTTCTTGTATCATAGACATTATTCCCCAGGTGTTCTGTAAACCCACATCAGCAGATATCCTACATGCATAAAAACACAGATATATAAAAATATCTTTTGTGCTCCTGGGACTATCACATCTTAACAATCTGTACATGGAGAAGAGCTTCCCCAATGGTTTTGAAATAAGAGACATGGAATAGGAATTAAATCCTAGGTGTATGGCCAAAAAATGGAGATACACACATTTTCAATCATGTAAGCACAGGGATATTAACTTCAAACAAGCCAAATTATACTATGCAAAATATCACAAATCCCTGACTACATGGCCAAATTCTGCCCTATCAGATACGTTCCGTTTTAGTGACTTCAACAGTATGAAACTCCAAGTGCTATGAGAGTAGCGACAACCTCTGTAAATCAAATCTTGGAATAATTTTTAAGACTCTGCTAATTTCTAGTTTCTCTTAATTGCATGTACATGTACAATTTGAGAGAACAGTAATTTGTAGCCAAATTTTCCCATTCCTACTACTTGATAATGAGATCTAATAATCATCTCATTGACAGATGATGTTAATCAGAGAGCCAGAAAAAAATATCATTTCCTTTTTGAAAAAAATTGTATAGTCCAGATAAGACTACAAAATAAATAGCTGTAGTTTGGTATGGCAGCAACACTGAAAGATTCATCCTTAAGGAAAGCAGCTCAGGATCGCATCAGGAAAGAAAGTGGTTTCAATTTGTATTTAATTACATTTAAAAACAAAATAAAATGTTGCTTGAAAATTTAAAAATTAATACAGGTTTAAACAGTGTTAACTAGGGATATGCATCTAAAATTTACTATCCACTTCTCATACTAACCCTGAAAGCTGTCATATCTCTGAAGTACTTTGATTGTCACTTAAATTACTAGAATGGACTCCCCACTCATTTTCAACTCACTTATGGGATTCTAATCTACACCTTGCAGCATTACACTATGGTGAAGATGAAAAGACCACAGCTTAACCTCTGTTCTTCTGTTACCATGATCACCATTTTACAGATTGATTTTTGACTAGATTAGTGTTAAAGTAAGTTAAATACAGTATAAGCCTGCATCCATTCCACAGCCAACATCTGCATTATACTCTTTAAAATACTGAAACACCTGGTGGATATCACTGTTGCATCTAGTATTTTAAAAAAGTAAGTTTCACATATTCATGTGCCTAACCTAAAAAGAGAACTACTACTTTGGCCCATTACAATGGTCCTTTAAGGTGTTTCAACTTCAAAACAATGTTTACAGGAAACAAAGTTTACATATTAAGTGCCACTTTTTTTAAAATGACAGCATATTTTATTGATATTATGTCATCCTTTCAGTAACAAGTGAATATTCAGATCATACACATTTCATATATGTAAGAATTAAGCTCATGCTTGGTTAAGGCAGAACATTATGTCTATCCAGAATCTTCACAAAGATATCTCCTTAAAGAGTGAGAGTGAGAGAGGGAGGGAGGGGGAAGGAGAGGGAGAGGGTCAGAAGGAGGGGAGCAACACTAGGAGTTAGGATACGACGATGACAGCAATATTGCAGAAATTTTAAATTATACAATAAAGGCAAAACTATATCATATTCTTTCCTAATGTTACTATGTCCGTTGCTCTCCTCAGGACATCCTCAATGGCTCTCCCCTTTTCTCCTACACTGGCTGCACATGGAGGTTTAATTGCTGGCTGGCAGGAAAGGAACCAGAACCAGAATCAAGATAAGGAACCAAAACAGAACAACAACTAAAGCCATATTCATGTCTCAAAAGAAATCTGAAGACTATTTCCAATAAGACAAATTCATTACCTTTTTACACTTCCTACTGGCTGAAATTTTGCAATGAAGAATGCCAAGAGATGGAAAAGTCTCCTTTTCCAGTTATCCTAAAGTTCACACACACAAACGACTAGTACACTGGGCTCAAACCATGATGTATTTTAGTCCAACAGTTAATCTTAAGTAGCCTCAGAGGAGCACTTAGCACCATGTATCAGGAAGCCACTGGCCAGCGTTCCCAGCTGCTTAAATCCCTGACAGAAGAGAAGCAGCACAAAAAAAAATGATGGAGAGTAACTGAAGCTCTTATTTATTATGAACATCTCAGAAATAAGAACAGAAGTTTGCATAGGCTTTTTAAGGATTATAGTATTGTATTTGATGATACAACTCCTGAGAATTGTCAGAGGTAAACAGATACCCAGTTTTTAAAGGAAAATTAAAAATAAGGTACTTCCCCCCCTCCCCCCAAACGAAGAAGCTTCTGGTTTTGAATACTATCAAATGAAAAGATTAGTTGCAGTCTAGGACAGACATAGCCATGATAAAAAGCGTATCACAAATATTCTTTTTAAACAAAACTAGTTCACTTTTTTTTAGGGGGGGGGTTCCCAAACATATTACACACTAATCCTGGCTCATGTAATAGCTTCCTCATACAGCCAGAGAAAGCAAGGAGTACAATTTATGCATACCTGTCTTTGTTTTATACACAACATACCAAAGAAAGCAAGCACATTATATATAAATAAACAAATTGAAAAAGAAGATTAATATCATCTCAGTGGCTGGTCATAAGGCACTTTCTATTTCTTTGGCTAGATCCCCATGAAACAGGATTAGAAACTACCAACAGTTGAAATAAAGATATTTACATAAACAAATGAAAATAAGATTTTTTTAATGTTGAGTCCATGTACATAATCCACAGAATGATACTTAGCTAGAATCTCCTGCTCACAAACATGTTAATGATGTAGATCTGTTAGGCAACAGATGTCTCCATGATGAATTTGCTGTTAAGTTTACTGTTCAAAATGGGAGGACTGCAATAGTTCATTCCCACACAAACAAATAGCTTCCATAATGTAGTTGAATATGTGAAAAATACGGCTCAGGCTTTCCTCTGTTGTCTATTTATCACATTTCTACTCCTGTTTGCAGAGAAGAGTTTGAAAATATGACCTATAAGTACTTCACCCTCAGAAATCAAAAAGCAAATAAATTACAAGGTTTTCAAAGTGTGAGGGGTTCAGTTTTGCTTTGTTTTACAGGAAGCAGGGAAGAGGGAGTGGGCAGGGGGAAACGAAGAATTGCAGGTTTTGTTTCCTCTTCTCTCAATTTTTACATGTCTTGACTCTGCAACATTAGCTCAAAAAAAAAACAGTGATGAAGACAGCTATTCCCACTGACCACTTACAATAACTAAGCTAGGATTTCTAGACCTGCACTGTGTCCTGCTGGTTTGAAAAGTGACAAAACAGATACGGCACAAATACTTACATGATGTAACACTAAATTACATCAGACTTAATCTCTGACAATCACCCTCCGTTAGGGGAGGAACACCTGCTGTAAGATCCTGGATATACCATTGTTCAAAGGGCAATGCAATGGTAGTTAGTGTACCTCCAATTCTCATTAACAAAAAGATAACACGATCACCATTAAAAAGAAAATTATTTCCACTCAAGCAGTGCCTCACTATCTTCATGCATAATCCCACTACAGTCAGTGGGTGTATTTGCTCCAGTAAAGTTATACACAACCCTAAAAGCCATGTTCAACATCTGGTAGATCAGGACTTTCCAATTTATACTGTGAACTCCCTATTCTGCTCTGATTTGCCTAAAACTAGTTTAAATCTGCCTTAAGAAGAGATCCTCTTTTGCTATTGTAAACATGGAAACAATTGACAGAGAGAAAACAGTATACATCATCTTCATTAGTTTGCATGAAACATAAGAGATACCAAAAAGCTCTTTCTTAAAACAGTAACAGATCAGTATCTATTCATTGAAAATCATTTGGAAAAAATGTTAAATACTAAAAAGGTCAGTTCTGCAATCAGCAAAATACAAATATAGGGAAAACAGGTATTGGGAACAATTTTCCTTCTACATTATAGATGTTTACCTTTGCAACTCCAGCCCTATGAGCACCTTGTGATTCCATGTACGCTAAGTATTTGTTGAACTCCCTGAATTCATCCATCGAAGGCCTAAAAGTCATGATTTTGCAGCTTGGGTTTGGAGGACTATCTGAGATGACAGCAGCCATTGTGGTTCACTTCCAATCCAGCTTTAAAAAAAAAAAAAAAAAGAAAAAGAAAAAAAAATAACATACACTGAAGAGAATAATCTGTAAAACAAATTCTGAGATTCGACATACATGTTTCAAACAGGAAAAAAGCTCCAAAATCCTCTGCTCATGACAGCATAAAAGGCACAAAACAAATGTTTACTTTTTCTCCTTACTCCTTTAAGAATACTCAGCCGTTACCCAGCACAAACACTATCATGAGTGACATTTATACAGTCCAGTCCCTACCTCTGTTTTTATGGCACATTTTCTCAAGTTAACCTTTAACATCATACTAGCATCTTCCTGTGTTGATCCATCTGCAGGTTGCTGCATTTCTCTGTCTAGAGATTTACATGACACAGGCACAATCTAGAGTAACAAAGCCACGCATTTGATAAAATATCACTATTCCCATTTAGTGCATGGAGAAAACTGATTACTCACTTCCCACTCACAGTGCAAACATAGAGAAAGAGCACCTGGATTTCCTAACTCTCACACCAGCTGTGTAACAACAGGACTGTATTACCCCTCATTCTCTGAAACCTCTTCAACAGAAACAAAGCATGCAAGTGATACACATAAAGACAATCAGCATTTCCTCTAATTTCCATTTCTACATTGAGGATGACTAAAAACAAAGTCATATTTCAGTTTCATAGCAAGATACAGTACTCATGAAAGGACTGATCTTTAGGCAACTGACAGATATATTTTAGCTTCAGCAGGTGTTGCAATTGCCAACTATACATCACCATGTGCCATCTATTGTTCACAAAATTCTTCCTTCATCTTACAAAAAAGCTCATCCTAGAATACAAATAACTCAACTGTGACTAAGTCACTAAAAATGATTTTGCTTTCCTGAGCATATAATTTAACTCATTCCTCATTTTATCCATCTGCAAAATGCATGCAACCATGTTTTTTTATGCCACACACTGTCACCATAAGTTTTGCTTATATGTCAGTGTATTAGCCACTAATTTCATTAGCTTCATGTCCCTTCTAGCTTGGTATGAATCACTGCACAAGAAAGCTATAAGTGGAAGATGCCATTACGTCTTTCCATGTTTCACTCTCCTACTGGTATTTCAACACTTAGCCTGCTTTTTGTGCCCTTATTTTTCCTCTCATTTTGCTTCCCCACTTCACCCAGCACACCAGTCTCCATTCTTAATTCTATTAACTTCTAAAACACTATGTAATTCTCTCAAGAGCTTTGTGGAATTCAAGAGTCCTACGTACTTTCTCCCACCAATTCCTACTTTTGCTCTTTCTCTCACATGCAAAAATTCAGTTATAACCTACCAAATCATTAAAGCAAGAGAGCATAAAATATAGTCCAGTATAAGAGCTAAGAGGCCTTCAGAGGTTCTTTTGCAGACAAGAACATAACTACTAAGATGCCATTCTAAAGTAAAATCCACACTGCAATCATACTATCACTGTCTTAATTATTCCACTTAGGTGTATATATAACTACCTATTTTGTGATATTACAGAGCTGTACAAGCTGATACATAAAACTTCCAGAGCTTTTATATTTACTACTACACAATGAAAATGTGCAAGACATTAGTAAATACAAAGTTATAGAAACAAGTGCAGTATGTCCACTTAGGCTGCACATTATAAAATAGAAAGACAAGTAATATATATGCAGGGGTTTTTTACAGTTATTTTAAATCCCTAATATCAACATTGTAATCAGCCATTTTCTGTCTCCCTTGCAAGACAGTACTGCATGTTAACAAGGTTGCCCATGACTATCTAGAAAAGCAGATGATAATGCGAATAAATGAGAAGACATACTCCAGTCAAATTAGCATGCATTAGTACTTTGCATAACACTGCAAGAAAGAAGCTTTTTAGCTAATCATGGGAAAGCTTTAGTCAAACTAGCTCAAGCTATGAGCCTGATCCAATAAGCTGCAAAGCCTGCCCATAAAGCTTGAATTTCTTGGTGACCAAGTAGTTTGCCTGTGTCTTGAAACATGTCTGATTAAACAGCACAAAATTTAGATAAAATGCAAGCATGTAACTTGTCCAAAGTTGCCAGCTCAAGAGCCGATAGCTGGGTTAAAGAATTTGATTCTCCTTTTAAAAAGTTTATAGCCATTGTCAGGCCTTGTCAAAAGACCTTCAAATCATCAGCCAGGAGTATATTAATGCTACATTCGTCTTAATACTACAGAAGTGTAAACATGAGGTCAGCAAAGTTTAATCATCCACATCTATGTCAATATGCAGCCTGAGAAACCTAATGAACTTAATTCAAAATGTCAAAGTACAACACTAGAAAAGCTCATATACTCACAGCAGGACGAAATCTCATTAATGCTACCAGTATTTACATAATCCAAGATGCAAACGCATTTCACCAGTTATGATAACAGGGGGAAGTGTTTTTTAAACAAATCCTGTAATATTTAAACTGCATAGCTTGTATAAACATAACAAACTTGATACTTTGATATGTACATTAACTACCAGAACAAAAAGGTGATAGAAGACTACAACAAACTTCTCAGGGGCTGCCAAAGCAAAAGAAAAAAAAACAGAAAAGAGAAGAAGAAAGAAAAGAGTAACTTTCTGCATGTTTTGACATTAGTAACTACGGCCAGATATGGGAAGAGTTAATTACCTACATATACAGAACAGAAGTGTACTATATTACATGCTTGATCACGCACTCTATTCTGCATGACTGTTTGGTAAGTGCAGAATCTACAGGATTGTTTCTTCTATATCCTAAGAAAAGGAAAGGACCTCTATACCCCACCGCAGCCAACTGAATCTCAACTACCCAAATGAGTACCAGGCAGCTACAATTTCCAGCCTCCCCTGTCAAAACAGTGGACCGCTTTTTGTAATACCTACACCTTACCATGCTGTTAAAGCTGTCAGGATACTAAATATAATTTAGTGGTGGAAGAGTTATCTGTTAAACACTATTCTTCCATGAAGAATCCTCCACACCCTCACAAGAACACAATATATTATACCCAGAATTGGAAAACATCTTCCAAGTTTCATTTATTTGATACCTAATATAGAAATCCAAACTAGCAATTCTGTTTAATCAAATTACAAGCGTGGCACTGATTCACACAACTAGAAAATACTCTTAAAACAGAATGAAACACACCAAAAAAACAGCTTGTGTTAATTTGCAGTTGGTTAAAATGCACAAAAACCTGCAGTCTTCACTACATGAAATCAACTTTCGGTATTACAGTATTCTCCCTCTGCCTTAATACTAAGCTGTCAGATCTCCTCTGAAGGCTATCCACTTCTTTTTGCTTCCAGTGTAAAATGAACTAACCAGTACTTTGAGTTCCACCCCTCACCAGCAGGGAACCAAAACTTTCTGGCTTTAAACTGCACAAGACCTGACACAATTGTTCTTCCAAATATGCTTCGTGGGAGGCATCTCTTGACTGCCAAATGGTGCCCACTTCAGCCCCCGTACTGAAAGCACTGCCGAACAAGAAAGGAGAAAAAATGCAGCCAGCTGTATCTGCTCTGCTACACACAAAATGATTAGCTAACATGGAAAAGCACTAAATAATTATAGGCCATTTGTGCCATACTTGCATCATAAAATAAGTGCGTTCATATTTTGGAAGATAGATTATTTTATTATTTCTGTGTGTTCAATATATAAAATATCAATGTCCACAACCCAAATTAAACAAATTACATAAAGCAAGCTCCAGTAAAGGAGAAAATGAAGGAAGACAGGAAGAAAAAAGAACAAATCTTTGAAGGTCATCACTTCTTACAGATAAATTAGTTAAAACACTCTCTTTTTCTTTTCTTGCAAATTTTCACCCATACTATGTGACAACAAACATTTGAGGAAGAATTAATTCATCCTGAGAAAATTTTTTCAAATAACTAAGAACAAGAAAATAAACTTGTCCAGAGAAAGGCATGCACAAAAAGCCACAGCATTTTGTTGAGGCTGATCTGAAAGAAAATACAAAATAAACTATCTGAAAACCGCTGTCAGACACAAAAGTTTTCAATTTAAAAAACAAGACAGAGCATTCACATTATAAAGTACTAGCCACCATTTTTTAGGAATCATTCAATAATAACACTTTATTGACAAAACTTGACTATTGCCTATTTCATGTACCTGGCTTACATCAGGAATTCCAAATCTGTTATTTATGTTATTTGATCATATTAATTGTTAAAATAAATGTATAGACCACAATGGTTTGTATTTGTGATATGAGGCATTTATAAGCCAAATCTCATGGTTAGGCATGTATTCATCAGACATTCAGCAGTCATCAGGAAGAATCAATTAAGTTTAAAAATGTTAGGAGTATTAAAGTATTCAATCGATTATAAAAACTTAAGAAACCAGGAATCTGGATCGGTAACCATATTCTGAAGCTCCTAAAACCATATCAATTTGAGTATAAAGCTCTAAGTAGTTTGACAAACTTCACTGCAAGTTTGCATTTCTATGTCTTGGTACTACCCTTACAGCAACTATTTCCAAAAATATAAAAATCACCTATTTTGAACCCATAAATATTGAAATGAAAAATGACCTGAATTCATTCCACAGACATTCCTCTCCCACACCAGACTCACAGCATGAAAAAACATCTTGAAATAATTGATTTGGGACAAAAGGCAAGAAGGAAAAAAAAATTTTTTTTTTTTTTAATTTGCAACCCATGTTTCAAGAATTTTTACTTTCTTTTTAATGAAAACACAGGTATGAAGCCCGTACTCCTAGTTGGAAGCAGCATTTAACAGCCTTCAGCAACAGCAATAGCAAGTCAGACCTACCAAGTTTCCACAGTTGCTAACAGCAGATATCTAGAAAAAAGTAAGTGTAGGCGTAGATTGTAATTATACTTTTCCAGAATACAATCTCAGCCTTCAGCAATGTACAGATCAAGGAATCCTTAGACAAAGAGGATATTATTGCATTTTGTGGACTTTGACGGATTTTTTTGCCCATGATTTTGAACCTTTGTAGGCCTTTAATGTCCAAAACATCTCATGACAAAGCATTCCACAATCAACAATCTGCTAAGAGATATATCTCCTTCTGTACGTTTTGAGTATTTCACATTTTAGTTTCATCTGACATCTCATGTGCATACTGGGAACAGTCATCTATCTGCTCATATTTACCTTCAGACCCCACATGACTTACAGATCTTTATCATGGTTTCCCAGTCATCTCTTTTCTAAGCTGAAGACTCCTACTCTCCTCACAGATAATCCATTCCATATTTCTGATCACCATTGCATCCTATTTCTGGACCTTTACCAGTTACAGTAAATTACTTTTAGTCAGGGGAAAGGGGTACCAAAGCTGTAAGCACTATTCAAGATGCAAGTAAACCATGAAATCACACAATGGTGTAACAACATTCTTAAATTTGGGTGTCGTCCTCACAGAGACCAGAAAGCAGTTTGGCCTAGATCTCAGTTTTTAAAAAGCTAATTTACAAGCACCTAAAATTTCACAAAAACACTCATTGCTAATGAAGCCTATAATATTGCTGGGGATACAAATAGCAGGTGGTGGATGTGAACTGCTTCCTGATTAAGCACTTCTGAACAATTCTGCCATTTCTGCCAACATGCATTTCTCAAAAAAACTCCCTAACTATATAGCACATTATTAACTGCCTTTACAGATCTCCTCCCAAAAGATACCCTTATACCCTGGATTTCAAAACTCTTTAACATCAAAACACACATATTCTTTTCAGGGATATGCTATAGTAACAGCGATATTTTTCACAAGCCACCATTACATGGCAAATCCTTTATCAGATGCAGAACAAGGACAGGACAAAATAAACTGTAAATGAGTCTCTATAACCTGAGAAACAGAAAGATGTATTTTTCGCCCTTAAAGCTGCTTATGGTACACCTGAAGCTGTATTTCTGCACCTGTGACAAGGTCTAGCTACTATTAACCTTCACAGTGAGCATTTTCCCTCTCATAAAAGATTCTGTAATTCAAAGACATCATGCAATTCCCCTGCCCTCACACCTTGATCTAAATTACCACAGACCCAATACCTAGTGGCCAGGGAAGTGTCATGCATGTCTTGTCTTTCTGCTGTTATGACTGAAAGTATGCACACTAAAGTGAACCACATGACAGTATAGTCATATTGAGCTTCTGTGGTCTGCTACAACGCTCATAGCAGTGGAGAAAGCATCATTTGCTCAGTTCGCGTGACCAAAAGCCTTCTCACTCCAAACTGATCACAGGCCACTGAAATGGCATACCATTTAATACCGGAGGCAGACCACTTAAAATGAACTCACAGACTGGTATCTGGGACCACATGGCTCTAATCCACAGTATTGTAACAGACAAAAGGAGCAAGAAGAAACAATCAACAGTGTGCTCTGTTGAACTTGCAGCTCTAGCATGTCATATCACTTTGCGATGCAAAAAGTTCAATGAAAAGTAAACTATATAGCTAACATTCATACAGCAGGAACCTGCAAAGATTTGTATCTCAATAAATCTGGAAGAGATTTTGACAGGGACAATAAAAGAACATTGTGAGCTTAGAAGTTTCACCAACTCAAACATAAGCCATATCTACAACCCTGAAGGCGACAGATCAGTTAAGAAAAGGTTTTTCCTCTATTATTACCTAATATTTTTCCAAATTTTAGATATTTTTATTTATCTCAGTTTTGAAATAGTTGCTTCATTTATTCAAATCAAATACTCCGAATACGTCCATCTGAAATCAAACCCAAACATGAAGAGTTTGATTCCTAAAACTTAGGGAGTTTCTTAAACTCTTTTACTTCTACGCCTTTATTCATAGCTCAGTTTACAGACTTCTGCACACTTTCCCGATTTTAATTTTAGTTTTAAATCAAAATTGCCCTCTTTTTTTCAAAACATTTTATGATTATAAACAATTTATCCAGCTCCAAAGCCATTTACCATTTTAGCAACTTATAAATTACGTTTTAAGCAAAGAAATAAACTGTGAAAATGAAACAAAACCTGACCCAGCATAGTCATTTTTGTCATACAGCATCTATTTTGAATAGGAGTACTTATCTAGGTCTTCTTAGAGACAAGCTACCCGCTAATAACTAGCATTTTAATTTCATTAGACAAAACCCAGCAGGAAATCATAGGTCTACTGAGCTAAATCACAACAGCCTCAATAGAGTGGTTCTACATTTTACAGGCAGAAATGTCACAAAGGAACTGGAATGCATAATGTTTGTGAAACTCCCCTATAATATCTGCAACAGTCAATAAAGTATCCTGTCATGTCTGAGAATCAGAAAGTGAAGCTGATTAGACACTGAAATTTTTTCAATATTCAGTCTTCACAAGAAGATGTGTTTTGAATTTTAACTCCTGAAATTTTAACACCGTAAATTAAAAATCCTGACAATTTTTCTTATCTGTTTTTTCAATATATTGCCCTCAGTTTTTAGGGTGTACTGTCCTAAGTATACTGTCCTGCAAATGTTAGATGTAAACAGAATTAAGGACAAAAATGGGTGCTTGCATAACTCAGTAGTAGGACTACTCACGCGGACAAAGTTAACAACCTACCCGCTATGCATAACTCCACAATTTTAAACAGGTGAAATAAAGTTGGAACAAAATGCAAGCCTACAACAGAATGAATTATGATATACAATGCCATCTAAGAAACCTGAAGTACACCCTAACTCTTTATATACCAAAACTACAGTAAGAGTTTATAACACAATCTGGACTTCGGATCAACAAAATGTTATGAACACCTTCATTATGTGATTTGATTACACAATATTTACTATCTTCCAAGTATAAAATACTGCATTTCTTCAAAATACCTTACGAGTCAGTCTACGAATCGAAATTAAAATCAAGACAAGAACATCACTTGTTCATTTTGAGATATGAAATATTAAGCTATCAAGTGACTATGGAGATTTTTTACTAGATAAGTATTAAAATCTTAACATTTCAGAACATCATCTTTTGAACCATTCATGTGATCATTCAGAGAACTTGAAAATATCCTGTATTAGCAGAATTACAGTAAAACATACTCTCTCTGAAGCTCCATGTATACTAAAAATCTGTCTCAAAATGTATTAGGGTTTTTTTAATTTATGTTGCAAGGTAGTAGGATAAAAATACCACCTTCTTGAAACAAATTTGACCAAAACTGACACTACCATATACCCCATTCACATGCTGTTCAGCATCATGCTGATGAAACATATCCCAGCAAAAGACACCTATAGAAAAAACTGAAAATTTCAAAGTGAATTAACTGCAGAACTAAGTAGGACAATCAAGAGCTGTTTAAACTGAGAAAGTCCAAAATCTACTCAATCCAATATTTTTTAATGAATTTAGGTATGAAATCACCAATTTTTTTTTATAATTACTGTGGTTGTTCATAATAGCTTAGGAAGATTCTAATAATTAGCACTTGACAACATAATTTTCTGATTTGAATGCATTACTGTGGTAATTGTGCATTGAGATTTGGTGCAGAACCGTCTACCTGATTTGTTTAGAAATCAGGCCAAGAGATACAAAATTCTGTACTCATTACCCATCAATAATTAAGGACTAAAAAGTACAGGACTTGATTTTTTTTTTTCTATTTCATCATATTTACCATTAAAAAAAAAAAATCACAGACCAAATAGATTTTTTTTTTTTAAACAAACACTGGCTAAAGGTTTTTCCCTCATATACATTGGCTCTAACTCTGACCCCACTGGCTATTTAATCATGTCCACCTATTTGGACGAGAAATACTGTTTCCTGGGTCAGTGCCTAGAAAGGAAATTGCTCTTACACGCATCCGTATCTGCACTTAGCTAAAAGAAAACCATCAGTTGCTAGCAATCAATAACATCAGCACCACTCCAAACTGAAGCTGAGAGTAAGATAAGCATGACTGGCAGTGGTTCAAGTTTACCCTCATTTCAAGTACTGAAAAGCAAATCATGCTTGTGTTTTCCATTGTCTGGTGTTTGGAAGGTACTTCTGTGCAGCAATACCACCAGCTAGTTATCCCAGTTCAGGCAAAAATAAGGGTAAAGCCCAAGACAGATTTTATACCACAGTCATTTTCACATTCTTGGCTCATTAAGAATGTGAACAAAAAACCACTGTAGGGTGACAAAAAATAGCCTGCATTAGGCTGCCAGTAAGTTTCTTTCTCGTGGAAAGAGTTTCAGCTTAAAAACTGCTGGTTTAGTAGCCACGGGGTAACTTCTGTTGCTGCTGTTGCTAATGTCTCAGAAAAGAGTGCAAAGAATCATAAACCTGCCGTTTAAAAATACAAAAAATAAATGCTGTTTACGTTCTGAGCTAGCATAAATCTTCAAAAAACAGACACCTAGTATTTCTCCTAACACAGTTAACCTAGCAGAAAAAGTATTTTGTATACACTTCTCATTTCCGATTGCCAGTTAAAATCAACTGCAGAAGGGAGAAAGCTCATTAATAGAAGACCGTTAACATGGCATAAAGCCCTGATCCCGAAACTGGCTCTGAAAGCTCGGAGCACTATCACCACAGATAGACTGACGTGGAACCGGCGCTTAACCGAGTATTTTACTCAGAAGGCAGCTTTAAAGTCTAACACTTTACAGCTGTTAACTTCCAGGAACGCCTCAACGACATGCAGAAACGAACGAGCTGTATCAACGCGGCTGTACTTTGTAAGAAAAAGAGGCTGTTTGGAAAGTCCACAGAATTTCATCGAAGCCCAGACAGAGACGGAGAAAGGTAACGCTGCCCACCCACTCTGAACCCCCGGGGAAACCGCCTGATCTCTCGGTGAGCTTCCACCGACCGCCCTAACTCAGAATCGCTGGCCACTAACGGGAACACGAGACCTATTTTGCCGACACCTGCCGGTTTCGTTTCCTCAGCTCGGTCCCAGCCGCCATGCACTTACTCACAACACGGCGCCTCCGGACCGATTCCCTCCCCGCCGCGGGGATCCCGATCCCTCACGCGCCCCAGC
>NW_008794774.1:742277-765422 GCF_000699145.1 Aptenodytes forsteri | reverse complement strand
AGGGGGTGCAAGCGTTGCGTGCGGCAGCTGGGGATGGGCGGCGGTTAGCGTCGTTAACGGTCGCCAGGGGCAAGGCGGGGCTGCTGGGGCGCAGGTAGTGTCGGCGGGCTCTGCCGCTGACTGCCAGCCGGGTAGGCCAGGCTTGGCCCGGGCTGCCCGCCCCTCCAGCGGGAGGGTGAGTGGTATCTTTGGGGGAGCTGGACATGGAGGGAGGTGGGGAAAGAGAGGTGTAGGTACCTCCTCCGCGGGTCTCCGGCCATGCATGCTCTGTTGCCTCTGTGGCCCTGCCTCTCTTGTCCCAGCCGCCCCTGAGCGATGTGTGCTTTTGAACGGAGAGCTGCCGCTGCCTTCCACCGGCCGCGGCACCTACCGAGAAACACGTGAGGGAAGCACAAGCCCTAAGCTTGCGAACAAAGTCGGTCTGTTAACCTCAACGGTACGTGACAGGCAAGACCTGTCTGGTTCGTAGGAATGGTGGATCTGTCAGGGCAAGCCGCTAGGTCGACTTCGTTATCCTAATCTCCTTTACACGGTCATGTTCCTTATCAGTCAGTACTGCTATATGAAAGTGATATTGTTTCCAAATCTTTAATGTTGCTTTTGGTGACTAAGCTCCACAATACTGTATGTCGTGCATTTACTTTCTAAAGTGCCATGGTACAGTGTAATTTTGATTGTTCAGGTTGCTGCTGAAATAAATCAGTCTTTCTTTTAACTGTGTGATATGCATTGATTTTTCTTATTAATCAGTAGTCTCTGTTTATCTTTCATTTTAGCTTCAGGTTGCTATGTTCAAGAAAGTAGTGAAAAATGACCAAAAGATAACTAAAGGACAAGTCCTTTTTAGATGTGCTTCTTCAAGCCTTTACACTTGAATTTATCTTTAAGTACTAAAGACTTTTTTCAGTACTAATGGCACCTGCAAATACAGGATTTTTTTTTTTTAAAGGAACATATCTAATGCTATAACTTTGCTGTGCTCAGAGACTTTCATGTTGTTTTGTCATTTGGACACAGTACTATACATTAAATGATAGTAGTACTGTGCATACTATGTCTTCAGTCCCAAGAAAACTCATGCAACTGTATCTTTAAATATCTCTGTATGGCACCACTATGTCCAGCAATGTCTACAATGAGTCATCCTTATCTGCCTAACAAATTTTGTTTCACTGAATATAAGTAGGAGAAACAAAGGAAGTCAGCTGCCTTCTTCCTCAAGCCTTTGGGGGGATGAAGAAAATGTTAATTTAATGCTTACGGGAAAACGGTGCAGTTGAATGCAGTTTCTCATTCAGTTTGTTCTCTGCTCGATTCAGTTGCAAAGTGCAAAAGATTGATGACTTAGGATTGTTTTTTAATATGATCTCTAAGATTCATGCTGAGTACTTGTTGAAGAGAAAGTGCAGTAGTGACTCTTTGAAGTATTGCGGCAGCACCTCTCCTCATCTGGTCTTCTTTCAGGTCACAAGTCTCTGTGAGGTCATTAGGTGCCTGGAGGGTGTTAGAGTACTGCCAAAGCATACACCTCTCAGTGCCACTGGCTCAGCGCTCCCAAGTGATAGACTGAGGGTGCAGGTGGGTAGTCTGAGAACATTAACCCTCATCATGCTGCTGCTATGGAAGACTATACCTTGACATCATTTTTCAAAGCCAGTAGCATAGCACCTCTGTCTTGCTAGATGGAAGGAAGGACACTGGCCTTCTTCAGAACAGTTATGTAGCTATGCATGGTCAATAGATCAATATTTTAGCTTTATTAAACTGCACTGGCACAGTGCTTTCAGTACTCACTGATCGCCTTCTTCTATTTAGTGGGTTCATCTCAAAACACCTGTGAATTTGCTGACATGCTCTAGCTGGCATAAAGAATTTTTTTCTTACGTTTAAGTAAGCTTTTCTGCACTTTCTTCCTGCCTTTCATGTTTTGGGCTACGCTTTTAGGTTAGTGTTGGCTAGTGACAAAAACCCTGGTCACGTGACCACAGCCACTAAGGAAGAAGGATGTAACCTGTAAGTTCCCTCACCTTTGTTTTAAGTTGCTGATGCAGTATCTAGGCAGCATAAGTTTCTGACCAGACAATGGCCTTTCTGCTGTACGATAGTGTAAGTATCTCCTCTCTTTCACCCGCCTCAGCAGAGGTCAGAAGCCACTCCTGTTCAAGTAGTTGATGTCTGTTTAAGTAAGTTACCAGTTTGTCTTCCATGACGCCTCTCAGTTCCTGTTTCAGTGTTGTACTACTCATGGTGAAAACTTTACTTAATCTGAATTTCCTGTATTGCAGTTTATATGTTTGTCTTGTCCTATCACTGTGTGTTCCCAAGGAGGCTCCATCTTTTCTATGCCCTCCCACTAGGTAATGGTAGACAGCAGTAAGATCACCCTGAAACCTTGTTCTCTTAAGGCTGAACAAACCCAGCTCCCTCAGTCACTCCTCATATGTCACATCCTCCAGCCCCTGACAATCTTGTGGCCTTCCACTGGACTTGTTTCAGTATGTCAATGTCTTTCATATACTGAAAACTGGACACAGCATGATATTTCACCCAAATTGGTGCAGAATATATCATTTTTGGTTTTGAATGTAGGTTACTTCCATATTGTGTAGCAATAATACTAAGAAATCTTTTCAGAATTTTCAGCAACAAGTTTGCTTAACATGACAGTAGCATAGCTATCTAAAGTAAGGTCACTTTTGAGGCAGAAGAAGTTCTCTTGTAGAATTCCAGTGCAATACTGCTTAAAACACATGAGATGGCAGCAAACACCAGAAGCAAAGCACAGCTAGCCCAAGGCAGAGAAGCTGTTGGCAATGAGACAGATTTTGTCATGTTACTGATATTATTGTCTAGGCTGTGCAGGTTGCTGCAATTTCTGTTATACTGCATTGAGTTATAAATCAGGACGTGAGTGCTGGCTGTTCGAATGTAATCCTGACTGAAACCTTCCGTAGCCTGTATTTAATTAATAGTGTGCAGTTTAGCAGTGTTACATAATATATGTTGTGTAGACTACAGAGGAAACAACTTTTTTTTTAACTATGTATCTTTTGTCAATTTTACATCTTTGCCATCATGTATTCATCTTTAAAATGTTGATAGCAATATGTAAGCTTATATCTCTTAGTGTCCTGGAAATTCATTCACTTATGGAACTTTGTAGCTGTTAAATGTTTCAGTGACAAAAAGATGAAGTTAGGCATATTTAAACTGGGAATGATGTACAGTAAAAACAGTTACAGTACAAATAGGGAGTTAGTTTACCCAGGGATATAGTCAGTAGGTAGCCTCCTTCCATTAATGTGGTTATATTCAGAACAAAAGTATTCTGAGTGCTCCAACTCGGGCAGAAGTTATTGGCTTGATGTAGAAATTCTCAGAATATCTCTGCACCTGTTACAAAGGCCAGACTAGATAATCATAAATACAACTTCTGAGCTGAGAATTCACATTAAGTATTTATTTTTATTATTATATTTATTCTTGACATTGTATATTAAACGTAGAGGAAACCTTATTGTATTTAATACTGATCACTTTCATTAAAATGCTTACCTATCCAGACAGCGCTCCTTTCAACCAATAGCTTTTTTCCCTCAAAAATTGTCAGGATAAAATGGAGAGGTTATGCCATATTGGTTAAAGGATGCCCGTGGGCTCTGCAGGGCAATAGTGCCGGAACAGTGCATTGCACGTCTACTCAAACATTGAGTCTCAGAGGCCCAAGTTCTGGTCTCCCAGCCAGTTCAGCTCAGTTGCAGAGCAGTCAAAGGTTCATTAGTATCTAAGAGCAAATGTTAAATAACATTGCATTATTCCGTGACACTAGGTTTTTCTTTGTTCGTGTTCTTGCTGTCAGTTTTATGAAAAATGTAATGCTAATTTCCACTAGTACTGGACAGATGGTCAAGAATCTTGATTGTACTGTAGTGCAAAAGGGATAAAAAATTAACAGTACATAATCAGGTCACCTTGTCTCCCCTCTGTGTCAGTGAAGTTGTGTTCCTTTCAGTACAGTTAGTTGTCTGACCTATTTTTAATAGTGTTCTAGGTCAAAATTTTCACAATATCTGCCCACTTTCTCTGCAGCACCCATGTGACTTCACTGACCTTTGAGAGTTTTATATGCATAAAAGACAATCCCAGGGTAATGACAAGGTGAAGATGAATATTCAAACAAGGACAAAGAATGCAGAACTTTTTCTTTCCCTCCACTGTAAATAAATGAAAGAATTAATGTATGTAAGCTTACCCTAAAAAGGATGCAAATATATCTTGTAATTAAAGAGCTCCCCCAGTACTTTATACCCACTATGAATTTGATTTGTTGATGCCAATATTCACTGAAATATAGGAAAGGAAAGTTTTCAATTTATAAATTAGGCATAGAGTCAAGACATCCCACTTAGTTAGAAAGTTATATGTTAGGGCAACCAAAATCTTTTTATTGGGAAAGTGACAGAGATGGCTGGAGCACTGAACTCAGGACAGCCAGAAGAAAAGAACTCTATTTTAGTGCATTAAACAGCCCCTAGAAGAGAAAGTTCTGCCCTGGATTGCCAGCGTGATCTTTTGCTGTATGCAGAAACTGTGTTTTATTTCAGGACACAATAGGTGGCAGTCTTTATCTTCTGTTTGTCTTGTCCACAAGCAGTTAACATGTCTTTCCTTCCACACAAAGAATGACTAATCTGGTTAGACTGCAACAACAGAAAGACAGTACGGCTTGGTTCTGTCAGTAATCTAGCTGTTTGCATTTAAACCATAAATTTACCCTCTGTAAACCGTCCACTGGTTCCACCCAGACTCTGACAGACATGAGCCTGCAAACAAGTGGCATTTAACCATTACTGTCCTTTTTTGCAGTTGTCTGATTTGAGGGCTGAACTGAGAAAAATGAATTAGATTCCTTTATAAAGCCCTCATCCAGAAAAGCATTCTATCCTTTTTAACTGAGCAGGGGAATGAAAGAGGTTTTTTCACTGTTGTCTTGAAGAGTGTTTCTCTGCCCAAGAAAAGTAACGGAGGAGCCGAGAGGAAACACTAGACACTAACTGGGCAAGTACTGGCTGCAGGATACCATGAAAGAACTAAAAGTCTATTTTAGCCTGTGTGATTGCTGTAAGTGATTTGAAACCATGAAGATAAACTGGTTTGGATGAACTACTGTTATTTTTTCCAAAAGCAGCGCAGAAACTAACAGTTTGGCAACTTTCTCCAATCAGAAGAAGACATCTGCTGGCCTGATGCAGGGAACAGTCATCAAACTTAGCTTTTTTGAGTTGAGAAAGCCCCAAAATGTGATGGACCTGGACTCTGCCACAAGTTGACTAACAAGAAAAGTCAGCCTGAAGGAAAGTCTAGTGCTCCCATGATCGTAAGTGGAAATCAAGAAAGCTTCTTTTAAAAAAAAAACAACCAAAAACATTGTTCCCATCACCTACATTGTTCATTCTAGCATCTTTTGTCTTAAAAACCCATTTATGTGATAATACAGGAAGTAGCTGAAATAACTTCACCTTCAGTTCAATGCACAGAACAAGTATAAAGGAAAAAAATTAACCAAGTGTATACAGCCCAAAGCATTGCCTCAGAATACTATTTTCTAGAATTTGCTCTGGGTTTAAAATTCTTGAGAAACTGGAAATTAAATGCAAGTTGTACTAACCAAGAGTTGCCACACTTCTAATTGTTGACTTGAATTCTGCATTGTAGCATCTTATAGGGAGGCATAAAAGGTTAGCATTTGTAGAAGAAAGGAATACAAAGCTGGAAATCTCATTTTTGCCTTTGAGATCTTGTTTCAAACATCAAATAATTCGGTTTCAATAGTAAAACTTTTAGCTAACTTCAGCTTACACATGCAGAATCCTTTAGTAAATAAGTCGTGATTTGTAAGCAGTCAGAATGGACATGAAATGGGTAAATCTTCTTACATTTGAAGTTTTAAAGATTGATCATTTTGAGAGTTAATGTAATGTAACTAAATACTGAAATAAATTTTGACTTGATTTTAATTTGGTACTCCATAATTTGATTGCTTTATTTTCAGTTTAGAAGTCTACACAATTCTTTATGAGGATTTTTTTATTTTATTTTATTTTAATGAAATTCAAAGCACTGATGCTGTCACAGCTCTGAGAAGCAACATGAATTCAGAACCCTTGAAGATCTTGGAATGTATTGGAACCAAGCAACTCTTGAAGATTAGTATGTTTTTGGCCTCTCACGTGATTTCATGTAGCCTTTGTTGTCCTTAGACTTGGCTATCCATCCCATTAATAGTGCTATAATAATACCTACAACATCAGAGTTCCTGAGGAAGTCCAAAAATATTCTTATTGACTTCACGTGACACTTAACTGAATTTTTTAATGTTGTTTTTTCTATCTGTAAAACAATGAAGAATAGCATTTGCTGTACTGGAATCAAACAAGGATTAAACCAGTAAAGTTTCTGACATGTGCAGAGTATTATTCTCATCTTGGTACATTTTGACTTTATTAAAAACACACAAAGTGACTTTGTTAAAGGGAAAAGACTAAAATCGGTCATGGAATGAATACTGGTTGCAGGCTGATACATATGATTTACAAGTTTTGAAGGGAAACACATCCAGGAGGAGGGTACATTGTGAATATTGTTTTTAAAAAAGTATATGAACACTCCTGAAAATCTTTTCTCTGGTCTTTCTGTTCTCATAGCATTTTAAAAATTCAGCTTCTTATGTTGATTGCTTTTTATTACACTGTTTCTGTATACCCATTCTATATATATTATTTTCAGTCACGTTACTCTCCCTTCCCATGTAAACTCCCAATCCTGAAAAGAGATTATGAACCCTCATGTGCCAATTTAGTACTGCAATAGGACAGGTTTCTGTAATGACAGTAATTTGGGACGGGGGCAGAGCTTGGGGTTTTTTTGTTGTTTTTCCCCCCATTGTGCAATGGTGGAATATATATACACTAATCTGCTGGATGTTGACATGACATATATCAACATATAACATTTCCAAAGAGCAAGTTCTTTATTTTTTTTCTGCCTTGTTTTTTAAGACATAAAGGGACTTTCAAACATCTGTCCAGGGTAATGATGACATTTTAAGAGACGATAGTCCAAGGTTTTTAACTTGAATGACATCAGTGATGGCTCCAATCCAGAGGTCATCCAAGGAAAGATAAGAAAGGGTCAAAAGTTCCACAAAAATGAAAGTCTTTCATCAGCTTGATTCTCTTGCATTTCTACCTTTTCACCCAAATGTGCAAAATGTGGCAGAGTACCAGTTTAGCTCTAAATTCCCATTTGCTGCCCAGTGAGATGTATTCAAAGCAGCGGATAGTCCCTCGGTCATGGATATAAATAAAAATCCTGGCAAAATGTTGGATTACTTCTGGAATTACCCTCTGAGAAGAGATTTTGAGAAGAGGAAGCTTTAAGCACAATAGCTGCCCATTTTCTCCGCAGCACGCATGTGACTTCACGGAGCTTTGAGAGTTTTATATGCATAAAACAATCCCAGGATAACGACAAGGTGAAGATGAATATTCAAACAAGAACAAAGAATGTAGATTTTTTTTTTTAGGTTTGGGACAAACCCATTTTATTGAGGCTTGCATAGCTGGCATAGTTTCTAATGTTTTTAACCAGCTCAAAATCTTAGGACATCATAGAATTAATTGTACAACCAGAATCTCAAATTAGAACTTCAGTTAAAATGAGTAAGCCAGCTGGTTATGCAGGTTTTTGAAAGCACACACTGCTAAATTAGTGTTACTGTGTTCATACCTTTTATTTGATTTTTAAAAGAAGCAAATTCATCGTTTGATCTCAGAGCCTATTGCTACAAGCAATATTCTTTTTCAGCTGAGCCACAGCTAACATGCCTTTTATTCTTTTTGATTTGTGTCCCTTTTATCTCTTCAGTGTGCTCTTCCATGTGTTGCAAAGTACAGATGGTGAAATGCTTTGGGTCATGCAATGTTGTCTGTTAATTCTTTTGTGAGCTGTGGCGCCACCTAATCCCCATTTTTCAATTTCTGATGTGTTCCATGCAATCACTTTCTTTGGTTTAATCAAAAGAAATAAAGAATGGCTCTTAACAGCTAAAAGTCAAAGGCATTGAGCCAAATTGTTCCACAGACATCCATGCAATTAATTGGCTTCGCTGATACTAAAAAGAATAGCAAAAAGGAAACGTTTACCCACCATTTTACACAGTGATAAAGTCTTTACAAATATTAGAACTAAAGCTACAACAGAGAGCTACAGCATGTACAGAAGAGTGCATGCTCCAAATAGATGTTCAAATGTACTTGATGGGATATTCTAGTATAAAGAAAAAAGGGAAGGAAACGGTGAGTGACAGAGAAGCAAACAATGTTAGTAGGGGTGACAGATGTAGGAAATGGTATATGGTATTGCAGTAATGTCCTAAAGTACTCTTTCAGCCCAAGACTAACAGTATGAAGAGTATTAACCTGGGGCAAGAAAATGAGGAGGCAACTGTGCGCCTAACTTAATTGTAGCACTGGTGAAGTAACCCGATTGGAATAAAACAGTAAGATTACTAAAACACACATGCAAGTCCTGATGTTGGGCTGCACCTAAATACTGTGCTGCCCAAAACGTAGCTTGATAATGACACGTGACGTTCTACGCATTTCAAAGGCAGAGCCAAACAGAAGCTGAGCCTTTTCACAGGGTACAGCGTCATCTTTTGCTATCTGCTCCTAAATGTGGTGGGCAGCAGGTGACGTTTTTGTTGAATACGGGGTATTTCTCCTAACACGGCTTAGGTCAATCCAACAGCTTGCTCCTACAGAGATGAGATCGCATTTCTTTTACGCGCACCCCCCACACACAACCCCACACTCTTGCTTCCATCACTTAACCTTGCATCAGCTCTGGAGCTTACTAGACCCCCCATCTGAACAGACTCAGCTTATTAATCAAGAGATTTTTAAAAAATATATAATTTTCTGATAAATTAGGAGATTGAATCAGTACACAGAAGGGGCCTTTCAGTGTACAGAGATGTCACAAAAGCACTGGGCACCTGGTGTGAACAGAAGAGTACGTGAGATCTCCCATTTTCAACAGTGATCAGTTCAAGCCATCACTGGTTATGTGGTTCTCATTGTCCCTTGGTTCTCGTCTGCAACTTTTTACTACTACCACTTTTCATTTGTTTGTCTCTTAAACTTTTTTTACAAAGTTTAAAAATAAATTTAAAAATAGCACGTTTCTGAATTATTTCTCTTTAAATTAAAGGACTTAAACTGCCTGAACAATATGGGAGATACTCTTAAGAAATCTGATTAATGAAAAGAGGCTCACAGCCTACAATCACGACTGGATAAAAGGAAGCTAAGTCCTGTCCTGTCATACTTGTAGGCTGTGCTTCTCTGCTTTCCAGTTTAAGAAGCATTCTGGGAATTCCTACATTCTTTAGAAAAAGTACTGTTAACAGTATCCAGCTGTAGATGGAAATACCTTTTTTCTCTTCCTTTTTTGGTGTTTTGCTGAGAGGCATGTCATATGAATACACTTTGAATTTATACAGAAATTAAATGAGCTGCTGTGAGCTTCCCATCTTCCCTAACATCCTACAACCACAGCATTCTTAGCCTCTCTCTCAAATTGCTGTAAACACTCCTACATAATAACAGTTACTGTACCCTGCAACATTGCTGCTTATTTGCAGTTGCATCCACACAAAGAACTTGGTAAGCCAGAAAAAAAAAAAGAGAAAGAAAAAAAAGGAAGGCAAGCTTACAAACAGATGTGACGCTGACAAGGCACTGGTAACATTGAGTAGACTTTGTAAGACTTCGTAAGACTTAATCAAATTATTCCAGGACCTCGCCCTAGCATTTCCAGAAGGGACTGCGTTCCCCTACTCCAAGGAGAAATGAAATACAGGTTAGGTCTGACAGCTATGGCAACCAGCTCTCATGAGTGTCACTATTGGACACACATCAGATTTACAGTAGTCATCAGACTACTCTAATTGGCAGTGTGAGAGCAAATGGCAAGACATGTGGTTTACAGTTTATGAAGCTGTGAAACAGTCTACTCCACTGTGTGGGCATGAACCTGCCTTATATACTTCTCTTCCTTTTGGGGTAGGAGGAATGCTGCAAAAACAATTCTTGAATGACTCATATTTGTTTTCATGTATCTTGTAAGTAAGAGTTTTCAGGTTACAGATGGTTTTACAAAGAATGAAATTCAAGTGATTGAGGACCTGACTCTGGCAAAATAAAAACTCCTGTACAATAAAGTCCATTTTCCCCACTCCAGCCAAAACTATTGAAAGAGACTTCAGGCATTTTAGGCTACTACTCTATGTAAGTTTTTTAGTAAATTGAAATCCTAACGCTAAGACTGCCATTTCAATAGGTAACGTGTGTGGCTCTGACAGCTTGTTGCTGCTGCTTCTCCCTCTCTCACTTTGAGACACTCTCACCACTTACTAGACTTCTTTGTTAGCTGATCAAACTCATTAACTAAGCAGAAAACTAATCCAGAAAAAGAAAGACGGCTTCCTGCACGATTAGTGAGATGAAATGGGTCATCATCCAAGGAAGGAGGAGGAAATTCGCAAATGAGAACAGAAGAAGAGATGGAAAAAAGAGAAAGAAAGGTAAAGTTTCCTCTTTCTTGACAACAGTGAGATACTGGAATGCTAGAGATAAGACTATTCATGTCTTATCAACAAATAACTTACAGTTAACTTAAAAAAAAAATTGTAATGCTGAATTATGTATCAATACAATATTATGGTACAGTAGGACACTAAAGCTAGTTTTCCCAAATAATAGACTACTAGTGAAATCTAGTACCAGAAGTAGCAGAAGAGGAAGACAGTAATCATAACTAGTCTTGTTAGGTATTGCTTATTATGTGAGGGTTTTTTAAAGCAAAGATTATAGTTATTTCAAGAGACCCATGTGCATTAAAATTCATGCCTATGGTTTTGAAGAAAAGAAGGTGGCTTAATCAGTGCCATTATTTTGATCCACAGAATTAGAATATAAAAAAGGGAGCTAGTAAGTAGTTTATATGTAAAGATGTATAAAAACAGAAGACGAAATGTAAATAAAGAGTGCACAGTTGTGCTTAGTGAGGTGTCAGACTGGTGTTTCTACCTATAAGAAGGAGGAAAGAAGACAAATGTGATTAAGCAAAGGAAATAACAGAGCAAGGGGAAAGCTGCTTTAAAAGAAAACTTTGAAGAAAACAAAAGGGAAATGGGGACAGCAGAGCAGAACTGAGAAACCAAAAGAAGCAGAAAAAGGAGAGGTATATAAGGGAAAAAAATGAAAGAACTAAGACAAGGATAATTATAATTTGTAGAAGCTAGACTCTGTGAAATGCACTGATACATTCATTTTTCCAGCTCAAGCATGGAAGGTAAGTTTTTGAAATCATCTGATTTCTAGGATCCTGCCTGCTGCCATGTGCTGTAGCTGCTGGTTGCAAGCCTGAAGAGAGTTTGGAGGATGGAGCACCAATCTGCTATTCCTGCACAAAAGCACTAATTACAGGAAAAGGTTGCCATTTCAGCAAGTAACTTTCTTCCCTGTTTGGCAGAGTTTATGTCAGAAGGAAGAAGGATGTGAAAAATTTTTTCAGTATCCTTCCTGCTATCCTAGGTAGAAATGTACAAATATTAAATCCCTTTCTTGCCTAGTTGATTTCTTCACCTCTTCCCCTGCATGTTTGTAACTCACGGCAATTTTTAAGGCTTTCTCTGGCTGTTTATTTTTTGTCATCTGAAGCTCAACAAACTTCAAAGTATAATCAAGCCCATTTCATAGGTACATATGTTTTACCAAAAGTTATGATCACTGGTAGAACAAAATGCCACCCTTAAGAAAAAATTGAAAAGGTTTGATCTTACATAGTTAGACAACTGTATACTCTGATAGCAATCTCTCTTAAGTTGTGAGAAGCTGGAAACACTTTTGTTTCATTGGGCTCTAATACCAACCCTTGGACTGCTTAACTGATCTGGAGGGCTAAAGAGAGGTAGGACAACATAACCATGTCCATTACAGAAGAATATAAAGGTATAAAAGCATGGGAAACAAGTTGCACTTGGCACATGAGACCGTAATGGGAAGGGATATACTCAGCTTCGTATTTTTTATTTGTGGGGAAAAAAAAATGTTGGTAACTATCTACAGAGAGAAAAATATTCTATTCCATATAAAGTAAAAAGCAGTGGTAGTGTGTACTGTACTTTCATTAATATGGGAGTGAAATGACTGTTAAAATAGAATATGAGTTATTGGAAAAAGCATCTGAGCTATGGAAGATAGGACAGTAATAATTTCATTTTCAGAGATTTTTGTGGAGTAGAGAGGTAAAAGAAAGGCACTTTGCTAATAAATAGAAATATTTATACCCCCTACTAAATACCAATTCTGTATCTGTTTAACTAAAAGTTGGGGTCATTCAACAGTCCTGGATAAACCAAAGCACAAAATATTGGCCACATTTCAGAACAAAATTGACCAAGTTTGAAAGATGGTCAGCATTGAAATAATGCTTTTCATTGTTGTTATTTCTAAAAACAGCTATGAAACAAATGTTCCTCACACTGTTTATAATTATTTTTAAAACTGGCATGGTGTCCATTACAGCTCTGTGACCTATTTGTATATATCTCTGATTCAATGTAAAGTGACACTCAAATTCAACATTCTGTTCTTTCACAAGCCCAAGCACATGCTGACAATATTTACTTACCAAGGAAGCTGGCAGATCCACTCCCACCAAAAGCCCTCCCTTGGTCCATCCCAATGGCCTTTCCATGGCCCTTTAGATCCCTGAAGCCCTCTAAAACTGGCAAAGAGGAATACTGTGATTTATCAGAAGGCAAGGATCTTGAAGAGGGTTGGGATTTATTCAACCCGTAACAAGTGTACAGAAAGTAGTTTACAGTCTAACAGTGTTCTGCTTCTAAATCCATTATCAAAACAAGTTCACCAAGTTCTGCAGGGCAGAGGAGCATATAGTGAAATATGACTGGATCATTGAGGTGGGGATGGATGGACACAGGGGGACAGGGATGGCAGGGACACAAGGGAGATTAGATTTTACATTAACTTTTTACTTCTTGTAGGAGTTTTGTGTTAAGTTCTCTGTTAATTACTATCATATGACTGACAGTATGTTGGCCTCCCTTGGGTCTTTCTTAAGCAAAAAGATTATGTAGAATCTTATTAATGAGAACTGGAAAAAGAAACACCAGTTTTACATCATTTGCTAGTGAATAATTGACTTCATATTTTATAGGGCAGCAAATAAATTTATGCAAATGGCTTAAGGTACCCCCAGGGAGAGTTGTGAAATGTTTTATGTTCTTATAAAGGATGTATCTGCATTGACTTCCGAATGGGACTAAAACCTCAGATGAATAAAATTATTTTAGAAGGAAACAGAATCCTTACAGCTGTGATTCTCAGATTTTTTTAGTTAAACAGACTGTTGTAAATTCTCATTTTTCACTGGACAACCATCTATTTTATTGAACATTTAATTGTTGTGTTCATAAATTTTACTATTCATACATATTTTCATAGATCGATTACTCTTGCTTTGCAGATCGTTATACGGCTTTAAAGTCTCTTAACTCCGTGCAATTATTTCCGGTCTCTTCATCCATTGTCCGTTTCCTTTCTCCTATTATTTTCTGCTTAGTAATTACTGAAATGTTCAGGCTATTTTATAAACAAGTTCTTAGAGAAATATGACACATATTACTTGGTACTGGTCAGAAATTTAAAATGGAAGGTAATAATTTTTCAGGTTCTGCTATCTGCTTCTTAATAATGGGTGACCTGAGTTGAATTCTTTGGTTATTTCATATATGACTAAAGGAGTTAATACAATGAGATATGAGCAGGGAAGCAGAAAGAATCTCTTCTTTGTATTTCGTTGCCACTATTGCATTTTATTACTTTAAGAGCTTCTGAGTACTAAGTCCCATTTAACAGTGCATATTGCTTACCTTGATTAAAAATTGCTTAGGCAAGAAGGTACAGACTGCATTAGTCAATGCTCTTTGCCCAGTGTTTTCCCTACAAACGAGTCTAGACTGTTTCTTTGGAAAGACATATTTCTGTCTTTTAATTATATCCTAGAGTTGATGTTGATCAACAGAGGGCAAGTGTTCTGTTGAAGCAGTAAGGAGGATCATGGTTTTTGTTTCTGGAAGCTCCTTATGATCACATGGCAGAGGTTACTATGGTGGCACACTGTTTTAAAAAGCAGTTGTCATTCAGATGAGGAAGTGCGATTGTGCTCTTTCCCTCTGCAAAATTTTCAGAGGCCCTGTTTCTGATTTATGTTAACCTTAATCAAGTAAAAAGTAAAGGTGAGTCGATCCTATTATTTATTTCAGCTTTTTAAAAAGATTGCCAAAGACAGAGTTGCATAATGCCATTTTGCAATTGGTAAATGTAAGCACAGAGAAGATACATTTTAAATATTTGCACTTAGACGGGCTAATATATTAGTACCGTTAGATGATGGTGATCTCTAATGTTCTCATCACTACAGTAATAAATTAACAGACTGATTTTAATTAACACAGTGTCCATTGGAAAATCAAGATACACATTTCAGATTAATCCATGGGTAACAGGTATAGTGTTCTATAAAAGCAGGTGTTATATGAAACTATATCATTTTCAGATGCTAGTAGTATGGAAATTCCAACTCCCTCCTGCTTCTGTTCATCTATTAGTTAACATTTTGCCGTGTCATTCTTTGAGAGAATGGCTGTAATGAGGAAAATTATATGAGATAGCGGGTCCTTTCCATGTCATCATTATGTTGAAATACAGCAAAGGAATTGCTAGTATCATCTGAGATTTCTCAGCTTCCCCCGCCATTGTATACTGCCATGCTATTTTAATTACAGATTATGACCTATCTGCTATATTTTACATCCAAACAAAATGAAACACTGAAAATCATGAAATGAAGATTTAGGATTTCCTTTGCAGGTTTAATCTAGTCTCTAGACATATGTATTAGAATATATTTTTAGAATATTTAGTCACTGTTGTCTCCCTAGGACACATACCTTATTTAGCAAATAGGTAGCTATTAGATTTCTTTTTTTTCCTCAGTGCTACACTAACTATTATTCCTACTCCCCCTCATTCTTTTCTTTTACACTTTGCCACTGGTCAGTCCTGTCTCAATCTCTACTCTCACCAGTTGCTTATTCCATCACCCTCCTTCCACATAAACCACACTGACAGTGACCAGCATTTCCTGTCAATTGGGGTCTGTAAAGTAGATATCTCAAGCTGCATTTTTCAGCTTCTTGCTGCAGTCTGCGTTTCCAGTTGCTCCTCAAAGTCTGAGCATTGTTCCTTCTCCACCTGAGTCAGGATTTTGCCTCACCATACTGCACTAAATAACAAGTTTCTGAATTAGTTGAGGCTCATTATCATGTTAAAGAGTCCTGTTGAGAGGTGAAGTATGTTAATGCAGCACTGCACTGAACCAACATTATTGCATGGCTCTTTGGCCAGAGCTGCAGAATCATGGCTGTACAAATCATGTGCAATCCCTGAGGGATTCAGGGAGCACAAGTGAGTGGGAAGTCGTGATCAGATCATGCCATCCCAAGGTAAAGCATGCTTACTGGAGCTGGGATGCTTAGAGAAGGTATGGCTGAGTCCTAAGAAGCCTCTAGTAAGTGTTTGTGAACTGATACTTTTAAAAGCTATATTATAGCCATGTTTCGTAGTTTTACTTTCCAATTTTTTAACAGGAGGAACAAAAAGGTATCTAATACCAGAACTAGGCCATTGCAACATTTCAAGCTTTTTCTAAGTTATATGTTAACCAAGACATTATGTAACATTAAAGTATTTATTCAGTTTTGATTTCAGAGCCAGATTCTTCAGTGCTGATTCAATCTTGGTCTATGTTTAAGAGCTCACATAGCTGTGTTCATTAGGAGTTTGTAAAATAATTGATTGCAAATGTACTTCAAGAAGATAGCTGAACCAACCTTAGCAGCTGCTGGTTGGTTATCGGAAGAACCAGTTCCATTTCTTTCACTCCCCTATCCTGGTTGTGCAGTCCTGCTTTCCTACCTTGTACTGACTGCAATATTCATCTTCTGTGATCCTTTAGCGGGCCAGCTAAACTTATTCAGCCAAGAAAAGCATTCCCCTTTTTAGGCTGGAATTGGTATAATGAAATCTTAGATTGATTCAATCAGTTGATTAAACTTCATCTGCAGTTATACGGGCAAATCTGTGTATATGTAGGTATAGTCAGACTATGATCAAACAAAATGCCGTAACTGATTATAGGCCACCTAGAACCTGATAGAAAGTATGTTTTGATGGAATCGTTTATTTCATTTGCAGAACTGGTTTAAGCAATCTCTTAAAATCACAAATCATTACAGCTCTGGAAGCAGCAGCCCTCTTTAAGCAGAGGAGGACTCAGAAACTCCCCTAGAAGCTTTGCAGTGTAAGGAACTGCATGATTCGTTCTTCCCAAATCTTCTGCTTTGAGCTGCAAAGGGGAAAGAGGTATGTCCTTATTAGAGCTTCTGTGATTTATAAAGAGGACTTCATAAACTTCTACCTCAAACAGAGCAGAGGAAAATTGCTTTGTAGTTGATTTGCTATTGCTAAGGGATCTTGTTCAAACTCTGAAAAAGACAAAAACACTGAAAGATGTGGAGCTGTGACCCGATCTTGCAAAGGGTGGAGGATTTTTATTCAATGTTTTTCAAGCTAATGTTTGGTTTCATTAACACCTGTTGAGGTGAAAATCCAGACAGACATCTGGGATTTGAGATCTTTTTTTTGAAATAAAAGTTAAGTTTTTGCTGAAGCTGTCATCACAGCAGTTTGTATTGGTGTGCTATCTGAAGTACAAACAAAGGTTATGATTCCATTTCTAATGTAAAAATAACAAAATAAAACCCCATGCATATATAAAAGCGAGTCTTCTGAAAAACAACCTTTCAGACTTCCTGAATTTTCAAAATCTGCGTACTCTGTTGCATAATACCTTTAACTCCTAGATAAGAATAAGAGAGGACAGATGTTTATTTCCCAAAGAATATCTCAGTACTTTGTCGTCATGATACACCTGTTAGGGTCAGCAGTATACAGTTCTCTGTGGGCCAGAGAGAACTTTTTTATTGCCTAATAAAACTAGATTGGGCAAGAGAAATTCTTGCAATGCAATGTCTATTACACAGGTATTCGTAATAGATAACATCTACTGATATAAAGTATTTGCATAGGCAATGCTCTAATCATATAGCCATATTCAGTATTTAAAAGCAAATGGACACAAATAACACGATAAGAGGTTTAACGTATCCAATATTAAGTAACTGAATTTGCATTCAAGGTCTGTCAAGCTTACCTTTGAACCAAGTTAAAAAAGAGCAAGTGACAAAAACAAAGACTAGAAAATCACCCACTCAGCAGCAAAATAATTCTGACTTTGTAAGAAATCCAGTGTAGATCCCCCTGGCCTTCTCCTTTGGAAGGTTTACAGAGGACAGTGGTAGACATTTGCAAGGATTGACGGTAGATTTTTACAAATACATCTGTTAGAAATGGCAGTGATAACAAGGAAAAAAACAACGCACATACTCGATTGTAATCCTACAGTTTCCAGGAAGGAGAGGTGTTTGCCATGGAAATGCGGCAGCAGCTGCCCTGCTTGGCCATGTGTCACAGAGATGCCTGGCAGTTCAGTTAGTCACAGCAGGAGGGAGCAAGGTGGCAGATGGAGAACAAACCAGTGATGTTTGGAGTTAATTCCCTTTATCTCCTCTGTGGATATCCCCAACTCCAAACGTAAAAGGAGGTGGAGTAGGAAAAAGTTTAACTTGTGTTGAAGGGTTAAGAGACTTTTTTGGTCAGAGGACTGGAATCATTCAGGAGTTTTTAAAATAATCTAAAAGCCTGTGGGCAAAGCCAGCCTACAGAGAGTCCCACACGGTTGTTTCAGTTGTTACAAGAGAAAGTCAGGGCCCCAAGTGCACCTGTAGGACCTACTGGCCCTGACCAGCCTCACCCAGGGCACCCACACACTGCCCATGAAGCCAGGGTCTCCATTTCACCTCAGCCACAGGCCCTCAGCTGTCTTGCTGGAATGCTGGTCTCCAGACTAGTCTGGCCCTGCTGTCTGGATGGACCTCAAACCTACACGGTAGCTAGATTGTCTCCTGGATGGGTCTCTTGGATGTCCATTGTCCACTGTCTCTAGCCCTGTCTGCTGAATGGACTTCAGGTTCAAGCTGAAACCTGTCTCTAGTCCTATCTCTGTTCTTATCTCCTTTTGCTCCTGCCTTGAGTCCCTGGATGGACCTGGTTCATCACTTGGCTGGGAGTGTCAGTGGATCCTACTACCAGCATCTGGCTCACCCTGCTGTGACCAGACCCTGTGGGACCATACCCTGCCAGGGACAACACTGCCTGCTCTGGAGTTACCCTTTACTCCTGGAGCACCTGGTCTGAGGGAACAGCAGGCTCTTGCTGCTCCCTGAC
Organism: Aptenodytes forsteri; assembly: GCF_000699145.1. Lineage (NCBI taxonomy): Eukaryota > Metazoa > Chordata > Aves > Sphenisciformes > Spheniscidae > Aptenodytes > Aptenodytes forsteri. The sequence goes on along the minus strand of NW_008794774.1, from coordinate 746,862 downwards.
AGAGGAAACAGAGAAACCACACTAACACCTAGTACCTTAAAAACCTTCAGACACTTGCCTTCTTCAACCATTTGCCCACACAAGAAATGGAGTTGGAAGGACTTTGATACAAGGTTAATATTCAAGGATACTTAGATGTTCCTACCTTCCACATGTCTCTTCTTCTGAAGTCTTAGGGATTTTTTAACTTCTTTTACTTCTCCTTTCCTTCCTTTCTTCACAGCTCTGTACTTCCTTATCAGACCTCTCTGTGTCATTCTCCCTTGTCAAAAAGATCATACTAGTAATTTATTTTATAAGAAAAAGAAACCTATATTTGAATATTCAAACATCAATAGGAAAGGTAGTAGATTATACATCCACCTACATCTGTATATGTATAGCCAAGAAATATATACAGAGTCTAAATAGTTTTGTTTGCTACATTCATTTTGAAGGAGAAATGCATATGATTCCACGCAATTGGTTGTACCAATATTTAATTATTATTACTTTGAGATATGAAATATACTTTGAAATTTATGATATGGAGTTGTAGACTATTCTAGGCCTGCTCTATTGACTTCTCAGGTGTGGAACACAGATTTGTTAAGGATTTTATTTCCAACACCATAACTAAAATGAAAGCTGCACCCTGAAGACACTGAAGGTATGGATGTGTATGTGAGTAAAAACACTTCCTTGGGAGGAAGCACAGTTCAGTTTCACTGTAGTTCCAGTTCATCAAATAACTGAAAACAAACAAGATTTGAAATTACATGAAGTGTCAGCTCTAATCAAGGTGCAGGGACACTTCTGAGTTCAGAACAGATAAAAGACTGTATCACTCAGGGACTATCAGTTAAATAAGGGACTGTCAGTTAAAGAAGATATGCTTAAAAGCTTGAATAGGTAATAGTCTAACATTAAGATGTTTACATAGCAAACATCTCACTGAGGAAGCTCGACTATGGCTCCTAAAGAAGCAATGTGATACTGTGTTATCTGGTGTGATAATGTTACCTAGTCTTTTGTGGAGGATGGCAGCCCTAAACCGAAACAATTATCATCCATGAGTAATCCAGCACGTCAACTGTGTTATCTTATGTACTAATGTATATTTTACTTTATGATCCAGCTGTGGTCAATGAAAAAATAGTAGTCAGTAAAGACTGCAAAAAAGGCTCCTGGCCCTTTGGCAACAGTGGCTGCATTAAGCTCCTGAGGGTTATTACGGATTCAGGAATATGTAGTTGACTGGCTATCCGCCCTCAACACGACATTGCCTATGCTACTGAATATTCTGATGTTTGGGTATTGAAAGAACATGTCATGAAACTATTCTATTAAGTTTAGGGACATGAAAACTGTTTCCTGGGTACATATTGCATGCAATTCATGGAGCTCTTAAATTTTACTGGTGTAAAGAGATCAAAAAACCAAACAGGTGGCAATTCATCCCTCGCTCAGTAAATACTGACATATGCAGATGCACTGCTGAGAAGTAATTTTCTCCCCACTAGTAGCAATTGGTAATTGCTTGTGAAAGAAATATGATGTGTTGCTACTTCACTTAAATAGTAAGTTTAGAAATAAAATTAAGTAATTCCTGGCTTGATATATTAGGCAAACATCTGTATTGTTCTTTATGTACCCCCAGCCATAGTGCTTTTCAAATCTTATTTTAAGCGAAGAACCATGTTACAAATTAAACATTTCTTGAAGAGAAAAAACTGTGATAAAGAAGTCTCAAATGAAAAGGTAGCAATGTTTACAGTACAAACCCAAAAGCAGGAACAACTGCATATTTTACCTTTTATTCTCTAAGGACTAAAATATTTTATTTGATAACAAACATATGTATAAAATATGCATAAAAATATGTTTGCAATCTGTTTTCATTTACAAATTTAAGGATTGGTGGTGGGAAATGAGAGATATATATATTAAAAAAACCCCTCCAAACTATTATTGGTAGAAATTCAGATGATCTTCAGTATTTAATTAAATACTAGATACAGCTAAACTGAAAGAGACACCCTGCACATCTTGTGCCCTTGCATTTTAAGATTATTTCATTATTAGAAAGGTAAAGTGTTAATGAGGGTTTCCTCTATCTGGATTGACACTTAAAATAAGCCTGGCCATTAAAAGACCATTTGGTAGGTATTCCTCACCTGATCTGCTAGAGACTTTTGAAAACACTGTCGATGGCTAGTAATTTTCTTAGAAAAGGCAGCAGAGGTGATAATTTAAACTGCTAAGTTTCTGTTGAGGAACTTCTACAGAAAAAATCTTGCATCAGGACAGAAGTCAGCATATGTTGGAGTCAGTCTGTATTGATACCCGCATGATTTGTTTTGTTTTACTTGTTGCAATGCCCTTAACATTATGAGTGCTTTCTATGACTTTAAGGAATAGTAGATTGAGAAAGAAAGGATTATAAAGTGACTGCTCTTGAATAGTAAGGTGTTATATTTATTCCACTAACAGTTTACATGGGTTCAGTTGGCAGCTGAACAAATTTGGGAAAAAACCACATTGAGAACTCCTAAATGCAGAAATCCCAAGATACTAACTGACTGTAGAAATACTGCAGAGTGGTATCAGTACATCTTTTTGTCCCAGTCTGGTATTCCTCCTTAGACAGCCATAACTGGCCAGTGTCAGAAATAGGGCATTGTTGCAGATAACACTGTAGTCTGACCCAGTCTTTATGTTCTGTGATGTAGTGGTGCAGAAGCATATCAGCCGGAATAGATTTTCAGCTTTGTGTGATAGGAGAGAACTGAAGTGAATCTTAAAAGAATACAGCACAATTTTCTTACTGTGATAGTTCATGACTTAAAAGGAGCAAAGAATGCTAGTTCCAACACCACCCATAAACCTTGTAGTATTAGAACTACAATAGAGTTTTTAACTATATCACGACTGGAGTCAAGGCAGACTGCAGGATTTTTGTCCTTCTTATTGTGGCATTCAAATAAAGCTAAAAAATATCAGTGTTAAGAAGAGTACATATACTGTGTTGCTTTAATTTAAATGACATAGGGCATTCCTCTTAAGAGTTTTGTGCTTTCTCTAACAAAACTGACATCCCTAGCAGCTACATAGCAACTCGCGTGATGTCAGCTCGTTAGGCCAAGACATAGGCACCTCTGAGCTTTGCGCAAATAGCTTTAATAGCAAGACACTGGTTTGCAATCCTGTCCTCTCTTCCAGGAAACTTCCTTCCTTCTGCTGCTGTACATGCAGAAAACAGCTGATTTTGTTGACTACATACGTTGAGGTGATAGATTTATCTGAAGCTACAAGATTAGCTAGGTTTTGTTGATTTGACATCAAAGTGTTATTCACATTTGACATCAAAGCTTCATTTTCTATTACCTCTCTTGTTCAAGATTCCTATTTTGCTTGTTGAGGTCATAAGTTAGTTTTCGGGAGGCAGCTAGAGAGTTGGCTAACTGATCAAGCATATAAGCCAGGCTTGTATCCCTGCCACAGTGGTTGCACATAGCCCATGCTAAGATGAAGTCTGTGATGAGTTTCTGAAGGAGAAAACTTTAGCCACAGAGTGGCTTAACAAACCACCCCAGATGTGGTGCTTTCCAGATGAAATGGGCATACCTTGACACTACTGCCTTGTTCACTGGCACATCTCTCCAGCCTTCCTCCTCCCAAGCATAGTTTTCAAATTGAATTAAAACTGGGATTAACTCTGGAAGAGCTAGAAATGTGCATAGAAAATACATGGTTTGAGACGTTTGGGATGCTTGTGTCTTCCCTCCAGACCTCACTTCCTATAGCACTACAGGCAACAAAAAAACTCTGGCCCCATGTTGAACATGTAGAAACAATTCTATCAAAATTACCATTTTAGGTGAGCTGACTGTAATGGCTTATTTTGTGTGAAATATCATCCTGATATTACCTGCCAGAGAAAAGGGATACACTTTTAAGGAACACTTACTGTTTGGACAAATTCTGCAAGAATATTTGGACAAAATCTGCAAATTGTTTTGAAAAGCTTTGGAAGTACTTTAAATATCTCTATTCACTCTTGTTACATTATCTCAAGTTAAAAGTCATAGCAAAGTGTCGTGGTTTAACCCCAGCCAGCAACCAAGCACCACACAGCCACTCGCCCACCCTCCCCTCCCCGGTGGGATGGGGGAGAGAATCAGAAGAGTAAAAGTAAGAAAACCCATGGGTTGAGATAAAGACAGTTTAATGATTGAGGGGGGGGAAGATATAACAACAACAACAATAAATTTTAATGAAAAGGAAAACAACAAAAAGAGAGAGAACAAAACCCAGGAAAACAAGCGATGCAACAGCTCACCACCCACCAACCGACGCCCAGCCAGTCCCCGAGCAGTGATTGCTGCCCCCCCGCCAACTCCCCCCAGTTTATATACTGAACATGTGTTCTGGTTTCGGCAGGGATAGAGTTAATTTCCTTCCTAGTAGCTGGTACAGTGCTGTGTTTTGGATTTAGGGTGAGAACAATGTTGATAACACCCTGACGTTTTAGTTGTTGCTAAGCAGTGCTTACACTAGGCAAGGACTTTCCAGCTTCCCATGCTCTACCGACTGAGAAGGCTGG
>NW_008794774.1:740855-742035 GCF_000699145.1 Aptenodytes forsteri | reverse complement strand
GGAGTGAGCGGCTCAGTTGCCAACTGAGGTTAAACCACGACAACATGACATCATAAGGTACAGAATATCCCTTTGGCCAGTTTGGGTCAGCTGTCCCGGCTATACTGCCTCCCAGCTTCTTGTGCACCTCCTTGCTGGCAGAGTATGGGAAGCTGAAAAGTCCTTGACTTAGTATAAACACTGCTTAGCAACAACTAAAATGTCAGTGTGATATTAACACTATTCTCATGCTAAATCCAAAACACAGCACTATACCAGGTACTAGGAGGAAAATTAACTCTATCCCAGCTGAAGCCAGGACACAAAGTTTCAATTTCCTTCATGTTACTATCGTATTTGTAAAGAAGCAAATTATAGAGGAGAAAAGCAAAATATAATTACCTTTGAATAGCAATCTGTTAAAGTATTGGATTTATATCACAAACCCTTGCAACAAACACCTTTGCAGTTTGAAGTGAGCTTCATCTCAGTTTAGTGTGTAATTTGGGGCTTTCTTATTCTGAAAGCAGGGACTTAAGTCATTACTCCAAATACACACTGTTATAAATTATGGGAGCCTAATCCAGCATAACGGAGTAGTTGAGATAACTCAGATTATATCAGAGGAGTAATTCCATGTTTACTACAGAAGTAGAGAGCTTGCATGAGTCAGTGATCTTTGGTGCCAAGTAAATTTATTTTTCGGTTCAGAAGTAGTGATTAATTTTCTCATTAAATTCAGAAGCAGGCAGTAAATCTGTGATACAATTAAGATGAAATCGATGTATACCTTGGGAATATATTTTTGTCTTTCATGGTTACTCTATCTAACTGTTGATGGAAATACATGTCCTCAACGTTGCTACACTTTGTTCCGTTAGTGTAAACAAAGATACAAGTTTGTAACTACGCCGATATTATCCTCAGAGATGCAGGGCTGAAACAGCGGAAAAAGTAGGGTGCAGTTAACCTCTCCGCTCCCCGAGGCTAGCATCGCCGGAAGTTAAAGCAGTAATAGAGCCGGCGCACACCCCCTCCCCCGGTAACGGCTACAGAAAGCCGCATGCATTACTCCTCCAAAAGCTGCGAACTCGGAAGCGAGTCCACGCTCTGCTGCAGAACACAGAAGCCTTTTGTCCATCCGAGCGAGGCTTTTGTGGAGGAAAAGCCTATTTCCCAGGAAAATCACCACCAGGCTCTG
>NW_008794774.1:710278-740062 GCF_000699145.1 Aptenodytes forsteri | reverse complement strand
CCGCCGCCAGCGCCCGCGGGGGAGGACCTGGGGTGCCGCCGCCCCCCGCCCGAGTGTCCCCGCTGAAACGTGTAACGAACAGATCTCCCCGCTGAAGTGAAGTGCAGGATGAGACTTAAATAAGCGTAGCAGAACCATCACCGGCACTTCAGTCTTCACAGACTAACTCGGTGGAGTAGTTCGGCTGCTGCATTTCTTTGCTCTCGTGTCTGGTAGACCGGAGTTGCCCGAAAAAACATTTTTGAGCTGAAGTGCTACAGTGCCTTCACTTTGTCCCAAGAGTCTGATACGGAGGGAAAAGTGGGGCTAAAAATCGTCCCCGTAGTGTGGACTGTAGCTTCAAATGGGCTGCTGTCTTTTGTGGGCTCTTATCCTGTTTCTGCAGGATTTCTTTGTTGTCCGCCCCGCCTCCCAGCAATAACCTGCATATTCTAATAACATGCAAAACCTGTGTCTCCATATAATGGATACACTGTAGATTAATGGCTGGCATTTTGACTCTATCTGATTGAGGGAGATGGGTGAACTGCAGGAATACAAAACATCTGAGCCAGCAATTGTGGCACTACAATAATTCAGCAAATTGCTGTAGAAAACTTAATGTGATTTGATGAGATTTTAGATATTAACGTTTTTAAAAGTTAGTAATCACAGCACAAAATTTCTACCTGCGTAACTGCGATCTTGATCGATATCTGTGAACATCATGCTGGAAATCTCACGAGTGAAAGAAACACTTAAAAATGCACCTACCTAAGCAGTTCCACTGAAACTTAGCAAAGCTCAGTGGCCATTCAGATAGTAGAGTCAATTAACTTTACCTTTATTAACTTTACATTTGTGTCGAGATCCTTTACCTGATTTGTAGAAAATTTGATCCCTCTCCCTGGCTTTTTTTCATTGCTCATCTGTGCGCTGTAATTTGAGTGTAAACTTCAGGCCTGCAGCTCTGGTGAGGTTCCCGGCCAGTTCAATCTGGTTACTCCGAGATGACATCACGCGCGAGAGGCAGTGCCACAATGAACAGCCGGGAAAACTAGAGCCTGAAAAGACACATTCTAGCCAGGAGGGATACTGTATTGACTGACAGTTTCTACTTCTAAAATGTATTATTAGTACAGTGGTATTTTATTTTTTGGTAACTTCCCATGCTATTAAAATGGGGGGGGAGGGTAGAGAAGTGGAATTTCATCACCACCTTCTGTCTGTATAACTGCTGAAACTATTGCTTGGCATATTTTCCTATGATTAATGTACTTTAATCAAGGTATTCTCTGACTGATGAGTGATTTTCACTTACCCCTAGAGAAAAGAACTTTTTAGATTATTATGTTTTTAGGTCTGTAAGAAGAGTTAAATGTAGATTGTCACTAGTAACTACTTCTTAAAAACCTTTCTTATGGTTTTTTTTTTGTTTAGTGTATGATACACTCTTGAAGTTTTACATTACTAAACACACATAAAAGTGATACAGTACAGTTGGGCATTAAAATAATTGTACATTATTGAAAACTAAACCGGTGATGTCAACCTAAGTCAAAATCTTGATGCAGTTTTATGTGTTCTCATGCTGATTTGCATAGCAGTTTTGAAGTGGATGTCTCCTACATTGCTGTGCATTAGTTGATGTTCTGTTGTATGCAAGTTCTCACTGTGCAACAGGACCTCATCAGCCAACAGTGTATTTAGTTCACTGGCATTTTGCTCCACTTGCTATGCTGCTCTTGTTCCCTTAGAGTAAACTTTGAAAGAATGTGACTGTGATGCAGAGTCTCACATTGCACGGCATGCAGCAGTGAGTTTTCAAAAGAGATGCCTGCATGAGGTACAGAAAACTTTTTCCTGCACGCTGCTGCTTTTTCTTCTGCAGCCAGTGTGATGAACTAACCGTCTTTTCTAATTTAATGTGTAGATTTTTGTCACTAGTTTTCTACTGCATTGGTAGCAGAAAACTTCACAGCTTGTAAAAGAAAAGTTAGAAGCCTCAGCTTAAAGTTGTGCAACTTCACATTGAACATCTTGTATCCAGGACACTGTAGTCTGAGTAAAACTTGCTTCCTTGTTAATGTACCGTTAGAGACAACACTGTCTTTCCAATCAACAGTGTGGGATTTCTTACATGAGTACGGTATATTATTTCTCTATCGTATCCCTTGTATTAAAGGGAAATAATGAAATTGGGAAAGTGCCATGAGAACTGTATTCTTTTTTAAACATGTTCTTTTTATTTGTATGAAGACAAATTTGCTCGCACATGCAATGAGAGAACAGGGCAAGGCAATTCAAAACGTGTTGTTCAACTTCAGCATTTATAAAATTTCTAATACGGCAATTCCTAGTGGTTTAAATATACACTTCCACTTTTCTGTGTAATTCCAATTAAAAACCATAATCATAGTGACTCCACAGGTTAGAGTGCAGCTGAACGAATCAGCTGTGCTCAAGCTACTCCTTTGTATTAGGAAACGCAGTTGAGCTTGCACTGAAGTCTCATTGAAATTAATGCTTGCAGCTAGAATTAGATACGCAGTCCAAGAAAACCATGCACACACCATAAATAGTACATCTGGGTGAGTATCATAGGTCTCTGCAATTATATTTGTGGGGTTTTTTAACTTTTATAGCTTTAGGCCTCGTCTCAGGTGTGTACATTTGATGTATATGCATATCTTCAAATTTTGATTAGGTGTGGCAGTAGGAAAGATTGTTTTGCATTACAGATCCTTCCCTTGGTAATGTAACAAGTTGTCTAAAAGACAGAAAATCAATCGGCTGTGTGTATGCAATAGCAGTAAAAAAAAAACCATCCTCCTGTGGATGCAGCTGATGTTAAAGAGCTGTTTTAATTGGTATCACATATTCCACTGCTCATAAATAAAACGTCTGATTAACAGTAGAAGCACAATCTTTTTGTACATGTGTTGTCTTTCCTAGACATTTTAGCACAGCCCTACTCTTCAGTGGAAGAATCAAGCTTCATTACTTCACTGAAGGACCTAATATATTGAGAGAGAAAGCCTCTAGCCTTAACTGGACATTTGTTTTGCTTATCTATGAATGAAAAAGCCATTCTGGTAAATGCTAAGCTTTGCTGGTACAAGTGCATCTATGCTAGAAATGCTTTTCAATATTTCTTAGTGTTCCTGTATTGGTAGATCTCTTCTTGTACAGACATGGTCAGTGATGGAGGAGAGAAGGAATGTAGCTTGTGCTAAGAAGTTTCTGAAATGAGTTGCTTCTTTTGGTGTGTAATACGACAGAAGTATCTGTGTCTCTTTTCTGACCAAAAAAAAAGCCATTTTAAAAGTGCCTGCTGCCATGACCGCACTGATAATGTTGTAAAACCACCTGAACATGCCACTGAAAGCCAGTAGGGGTGAAACAGCTAAATGTCTGATTTCCCGTAACAGTAAGTTGCAGTCCTGTACCTCAACTGATTCTGGAAGGGGTGCTTTTCTACAGTCAGCTTATAGTTAAGGGAAAATGTTATTTTGGATGTAACTTCTGTTCAGTCAATATTTACAACAAGGCTAGACATCTGTTTGATACTTAATTGTGATCAGCTGGTATTACAGAGCTTTTTTCCCACTGTCACAGTAAGTAAACTTTCACAATCAGCTTTTCTTTAGGTATTGAAGGTGCTTTAGCACGTATGTAGTGATTGACCCATTTGAAGTAAAAGAACAGATCATCTTATATAAGGGTAATCCTCTTTCTTTTATCCCTGCAAACCTGCTGTCTGTATAAGTTGTAGTTATCCCTGCAATGCTGCTATTGTATGTCCATCTTTATTTAATGGGTAGGCTTTGTACCTATGTTATATATTACTGCTTTTTTTTGTTCAGGATTTGAATTAAAAAAATGAGTCTACAAACTCTACCATGATTTTTTTTCCAAAATATTCTCAGTTTCATTTTCAAATTTTAGAATTTATAAACATCAGTTTATAAAATCTGTGTAAGAAACTAATTGGGTCTCCAGTCCAAACATTTTTAGAAGCGATATTGCTCAGAAGGAGTTGTATTGTAAGAATATTTGTATCTTCAAATGTAACTGCTTTTCATGCAGTTAAATCTACTTTAACTGCAATTTTTGTATTTAAAATGCCGCTTGAAAATTAATTCTGGATGAGTTTATAATCAGCTCCTACTGTCAGTCAGATTTTTAGACTTGATTTTTTCATTTCAGATTCCCTGCTGCTGCAGTCCACACTGCATGCTTTGGACGCCTATAGCAGGGGTAATTGTCGTCCTCCAGAGCGTTGCCACAAGTGGTGCAGGAATCTTCATACACCAGTGGCACTTTGCTCCTCACGGCACTTTCGGGCTGCTGCTCTTCTTTCCAAAGGCAGCAGGCCTTGGGGGTGGGACAGAGACAGGCAGGAACGTTGCTGGCTCCCAGCCCCTGCGTGCTTTCCGCTCCTCGCAGCATCCTCGGGTCGCTTCTCCTGCCCCGGCAGGCTGGGTGAGTGCAGGTGGCCTGAGTGAAAGGAGGAGGAGGCAGGGCCACAGATGGTGTTGGCTTTCCACCCGTCTCTTGGTAACTTGCTGGTCAGACTCAGCACCTGGAACAGGCACTTTTCTTGTGCTGTCCTGAAGGATTATTACATGTCTGACAGTGCTTTGGAACTCTTGTGCTTCAATATAATCTGATTTTTTTTTTTTTAACAGACATTGAATTAATTGCTAAAGCAAGAGAAATAAATTCATCCCCTTTTTCTTATATCAACTGTCCTGAAGATCTTGTTTCCTTGATCTCAGAAGCTAGATTTTTTTTTTTTAAGACCTGACATAATGTGAAGAAAATTGTATCAGACAAATAGTCTCCTCCCTTTTGTGTTGTAAGTTTTAAATTGTGTAACTCGAACTGCTCCTTCGGTCTTGATTTCTCTCTCTCTCTCTCTCTCTCTCTCTTTTTTCGTATCATATTGTTTTGCCGGTATCTCACAAGTTCAAGGCAAATCTACTGTGCTAACCACAAAAACGCTAGTAGAAATAACAGTACTATCATTTTATAATCTGATAATTCACTCCCTCTTACTATTTCTGTGATATCTTTTGCCTTTTGTACCTGTGGGTGTAGCAGTCATCCTCACAGAACTACTAGTGGGAGCCCCAGTGAATTTTTTCCACAGTTCTAAGATAGCGGTACTGCAAGATCAACGAACTTTATTCTGGGTACTGTCTTTGATCATATTATCTAATTAGTTGATGAGGGGAATAAAGATCAACTGCAGTGACTTAGCTGGCAATTTTATTTTTTGCTGAGCAAGGTCCTTAAAGAATTTATAGTGTACACCAAATAAAATGAATTCAAGATAAAGGCATTTCAACCATGTTGTCTTAGAAAACTGGAAACAAACAGCTGAGTGTGATGGCCAGTTTCCAACCATTTTTTAACCATAGTCAATTTTTTTAATTCTGTTTTATTTACCCATTTTGGATATTGCTTCTTTATTTCACCTGTTGCTGAGAGAATTTAAAAAAAAAAAAAATCAGTAACCTAACACAAGATCTTGCAAACTGTGTTTTTTCAACCATATATATTGAAATTTGCCGAAATCCTAGTCTTGATATGTTTTAGCTTTAAATAAATAAATAAATATTTACAAGAATACACTGTTTCCACTACATGTGCTCAAGGTATATACTTTATACAGCAGAAAAAGTCTGTAATTTTCTGGGTTTGATGACACTCTTGTTGACCAACCTGGAAACTTAGCAATTTCGTTTTGAATTTGAAAATGAATTTTTAAGCATACATAAGATTGCTCTTGTGGTTAGCATTCTTCTGCCTTTTTACTAGCATTAGTTATTTACAGAGTGACCGATAAAGTGTTAGAACTCTTTCACAAGTAATATTAGGGGAATAAACTGTTAAAAGCTAGACTTGACGGAGTGGGAAATAGAGCTACTGACAGAGACACAGGATCCTGTTCAGGCTGGTGGGAACCTGGGGAGGCCGCCAGCCCCAGTCCCTGCCCAGAGCAGGCTCAGCCGTGGGCTCAGACAGGGCTGCTCAGGGCTTCACCCAGTCGGAACATGAAACCCCCAAGGATGGAGACCCAGCTCCACCGCTGGGTTGTCCTCGTGGAGAAAAGGCTTCTCCTTATCTCCAGCCTGAGCCTCTCGTGTTTCAGCTTGTGCCGCTGCCTCTTGCCCTCCTGCCACACACCGCTGTGAAGAGCCCAGCTGCATCTCCTCCAGTCCCTCCTGTCGGTGCTGGGGATGCTTTTAAGAATGGTTTCATTCCCTTGCTCTCCGGTCTTTGGACCCCAACATATGTGTTAATTTCCCTCACCCTTGTCTACGTCAGTTTTGCTTGAATTCAGAACCATCTCAGTGTAAAGCAAACACTGAATTCGTGAAAATTAAATCATCATAAATCTACATGGACTTATGTTTGGTCTTAGGTAAGCCAGGCTGTACAGACAAACCAGGGGCTATTGACTTCCATTACTCAGGAGTGCAGTTCCTTATGGGCCATCTTCCTAAGGAGATGCTGTGATGAACTACTTCAAGGCAGTGTAAGGCATAGGGGAAGAAGTGTTCGTCCCAGGTCTCTTCAAGGAGGCATGCCAAAAGTGTAAGATGTGTATTTGAGCTGTACTGCTGCTGTTCCCTTTGTAGTGACCAAAGGAGCCGGATAAGTGAGGTGAAGCAGGAGTGGAGGGAGTGTGCCCTCCAGCATTTCATGACCCTGATTAAAACTAGTAGTGTAACTGTCTTCACAGGTAGATCATAAAAATGTAATAATTAAAAATATATTCAGTGTTGGGATCTATCAGCACAGCTTTTCTAGGTGGGATGTGGTTCTACTCTTAAGCTTAATTGCTACCTAAGCTGCTTAGGCTTTTTGCTTTGTGTCTTGAATCAGTTTGGAAGCTGGTTTGTTTCAGAGAGCTGTGGCACAAGTTCAGTGTCTTCATGTGGTAGTTGTTAGCTATATTTGCTGAGAAATTACTCTAGAAGAAACATCCAGTCAGGCAAACAAAGGAAGTGCTATCTGGCACATAGTGCAGTATTTGTGGTATGTGTTCACTGCAGAAATAGCACCCTTAATGCATTTTTGTGTGTGATGTTGGGCTAGTGAGCAAGTAAAATGATAGCCAATTTCTGCCTTCAACTGTGTTTGGAGTTAAACCAGCAAATTCATTAACATTTTCAAAAAATCATTGATGTTTGAATTCTGCAAGAATACAACCCTCCCTCTCAAACTGCACCCAAACTGTCTTTCATCAAGCTTTTGGTTTCAAAAGTGGTAGAGGAAGATCTCTACAGTGTTAAAACTCTCACTTAAAATAAACAAACAAGTGCGTCTGTCTGGAATAAACTGTGTGGGAGGAGTGCTGGGAAGTGGAGCTGCTCACTACGCTTTAGAAACTTTGCCCTGGACATTGCTGAGTTCAAGTATAATAAACACATGACTCTTGAGTCTTCAGAAAAAATTGCAGTTTACTGAAAACAAGAAATTAATCTTTATACATTAGATCTAATAGTAACACTGAGTAAAAGGCAGGGAAGAAATGAACTTTGAAGGGAGAACTGAAAATCAGTAAAAAATTAGCTTTGTGGAAGGTATAATATGACTGTGGAAAAATTAATTGAAAACCAGAAGGTTTTTTAAAAAAATTAATCTTTATACATGGAATGCAATAGTAGCACTTTGAGTAAAAGGAAGAGGAGAGATGTGTTTTGAAATCAGAGCTAAAGTTATAATATCCTTGTCTATGGCTGCAGAAGAAATTAATTCAAAACTTAGAGAATTATTTGCCACCAGATTCCAGAGCATTAACTGTTTTGTCTCGATCTCTCTTGCTGGAGTAATTTATGGAGAGAAAACAGGTTTTCAGACATCCAGGGCCCAAGCTATTCTGCTTTGGTGATTTGTGGCCTTGTATTCCAAAGTCTGTTTTTCAAGAGCACTTTGAGTAAAAGGAAGAGGAGAGATGTGTTTTGAAATCAGAGCTAAAGTTATAATATCCTTGTCTATGGCTGCAGAAGAAATTAATTCAAAACTTAGAGAATTATTTGCCACCAGATTCCAGAGCATTAACTGTTTTGTCTCGATCTCTCTTGCTGGAGTAATTTATGGAGAGAAAACAGGTTTTCAGACATCCAGGGCCCAAGCTATTCTGCTTTGGTGATTTGTAGCCTTGTATTCCAAAGTCTGTTTTTCAAGTTGCAATGCAGAATGAACAGAACTTGGTGCAACTGCCCCAGTACAGCAGTTTCCGAGGTCAGACTCGGCGGCGGGGGAAGAGAAAAAGATCTGTGCCCCTCACCTAGGAGCGTTGGTGTCCAATTCCACCCAAGTCTGTTAAGTTGGGCAGGCCTATCTCTGCGTAATCTTAGACAGCCTACTGACCATCTTTCTGCATCCTCAGGTACTAAAATATTTTGTAAATCTTTCCCTTTGGCAGATGTTGGGTAGCATTATTCATTGACTACTAGGAACAGGTTGACTGAATATGATTTTTGCACAGCCTCCAGGACACTGAGAAGTATGTAGAAGCAAGACCAAAGACTGAACTGTAATTGGGGGAGGGACTGCAAATGCTTTCTGTCTGAACACTTAAAAAGCATTCTGTTGTAATCTCTCCAAACTAGATTGGCAGAGTCATTTAAAAGTTAATCTTAAATGGAATTTCTTAAGCTAGAAATACTGTATTCACACTTCTTTTTTTTTAAAATAAACTGGTGAAGCATGCTAAAATTGAATTAAAAGAACTGTTCCATTTTATCAGCTATTTAGGGAAAATTCAAGAAAATAAAGTTCTTTAATACTAAGAAATTACTGCTGGGTGCTTGGTGTGAGCCCAGTTTGTGCAAATCTGACTCCGTTAGAAACACTAAATAATAGTTGTTGATGGCTATGGCTTCACCCAGTGCTGATTCTGCAAGGTTTAGCTAATAAAAGGTGCCTTCTTAGATATATTTTAATGCATGTGCAAGAGACCCAGAATGTACATTGCATTAGCACAAAAAGGGCTCCATAAGCCGTTTGCCTGCAGCTGTTTCTCTCACTACTGTTTCCACATTGGTTGAAACCTTGTTATTGTTCAGTTGTTGCATTTTCCAGAATTTTGGCAGAATTTAAACTTTCCCAGAATATTTTGCCAGCTTATTATTTTATCTTTACTGTTCTTGGTTTGCACTTTATTCTGCTACTGTTTATACTCGCATCACTAATGTTGCATTTTTTTGCACAGGCGTACAAGGCATTTCAGTTAAAAACTGTTAGCATTATATGTAACTCTAGTTTTCTGACATAATATCTTTTCAATTAGGTGAAAATGAAATCCTTGAAACTCTATACAATTGCAAGCAAGAGAACAAGATATGGAGGTCTTATATAGGCATGGGTTATTACAACTGCTCAGTTCCTCAGCCCATTGCACGGAATTTGTTGGAGAATGCAGGATGGTAATGTACCACATTTTCTTTTTAAATGCGTATGTATAAATATACGTTTGAAGTTCATCTTATGAATAAGCATTGACAAATATACCCCAAACCTATTTTTTTGATTAAGGCTTTCATATATTTGATACTGATGTGTAAGTGTAGGAACTGTGTTGTTCATGCTGAAGCTAGAGAGGAAAAAGAATACTTTTGACTTTAGAAGATGCTTTTTCTATAAAATATTTTATTGATTTTTGTGACTTCTATTCACAGCTCCTATTTATTATGAACTAAACCACAAATATTTGTTTGCTTTAAGGAAGTACACACACTTAATTCCTAAACTAAAGTAATTCTTTCCTAACTTCTGCCTAACTTTAAGGATGAGGCTCCCGCCTCCAATGGTGTATGCAATTTTGGGTGGAGGTAGTTAAATACTATGCAATACTCTGATTATGGTTTTCTTATGAGGACATAAGAAGCCTTGAAAATTTTAAAGGCTTTTCTCTTGGTATTTCTTTCTTGTTTTTTTTTGAAACCAGAGACCTTCAAGAGTTTGAATGTGTATCCATAAAGTATGTTCTTGTCTGAACAAATAATTCACTGGTGCCTGAAAATAGGTAGACAGCAATACTTGATCATTTATTTATGAAGAGGCTGAGAATATTGTACTATGTTCTCATCCCCTAGCTGATGTTTCAGTTTTTTGGGACAAGCAAAAGAATAGCCTGACAGACTTGAATTTGAATGTTATTGGTTTGGGTTGTTTTTTTTTTTACTTAAATGTAAAAAGGAAACTATTTCAATGCATTGATTTATATCTTATGAACAGCATTAATCTAAGTAATAATGGGGTTTTGCCTCTTGATGGACTTTTCCTGACAAAGGCACTAAGGCTTAATTATAAATACTCATTTAGCATTGACATTTCTCTAAAGAACTGTAACTCAGAAATGATGCAACAGAAAAACTAAATCTAATGTGGAGTCTCACTTTCCAACAGACTGAATGCCACTTTTATCCTGCATTGTCTCATTTGGTTTAGAAGTTCCCTTATCTCTAATCAGTAACATGCTTTTTTTTGTACTGTATTAAAATAATAACTGTCATCTTTATTACTGAGTAATTTTTATTTTAACAAAAGCAGTATTTAAATGTTACATATATATAAAAATACCCCAACCAACCAAATTAATCAGTGTAAAAAGCCACTGTTACTTAGATGCTATATTTTTTGTACTTTGGGTTGCCATAAATGGGTCTATGTATCTGTAGACCTCCAAGTCTATGTGTTTTTAGACTTGTCTGCTCTATTTGCATCTCAGTCTTCTGAACTGACGAAAAAGTTGCACTGTTTGGACTGAAGGAATCTATGCAGTACTCTATAGAAAGTTTTATTTGGCCTTATCCCCACCCACTTTTTGCAACATATGCAAGCTAAATATTTCAGTACAGTGTTGCAAAACAAATAATCAGTTGCTAGAGGCAAAAATAAGAACAGTTAAAAAGTAAGTGGACCAAAATGAACTGCATATTTTTAAATCCTAAAAAATTATATAATGTGAATGAGAATGTGAATGAAAAATTATATAGTGAGAGTCTATCCAGAAATCTGTTCCTGAAGTGTCCAGCAAAGACAAACTAGATGGCTAAAAGCTAAACTCTTAGATAGCTAAAGTGAAGGCTAAAATGTTTGCTGGGGAGAGGGTGAATGTGTGTGTCCGTGTGTGCAAAAGCAACTATACAGACTTTATGGAAGCTGTTTAAGAAATCAAACCTCTCCTTACATCTACTGAGTGTGTAACACTCCGTGCTAGCACACTTCACATTGCAGCTCCAAGGGAAATGCTGCAAGCACAGGCTTACTGTTTCTGATCGGTTCTGCCTCTCTCACATGACTCGTAGTTTCTCATTGCTTGGCATTCGTTAGAGGAAGGCTTGCATTGGAATACAGTGTAAGTTTATAAAAGACTGTTCGTAGAAGTCTGTGAACATGAAAGTGAAGGACTTCACAGTATTTAGGACACTTGGACTTGCTAGGAGGAGGTAGGAAGCAAAGGGGTAGATTTCAGGAGGAAACTGTTTAGAACAAAATGTATTTTCGGCTGAAAATGAGACTACTGACCCACGCTGCTTTCTTTAGAAGATTACCACAAAAGTCTTCCCAAATCTCAGATTCTGTTAAGAAAATACTCAACACTGTTGGAGTTTCAAAACTTTTTGAAGCATTTGGACAATGATCTATAATACCTCTGTTCACAATAAAAGATGACTAGCTTAATTACTGTGAGATAAAACTGTCTGAACAAAACTATGCACTAGTAAGTGCCTGGGAAGTCAGCATTCAGGAATTTCTTGTACCGGTAGCTTTAGGAAAGCATAAGCGTCCTTTTCTTTTAAGTCTGAATCCCATTTTAACTACTTTTGTATTCGTGAAAGAAGCTATTTCAAAACACCTGGGGTAGATATTTTTCAGGTAACTTTTTATCCAAAGAACACTTTGATTGAAAGTTAGAGAACAAGCAGAGAAATTTCTGTTGTGGACCCAAAATGCTGCAGTTAAAATTGTAGTCTCCTACATGAGGGATTTGACTTAGTCACAGAAGGTAGAGGATAAGTATCCCTTATTTTTGATACTTGATTTCCTTTTGGTCTTGGTTACTGGCTGCTAACAGTTCCTTGTTCCTAGCAATCTGTGACTAACAATTCCACGCTAACATGGGGTGGCAGTCTTAGAAGTATTTTCCATACACTACTTAGTTGATATTAGCAAAAATATTAGCCAGTTTCTTCCAAACAAATAAATAGCAGGCCAACGTGTAACTTACTTTATCCTTAGAACATCTCAACTCTAAAATGCAGGCAGAAGGATTTCTTTTGGGGAATACCACCAATTATGTGATTTTAAGCACAGACCGCTTCAGATGTATGAATACCTGTCATCTGTCTGCTGGTATGGATGCATAGTCCCTATTCTGCTGTACCCCATGTTAACATATTAATTAAATTTTTTCATACCCAATGTGCTGAGCTCTTTCCCTAGTAGCATACCAAATTAATTCTGGGCCCTGCCATGAACATAACTGAATAACTGAAGATGTGAAGAATATGTGGTTTCAGAAATCAGCTTATATACAGGCTTCTTATTAACATATACGTCAAAACAGTGTAGTATTTATTTTTGAGGCTTAAATGGATAAAAATACGTATCAGGCCTTGAAAATCAAGAAGGCCTTTAAAGTCACACTAATACCATACAATGGAGCATGATGCACAGGTCTCCAACGTACAGCTCACTTGATTCCTTTGCCCCCAGACATTAAATATGTGAGAATAAAGTACCTGTACCAAGGACACCTGCAATCTTTAAATTGTTAGTGTAACTTATTAAACTTATTAGCTAGTAGCACTCGGCACTTACACATTGCACTCTGAAAATTACTGCATACCGTGCAAAAATCTGACATAAACATCATGCAGCTGGTTTCTACTTGTAGACCCTATACAGAAAGCTGCACAAGCAACTACAAAGCATACCAAATTGGCAGTAAATTCAGTGTTTATGCTTTGAGTGGAAACTGGCACGTCTCCATGCCCTATCATAAGACTATCCGGCTTTCTCAAACCCATGGGTAAGATACTGTTTTAGGAACACCCTAATAACTGCTCTTCAAAGATGCATAAAGTGCCAAGTGATGCAACTGGAACATAGACTACGGCATTTGGGAATTTTACAGGCTGGATGGAACTGCTTGCAGTTGCATGGCTCCTACTTGTACAGCTTTACTCTAGTATCTTTCTACACTGCAATAGTTATATATGTGCATATTTAAATTAAATACAGCTGTTTTGTTTTGTTTGGTTTGGTTTGGTTTGGTTTCAGTTTTGACCTTAACAGTGATGTCCAGTCCGTGAAAGTCAGATAATTTAAAAATTTCATGTATGCATGACTGAACTTGAGTGTCAGTTTTCCAGTGATGTCAGATGTATGAATTATCTTTTTTCTCTGGCTCATGTATGTTAGTTTTAAATTCTACTAGTGGTCTGTTCTTACTTTAAGTTTGTTTCACTTTATTAATTGTCAGATCTCAAAAAGAATACTCTGTATAACTGGAAATCCAAATCAATTCTAGTTCTGCCATTGCATGAGACATCTTGCAGATGTCTAAAACTGCAAGAACATAATTTATAACAAGATAAAAGTATTGTGTTGATTATGAATACATTAACTTTCCAGAGATTCAGTTGAAGTACAGAAGAAATCACTAAGGAAGATATATGGTGAACTGCTTTGCTAGAACTTACTGTGTATTAAGAAATAAATTAGGCTTAGTCTTAGATCTTATTGACTGTACACCTACAAATACTAATCAAGAACTAGTTCATTGAATGTTGCTTGATAATGGAGTTTTCTGAATCTTTGCATGGAAGCAAGAGCTAACTTTAGTATAAAAAGCCATAATCTTGTATAGTCTGTTTTGTTGCTTAACTTAGAACAAACCCAACTCCCAAGTATGAAAGCTTCTGCTCTTTTATAAGCCAGGTCTTTTGATGAGCGGCCTAGCTTTTGGCTGAAAGCATGCTTCCTAGATACTTCTTGCTTTGATGCCAGGTTTTCTTTTAAAACCTTCATCAGTATCTTAAAGTTGGTATTCATACAAGTATTTTTGAGAGTAGGATGAGGCAAAGAGGAAAACACTAAACTAAAGCAAAGAGCTATAAAAGCTACAAAAACTGAAGCCACTTACTACTGAACTCCTGAAGGTCTGACACTGGCTCAAGAAAGATACCACAAACTTCTCCTGTAAGGTTTCTTTTGTGTCATGACCTGTCTGCCTTAATTAGCTTCGGAGCATTTGTCTGCAGAAGTACTTTTGGTCAGAACAGATGCTGACTGGAGATCATATTTTCCTCCAGTTTGATTGAACAAGAGGCAGTCTGTAGTTGTGTTCCTTGCCATGATGGTAATTCTTCCTTTTCATTTTAATGTCGTTGGTACTGGACTTGAGTTATGTGCAGAATAGCCACTTGAACAAACCTAAGCAGAAGAGAGGGGGTTTTTGAATGAGAGACAGTTTAGTGTGCTTTTTAGAGATTTGATTTATGTAAAAGTTTACTTTAGAAATTACTTTTACTTTTAAAGGGTGCTTTTAAATGACTTTAAAAAGTCACTGAACATGTAATATAGATTCAGGCAGAAGTCAGAGTGCAGACTAAAGCCAGCTATTTTATTTGAACAAATTGTGGAAAAGTAGAATTATTTTATTAAAAGATTTAGATGCTTAGACAGTGCCAAACACCCTTCAAAAAAAAAAAAAAAAGAGTTTAAATAAATGTTGTTATGTTACAAAAGGTGTCTTTACCTGTACAACTGTTAAACTTCATGCACTTTAATTTGTGGTAATACTGGAATTCAAGATTTCATGGTTGAATTTTTTTTCATCCTTTCTGAAATTGGCTGGTTTCACTTCAACTGTTTTTACCATTCAAAAGCATAACATCAAAATCACAAAGCTTCATTAATTCTGTTTTGTCGTACAGTGTACTATCCCAGCTATGTGAGGTAGGATTGACGTTATTCAAGGGAACCATCAAATTAGCAGCTACTTAGTAGCATTTTAGAATAGGTTTATTTATTTATTTTACACAATATAAAAACTTCATTTAAAAAATCATTTGAGCATGAACTATGAGTGGAAATTCTTGAGGCTTTTTTTAATAGGTTTCTGGGTAGCTAATTTGAGTGGTCTGCTTTGAAGCATTCATTGCAAAGTCTATCTCTAGTTGTATAAGATAAATCTTAGGAAAGGGGGTTCTCATCAAGTAAGGAGCTGTGAACATTACTCACATCTTAAGAAAGATGCTTTGTCTTTGAAAACAAAATAGAGAATTTTGCACCACATGAACAGCTACAACTTTATTGTCCTTTAGCAAAATTTGCAGTCGAGTTTAATGTGAAGTATTTCTTCTCTACTACTGAGTTTTCTTTTTTCTCCTACCTTTCTCATTTTGCATCAGTCCCTAATTAGTAATGGTTTAATGAAATAATGTTTTTGTTGTCATGAACAAAGCCAGTATACTCAAATTTAATTAAAATCTAACTTCTGTTAACTGATTATTCTGGCAAGTACTAACCAATGATTCTTGATTTTATTTTTCTTCTCTTGCACTGAGTAATATTTCTCTAATGCATTTCAATTAATCTCAATGCTTTAATTCTTATTAGTCTACTTCTAGTTCCTACTGCAAGTCATAATGCAAAAAAAGGCCTTTAGCTGAAATGAAATGAGAAAGTAAGATTGTTAACTTCAAGTACAGAGGAGTTTCTTTTTTTAAGCAAGGAAACTCATTGTTCACGCAAAGGAGTTGGGAATAACTCTTTTTATTGGTAAGAACTGAATGGGCAGGGGGACCATTCAGAAAGCAAACCTTTATACTCCCAGACTGAAAGTTCATCTGACAAACTGAAAACTGGGTTTAGCAGCCATGGAGGAAAAAAATAATTATTACTATTGAGATGAGCAATGTTGCATGCAGCTCAGGACATGGTCTCACTTGTGAACTATGCAGTCAAGTGTATGATGGTAAGTAGTTTAGTGTTAGACTTGGCTAAGCAGGAGGAAAAACCTTCAATATTTGAGAAAATCATCAATATTTTTCTAATTTGATATATAGCTATTGCTTTCTATCACTGTACTGAATAGCATATGTCAGAGATTTGAGCAGATGTATCATTTAAATAGACGCATTAGCATCATATATTACACTTTAAGTTCACTTATTGAGTATGTCCTTCTTTCTAGCTCTTTCATTCTCTTCTTGAGGACCTTTTTTCCTACCTTCTCTCTTGAATTACTATTTTATTGCTCCTCTCATCTTGCTCTATACTACAGGTTCTGCAGCTTGTTCTTTACAAATTCTTGTTGCTCACCTTCTATTGACTTTACACGACTTGAGCTTCCAAATACTTCAGTCTCTCTTTACAGATTATACCTTTACCCATAAGCATTTTTCAAAAGTCTAGTGCTTACTACCACCCTTTCAGGAAACAAACTGTTGTTTTCTTCCATTGCTAGAAAACAGAGGCCACGAGTGTTCCCACTTATCACTTGTTTCTAGCCGCTACTCTGAATTCAAACTGGCATAAAGTCTGTCCTGAACCACCGTGGAATCCAGTACCCAAATTTCCAGCAGTGAGAGGAGACTCTGATCTCTGTTCTTGTCTTTCATCCCTGGACCCATGCTGCTTTGTTTTTCTGGACTGTCATAACGGAGTGTTTCCCTTAGATTGTTGCCTTTTCTACGGTATTGCTTATGTTGTTCTACTGTTTTGTTCTCCAAATGACAACAGATAAAACACATCAGTCTCATTTCCCTTCACTAACATATATGGAAAGTGTCATTTCACAAGAAGTTGCATATTTCTGAGCTTGATCCTGTGAAATGCCGAGTGCCTTTCCTCCCATAAGAGTGGAGAAGACTTGGCAAGTAAAGGCCTTCAGAAACAGTAATGAAAGATACTGGCAATACCTAGATGTGATTTAACTAAGCATTCTCATTTGGATATGGTAACTTGACTCAGTTCTCCTACACTCAGCACCTACTTCCCCTCTCCCTTCTCCAAGAGGCACTCACACCTCTGTTTTAAAAGTAATTTCTCTTTTCAAATTGGAGAAATAGAATTCTTCTGTAAAAAGCCAAGTCAATACCAGAAAAGAAAATATTCTCAGGCTTCCAGGACAGTAATAAATTACAGCCATCTAAAAATAACTGTTTTCTAACAAACTTTCATGTTGGTGAATTATGCTTTACAATTTATTTTTCCTGTGACATAGTTCAGTTACATATTGGCATAGTTCTGTTACACATTTATTTTTCTAGACCCAAACTCAGAATGCTTTTCTTACAGGGTTACCCAGTATACTCCTTACCAACCTGAGGTCTCCCAGGGCAGGCTGGAGAGCCTGCTAAATTATCAGACTATGGTGTGTGATATCACAGGAATGGATGTGGCTAACGCATCTTTGCTGGATGAGGGGACAGCTGCTGCAGAAGCCATGCAATTATGTCACAGGTACTATGTTTAAATGTATGGTTAAATCACAGCAGGAAGCAATTTCTGGGTTTGAAAGGCGTCTCTCCTGTGTAGGCATGGACAGGTGAGTGTGTTGAAGTTGAGTGTGGCCTTTTCACTGTGAGCAGATCACTAAACATCTATAGCCCATGTTATTAAGCCCCCAGAGAAGTTCCCAGCATTGATGTGAATGTTTAACTCAGACATCTAAGGCCTTAAGAAACCTAAGGACCTAGAGACCAGGGGAAAGTCTAGGGCAAGGAAGACTTACCCTTGGTGGAGGAGGGTCAGGTTAGAGAATACTTAAGCAAACTGGACATACACAAGTCCGTGGGCCCTGATGTGATGCACCCTTGAGTGCCAAGGGAGCCGCCTGATGTCATTGCGAGGCCACTCTTGATTATCTTTGAACAATCATGGCGACTGGAAGAGGTGCCTCAGCACTGGAGGAAAGCGAATGTCACTCCTATCTTCAGGAAAGGCAGGAATTAGGATGCAGGGAACTACTGGCCGGTCAGCCTCACCTCAATCCCCCAAAGATGATGGAACAACTGCTAGTCCTGAAAACCATTTCCAGGCATGTGAAGGACAAGAAGGTGGTCAGGAGTCACCAGCATGGATTCACACAGGGGAAGTAATGCTTGACCAACCTGACAACTTTCTACGATTAAATGGCTGGCTTGGTAGATGAGGGGAGAGCAGTGGGTATCGCCTACCTTGGTGGTCTCCCTTAAATCCTCACAGAGAAGCTGAAGAAGTATGGGCTGGATGAGGCGAGAGTGAGGTGGATTGAAAACTGGCTGAATGGCTGGGCCCAGAGGGTGGGGATCAGTGACATGAAGTCTAGTTGGAGGCCAGTTATTAATGGCGTACCCCAGGCACAACACTGGGTCCAATTAATTATCTGGATGATGGGGCAGAGAGTATCCTCAGCAAGCTTGCTGATGACACAAAACTGGGAGGAGCAGCTGATAACACCAGAAGGTTGTGCTGACATCCAGAGGGACCTTGACAGGCTGGAGAAATGGGCTGACAGGAACCTCATGAAGCTCAACAAGGGGAAGTGCAAAGTCCTGCACCTGGGGAGCAACAACCCCAGGCATATGGGGTACATGCTGGGGGCTGGCAGGCTGGAAAGCAGCTTTGCAGAAAAGGCCTTTAGGGGTCCTGGGGGACACCAAGTTGAACACGAGCCAGCAATGAGCTCTGGTGGCAAAGGCGGCAAATGGTATCCTGGGGTACATTAGGAGGAGTGTTGCCAATAGGTCAATGGAGGTGATCCTTGCCCTCTCCTCAGCACTGGTGAGGCCACACCTGGAGTACTGTGTCCAGTTCTGGGCTCCCCAGTACAAGACAGACATGGACCTACTGGAGAGACTCTAGTTGCCCTGCCCATGGTAGCAGCCCAGCTGCTGGCACCCAGACACACACCTGCTCCAGCTGCTACCACCACAGACACATGGGCCCCTGTGGCTGAGGTGCTGCTCTAGTTGCTGGCACTGAAGCCCACTCACTCGGGTCACCCCAGTTGCTGCACCATGGACATGTGGATCCTCCATGGTATGAGTGCAGTTGCTGGCACCTAGACAGCCATATGCCCCTCACCCATGAAAAGAATCAGAGAGAAATTTAACAAGAAGAGAGGACAGACTGCACTAGTTGGGTGCAAGTGCATCAACCAGCAACTATTTATATATGACTGGCCCTGTTTACCCCCTTACCCCTCTATTTTCTTATACTTGTTCCTCCCAGAATCACTTAGCTGTATCCCTTTTCCCCTAAACATCTCATAATAAACCCTTGCAATCCCAAAATGCTCTTCCCCTGCATCCCATCATGTCTCCCCCCCAGGGGGGGCCCAGACAGTGTGTCTGCCTGGGTTAATTAATTAATTGGAGTTCCTACCTGCCCTGGGGCCACTGTGCTCCTCTGTGCTTGTGGAGGTGGGTCTCTGATGGGCTGATATCTCTTGTGATGGGCCTGGGAGCAGCAGGGACAGGGTGTTATTTGGGCTCCCCCACCTGCCATTGCCTCTCTAAGGGGGTGCAGAGGAGCTTTTATCACATAACCTAACAGTCTGTGGCATGAATCTCTTGTGTCCACAAATACTGAAGATGTGAATTGTTTTTTTCCTCTAGTGGTTAAAAGGAGCTTTAAAAAACAGTGAAGTGTGTCATTCCTGAGTTGCTAAAAGTGAAACTGTTACTGGTATATCCAAATTTACTTTTCAGGGCATCTGAAAAGGATCTGCAAATCAAATGAAATCTGAGAGATGACTGAAGGTCACTGTAGGACTGTGTATCAGGAAGGAGATTACACAGCAGAGACTGTGTTGTAACTATTCAGTTGTTCAAAGCATCAGTCTGACATAAAATCATGTTTACCAGAGAAAACTAGGCAATTGCCTTAGTCTCCATTTTACTACTTTGATGGCTCATGTTTGGTTATCATAGTCTGTTTTAATTTTTGTCATGTATGAATCTCATTTGAGTGTCTGAAATGTACTTTCTTATTTTACATTGTTGTAAAATGTACTTTTTCTTATTTTAAATACCTTCATTCAATCTTACACTTAATTTGGTTATGATAAACAACTGCATTTGAACTTAGGAAAACTCACATTTAGAAAACCAATTAATTTTATTTCCATGGAAAATAATATATTCTTGATATGTAACCCTTCTTTCTTTCCTTTTCTTTTTAACAGGCACAACAAAAGAAGGAAGTTCTATGTAGATGCCCGATGCCACCCTCAAACTATAGCAGTGGTCCAAACTAGAGCAAAGTAATGTTTCTCTCAGTTTTCCACCATATCTTTTCACTTGCATTGAATCATTTTTCATCTGTGCCTCTTTACCATATACCTAACATTTTTGGAATATAGGATTATGTTTTCTTTGCAAAATAGAAGCAGAAATCTGTTAACATTTGGCGTTGCTTCTACTTTTCCATTCAAATACAACTGCAAAGTAATTAAAGATGTTTAAAAAGAGACTCAACATCTGATAAAATGAAATTATTTAATTTCCCCTTAAGTTGTTTGCGCAAATATATACATTTGGTTATTGAATTCAGTCTGGTCATTTTTTTTTAACTAGGAAATGAATTACCCTAGATAGCAAAACTTCTCTTTTAATGAAAGCTAAATCCATTTTAAGTTTACAGTTTAAAGTAACCATCTTCTAAAAATATGACTTGGTTCTCAGAGTTAAACATGCTAAAGCAGCAAAATGTTGGTATCACGTAGCTTATGCTTCCTCTGTTCTGCTTTGCTCCATGTTTCTGATGATGATATCAAATGCAATTATTCTTCAGTACTATATACCATGACATGAAACTTTCTCAATGTTCAGCGCTGCAAAGCAGGTTCAACTCTCTGTATATTAAAGAAAAAAGTCCTGTATAAGTCCATGAAAACATCATATTAAGTACCACTCTAAGGCAGGAAGTGGTTTGAATATGTTGTCTTCTGCATGTTTTTGTTTTCCAGTTATACAGGTGTTATTACTGAGCTCAAATTACCCCATGAGATGGATTTCAGTGGAAAGGATGTCAGTGGAGTATTATTTCAGTATCCGGACACTGAAGGGAGGGTGGAAGACTTCTCTGAACTCGTTGAAAGAGCTCATCAGAACGGGGTAAAGTAAATTTTATTGATCTCGCAGATTTCAATCGGATGCATCAATCAGCCATAGTCATAGAAACTAAGTGTTACATGAGATCCCATCTAAAGTATTACTCCTCAGCTCCATGCAACTGATAACCATCACAACCATTACAACCATTGCACCTCAGCTCTGTGCAAGTGAAATGGAACTGTTTGAAGCTGTATCTTGTTCAAACTTAGCTCCCGTGCAAACACTGTTCCTTCAGAAAAGAGGCTGACTGCTCTGTGCACTTCTGTTCTCAGACTCTCGCCTGCTGCGCTACTGATCTTCTGGCTCTCTGTATCCTGAAGCCTCCTGGAGAGTTTGGGGTAGATGTTGTCCTGGGTAACTCCCAGAGGTTTGGCGTGCCGCTCTGCTACGGGGGACCCCACGCGGCATTCTTTGCTGTCAAGGAAAATCTAGTGAGAATGATGCCAGGCAGAATGGTGGGCGTTACGAGGTAAGGGCTCCCTTTGACATTAGCGTCTTCAGGGAAAATCAAAATAAAACACATTATGACCATCTTGTGCAGCCTTTATGAATAACAGCTGGCCATGGTGTTGTACTGAACACCTTTTTTCTTGAAAACTGGAAGAATAAAAGTTGCCTTCAATTTTTAGGAAGCAAGCTTAAAGAATTGCATTTGTGTGGAATGAAGCTGTGAACTGTCTATAGTGCCTGCTGCAATGTGGGATGAAGAGATAACCGAAACAGCAGAGAGGATTAATTGTGATGGCATGAGGCTTTGCAAGCTAACTTATTCTGCTTATTCTGTACTGTTACACCTTTTTCTCTGACATCTAGTCATTAAAAACGTAAATAGGAAGAAGTAGAAAATTCAGTGAACCTCCCAAATAATCAAGAAGGAACTTAATCTAGTTCAAATTTTAGTCAAGTTTAAACAAAGCAGAGAAATAGTGTGCAAAAACTTACCTCTAATTCTTGTTATTGGTGACATATTTTGAATTTTGACAAGATGTCTAACTGGGAATAGTAGAAATGCAAAGTAATTGTCACTGGAAAGTCTGCATATCTTTGGCACAGAAGCTATTCAGAAGTACTTCAGTAACCAAAACAACTAATGACATTAACAGTTAGCAATAAGCTTAGAAATATTTCATTTGTCTAGTAACATTCCTTCAAATATATTTTTAATCATCTTGCTTATTCTAAGGGTATCCTTAGGCTTTACTCACAGTTTGGAAATCTGATCCCAAATTCAGATTTTGATCAGAAGTCTGGTACAATCTTTTGCAAAAGAACAGTAATTCTATTTATCAAGGTCATGCTACTGCTACTCTGTGACTACACCTAGTTTAATATTTTTAATCTACTTTCATCTTTCTGCATCTCAAGAAAGTTGGAAAAGAAACGGTTAAAATGGAAAAAGCCACGGTACTTTCTCAATGCAGCTTTCTGCCATGGATTTTTTTAAGTTTTTGATCACAGAATCACAGAATGATTGAGGTTGGAAGGGATCTCTGGAGGTCATCTGGTCCAACCCCCCTGCTCAAGCAGGGTGACCTAGAGCCAGTAGCCCAGGACCGTGTCCAGATGTTTTTTGAAAATCTCCAAGGAAGGAGACTCCACAGTTTCTCTCGGCAACCTGTGCTAGTGCTCAGTCACCCTCACAGTGAATAAGTGTTTCCTCATGTTCAGGAGGACCCTCCTGTGTTTCAGTCTGCACCCATTGCCTCTGGTCCTGCCACTGGGCACTGCTGATAAAAGCCTGGCTCCATCCTCTTTGCACCCTCCCTTCAGATATTTATGTATATTGATGAGGTCCTCCCTGAGCCTTCTCTTCTCCAGGCTGAACTGTCCCAGCTCTCTCAGCCTTTCCTCAT
This sequence comes from Aptenodytes forsteri, assembly GCF_000699145.1. Taxonomy (NCBI): domain Eukaryota; kingdom Metazoa; phylum Chordata; class Aves; order Sphenisciformes; family Spheniscidae; genus Aptenodytes; species Aptenodytes forsteri. The sequence continues at coordinate 717,093 of NW_008794774.1, read as the reverse complement.
AGGAGAGATGGCCCAGTCCCTTCAACATCTTTGTGACCCTTCACTGGACTCTCTTCAGTACCTCCGTATATGTCCTGTTCTGAGGAGCCCAGAACTGGACAGAGTACTCTGGGTGTGGCCTCAGCAGTGCTGAGGAGAGGGCAGGGATCACCTCCCTTGACTTGTTGGCAAAGCTTTGCCTAATGCAGCCCAGGATACCATTCACCTTCTTTGCTGCATGGGCACATTGCTGGCTCGTGTTCAACTTGGTGTCCCCCAGGACCCCCGGAGTCTTTTCTGCCAAGCTGCTTTCCAGCTGGGTGGCCCCCAGCATGTGCTGATGCATGGGGTTCTTTGCCAGGTGCAGGACTTTGCACTTCCCATTGTTGAGCTTCATGAGGTTCCTGCCAGCCCATTCCTCCAGCCTGTCCAGGTCCCTCTGGATGGACTGATGATAAACTAAGCTGTATAGTCAAAATCCCCAAATAACTGCTAGAGTAAAAATGATTTAAATATGATATAACTGGTGCGCAAGTACTTGAGGCAAGTAGTCTAGCTCTTCAAACCCCCACGTATGTACATATATATATATATTTATATATGCGTACATAGTTTGTCCATTTCTTTTTGTGGCTGTTCTGAAAGTTTTCATAGTTTTAAAGGATATTAGATTGGCTTTTACCTTTCCACTTTTAACATGTTAGAAACCCTACAAAAGGACCTCTTAAAGGATGGATTGGCCAGAGACCTTTCAGTTCTCTCATACAACCTTGTTGGATGAGTTATTTTTATACACAAACTCAACATGCTCTTGCTTGACATCATTAGAAAAGATGCTGCCTTCTCAGTGTTTGTTCAAATTAAGTTCTGGATTACTATTCAGTTAAAACAGTTGCAATAATCTGTGGCATTTTAAGGCAAATACCACATTTTGGTGTAGTATGCTTAGACAACTCACTGCGTGCTCTACCTGACCAGACACATTTGCCAGCGATGAAGGCAAATAGAAATCTAGAGACTTTAGTCTCACTCTCTGTTTGATATCACAGCTGTCCTGACTTGTGCTTTATTATCTCCGGCACCTTTCTGTCTCTGAGGATAGATAACTAGTTTCAGGTTAGCATGCGTAGAGCCCAATGTCTTAAATTGCTGTAACTTTAAAGTAACAGAAGCAACATTTTCGCTTGTGACTTAGAGATGCAAATGGAAAGGAAGTGTACCGACTTGCTTTGCAAACACGAGAGCAGCATATCAGGAGGGATAAAGCTACCAGCAACATCTGCACAGCACAGGTAACTTGTCATGCTTTATTTTCAGTGGTAGAAAGGAACAAGTTAAACCATAAGATTATAGTGCTAACATCACAGAATTTGAGTTAGCTTTACTTTTGAGAATTTTTACTAGAAAAATGAAGAACATCGAAATATTCTGGTGTTTGTGCATTTGTTTTGAGTCCTTTGAAAAATGGAACCCTGCTTGAAAAGAGGGTATTAATATCTGTTTCCTTTAATAAAGACTTTAGCCCTGAATTTTTGTAGTGTCATGAGTCTATCTGTCTCATAGGGTGAATGCCACTGAGTAGTGCTGTGTTTGTTATGAATGAGACAGATTTCTTAAAAAAACAGAAGGGAATTCTAATGATCTGGAATTGCCCACTCAAGGCAAACCCCCCCCATTTTTAAATTCTAAAGCTGCTTGTTCAAATTGTCACAACTTATATTTTTCTCTATGTGATCTGATGCAAAAATATACATCGCCAAAGAGCTATCTTTACAGGAAAATACCATGATTAAGTAAGTAATTATCCAAAATAGTTCTCTTCAGCATGCCTCTACAGACCTTCAGCCAGACAAGCTCATAATTTTTTCTCCTATCAATGCTTTGCTCATGCTTTTAATGTTGTGCCAGATTTTGAGGAGGGATTATTAATATTAAAACGAGCTTAATTACTTAGTATTCATGAGATATTCCATAAATGTTTTGTAGCAATCCTAAACAATGTTTCCTATGAGACTAGCTTTACTTGAGAGTCTTCAAATGTCTTTGTTGCAGTAGTCAAATTTAAGTTCATGTTAATTGCTGATACAGTTACATTTCAAAGGGCATTGAATTCATAACCAGTGCTTACAGTTTCATAAAAGTATTTTGCCTTTCCTACCTTTTATTTTGTAGGCAACATGTAATCAGGTATAACATCAGCTGAGGATATGTGGTTGTCCCTGGGTGCTAAAGAAACTTTCCACTAAACTAACATGAAATAATCTTTGATGATGATGATAATAATAATAATGTCCTAAACTGTATTTGGATCCTAGGCTCTTCTGGCTAACATGGCAGCCATGTTTGGTGTATACCATGGGTCTGATGGATTAAGGCATATTGCAAGACGGGTACACAATGCTACCCTAATCTTGGCTGAAGGTGAGTATTCAACGTTCGCAGAAACTGTTCTTAAATCCTTACACCTTCTTAAATAATACATCTTCTTAAATAAACTTACGGGGTTTTTTTGCCAGCTGATGTGTGTTCTCTCAACTCTAGAGAGAACATTTTAATACAAAATTCACAGATAATGTTTTTGTGGACTTCTGATAATGACATCCAAGAATTAGATATCTATGTGATATGAGCTTGCAAGCGTTACTTCTGTTTCCTTGGGAAACTAACAGAAGTCTACACAGTGAGTCTCTAGATTCAAATGCTGTTTTCCAGCTGCAAGCTCTGTACTTGACTTACTGGACCATCCTACTTTACACACAGAAATCTGCACTGAGTATTAATAAAATAGCAAAAATAAGTAATAAATGAGAAAGAAATAGGAACATTTCAGTTAAGTTGGGTGGAGTATCATACCCGCTATGAACACTGAAATCCCAAAGGTTAACAGCTGACTGAAAGCACAGAATCTGTAGCAGAAAATAATGATTGCAGCTGGACTATTTGGTCTGGTAGGTTTTTTCCACTGGCATGACTACCATTGCTGTCAGAAGGAGCTATGCAGAACTGGAATGCTGGGAACTGAGGAATGATTGCCACAATTATCCATGCTTTATTTGCCAGTTTAGCTGGAAGACTTTTTGCTGCTGTGAAAAGCACTAAGACTCTAAACTTTGTTATGGCAAGCTCCATGACGGTTAATATCCATTTATATAATGAAATATTTCTTTGCAGTCTTGTGATTTTGGCCTTATTGCAATTATATACCAATATACCAATTCTGCTACTGTATATGTTAGAAATTTGGTGTATCAGAAGGATCTTCCCTAGACTCAATCTGCGTTATTAATTAGGTCTGAATCTGATCTAGATGCATTTAATATGCAGTGACATTTCACTAAAAAGCTGGTGATTTTGCTGTTCTGTACACAAGGGGAATATTTTGCTTTATTATGTAAAGCATTTACTTACGAGATTGATAGTGTTGTTATACAAGTACTGTGTAAGCAAGTAATACAGTATGCAGCTAATAGAATTAACTTACTGTTTTTTATAGGTCTCAGGCGAGCTGGTCATAAACTACATCATGATCTGTTCTTTGATACCTTGACGATCACGTGTGGATGCTCAGTCAAAGAGGTTTTGGACAGGGCAGCTCTTAGAAAGATAAATTTTCGGATTTATAGTGATGGCAGAGTAAGCAAGTCCCTAAACCTTTCAGAAATTACATAGCATGACTTTTTCTGCATTAAGTTTCTAGTCATTACATGTGCTAAACAGAACAAAATCATTTAAGACTTCTTGTAATTTGCTCAGATATATCTGTCAATTATAAAGATAATATAAAGAATGAAGTTGTTAAGTGATATACTGACCTTCCAGAAATAATCACTGTATTTTAATTTTATGCCTATTTAAAAAGATTATCTAAATGTTTCATGTTAAATATGCCACTAAGGGCTAGAGTGGAGAGACTCTGTAACTTAATGATGAAATGCAAGGTGACCTCCAGAATTCAAGTCCTGTCACAGTGTATAAAGACAGATTGAAATCTAAACCACATTTTGGTAGGCACTAAGGACTTTTGGCAAAGTCTAATATGTTCTGTAAAATGGGATGGGGGGCAGGGGGCAATCTAGCAAAAAGGGTAATTTTCCTATTAAATGGAAAACACTTAGAAACATTAGAAGTGAGGTCACAAGTCTTGAAGCTTGTGAGCCATCTGGCTTGGATGATTTAGCAGGGGAAAGGTAGGAACTGGAAAATTTTATGTAAATAAAATAAATTTATGTATCTATTACATAAAATGAAGTGACATTTAGATATTGTTGGGTAGGTTGATTTTTTTCTTTTTTTTTCCTCCTGTGTTTCTGGAATATTTTTTCTTGACCAGAACAAATATACTATGCCTCTGGAGTTAAAAGCTTTGAGTAATTATGTTGCTTTTATCCATAGCTTGGAGTATCACTTGATGAAACTGTAAATGAGAAAGACCTAGATGACATATTATGGATTTTTGGTTGCGAGTCTTCAGCTGTAAGTAGACAATGGATTTTTGGTTGCGAGTCTTCAGCTGTAAGTAGACAATAGATCATACGGATTAAATTATCTGGATGTTTCAGAAGTTTAGTGAAAAGCAAAACTGCTCTTGGGACAGTGGGTGTCTATATGATGACCATTTGTTAAATACTGGGAATTTCAGATCCTCTCTTAAAGAAGGAGGCTGTATGAGATAACAATGATTTATGTAACCAAGTAATGCCATTTTCTGATTGTGACACTTAGTCCTTTCAGTCAGCTTGGACACCTTTGTGTTTAGGCTGTTACTTGTTTTGTGAGGGTTAGGACACAGTCGTAAATTATTTATCTCCCACTGGAATTTTTATTGCATGTCATTAGTAATTAGCAGCAATACTTCCAAGACGAGGACTACTGAGACATCTGTACCCAGTTTTAATATAATGCTGTTGCCCTGCTAGATATATACAGGTATTTACTAATAAAGCTTTTTTTTTACCTAAAGAGCTGATTAAATCTTGAGGTAAGCTGGTAGTATATGCTAGTTCTGATGGAAGTTGACTGTGAAAAGAGAAATTTCCGTGAAAGTATTTGACTCCATGTTTCTTTGTGTCAAAGGAGCTAATTGCTGAGGGTATGGGTGAGGAAACCAAAGGCATCCTTAGCACCCCATTTAAGAGAACTTCCAAATTCTTGACACATCAGGTCTTCAACAGGTTTGTGAAATTGCTGTATATCTGATATTTTAATGGAATTTTTTGGAATCTGAAAGTATCTCCTTTCAAAAGTGGTACTAGAGTCAGTTGAGGACAGTTTTGTAGCTGTATTCACACAGTCACTCGTTACTCTGAAATAGTCTATTTAGTAGCACTTTTAGATATCTTTCACATTTTAAAGGAGCAAAGCAATACTCATGATCATATGGGGGATGTGTTTTTCCATTAACCTGCTACATTGTACAAGCTATTATTTGAGGATGTAGTATCAGCAGACTTACTAGAGCCCTTATATTCCGTATTTATTGATAGCATTTTTGAGCGAATGATAATAGGCATTTTTCATCCACATTGCTATTAGCAAGCATAAAGTACTGATTTGGAAAGAAGTACCTAGTATATATTAAAAATTATCCTCAGTCTTAATTCTTTTTTTATGGCTTTTCCTATGTTAGAGCACAGATCAACCAGCTGGTATAGCTAATCTGCTTGCCTTAACATCACATTTTGTGTTCTCCAGCTATCACTCTGAGACAAATATCGTGCGGTACATGAAAAGATTAGAAAACAAAGATATTTCCCTTGTTCACAGCATGATTCCTTTGGTAGGTATTTACCAAAAAGAGAAAAAATTAGGTACTTACATACATATTTATATATTTCAATAAATACTGACAAATGTGTTTGTATTTTTAGGGGTCCTGCACAATGAAGCTCAATAGTTCAGCTGAACTTACAGTAAGTTGCAGTAATATTGTCTTACTTGAGACCCACATGAGTAAACTATCTAGCCAGTGTCATTGTAGAGAAGACTGCTTTTGCTCTAGTACTCCAGCTGAGGAGGCAGTTTCAGAAGTAGCTAAAGTCATCAGCTCCCTTTTCTGCTAGGAAAAAAGCTCCAAAAAGCACAGTAGGAGTGCAACAACAGCAGGAGAGTGAGTGGCTTTGAAGACTCCATTCTGAAAAAAATAATGAAAATGATTTTTGGAATTAGGTATCACAGTCCTGTTCCCTCCTGTGGCGTTGCAGTACCTAACTTCTATCTGCTTTACAAATCTTACAGTCAAATCCTCAGAAATATGGGAAGAGTCAGGTGGGACTGGCAATTCATGCTTGTCAGTTTGCTATTTCTTAGGATAGCACTCCTTTTCCCCAGGTGAGGAGCTGGAGTCTCCGGATATGTTCACTTTTCTAGCTGGTAGCAAATGAAGCAGAGCCTTAGCCAGGCTGTTTGGGTACTGAATGACTTTGACTCTGAATGAGCTTCCTCTGCTCTCTCCCTATTGGCTTCTCGCTTTCATCTTTCACTAGGTTTCCTTTGTCCCCTTTCTCTCACTGCCTTCTCTATGTCTTCTCCCTTCACTGTTTTCTGTCTTGTATATTCCCTTCTAATTAAAATGGATAGCAAGAAAACTGTGTGAAACAAACTGAGTGTTATGTACTATTCCACGCAACTTCCCTCTGTTTACCTTGTGATCCCACAGCTCTACATAAGGGTAGGTGACCTAGAAGGAGAAACTAAGGATTTTTAAGCATCTTCCAAATGTTAAAAAAACGTTACTGGAAATCATAGAATCATTTAGGTTGGAAAAGACCTCTAAGATCATCGAATCCAACCGTTAACCTAACACTGCCAAGTCCACCACGAAACCATGTCCCTATGCA
>NW_008794774.1:706686-708546 GCF_000699145.1 Aptenodytes forsteri | reverse complement strand
GCCAGATTAAGTTCTAGTTGGGCTTTGGCCCTTCTAATTTTCTCCCTGCATAACCTCACGACATCCTTGTAGTCCTCCTGAGTTGCCCGCCCCTTCTTCCAAAGATCATAAACTCTCCTTTTTTCCCTGAGTTCCAGCCAAAGCTCTCTGTTCAGCCAGGCTGCATCCTACAATGAGGTTGGGAACTTGTCTTGCTGCACAAGAAATGTTTGATTTTTATTTGAGCACGAGGCAGCTTCTTTCCTTCATAGAGTTTAACAACAAAACAGAGTTGTCTGCAGAATTTTTTGTTACAGCACAAGCTTTTTTTTTTTTTAATAGCCTATTTCATGGAAGGAATTTGCCAACATCCACCCTTTTGTGCCCCTGGATCAAGCTCAAGGGTATCAGCATCTTTTCAAGGATTTGGAGAAGGACCTATGTGAGATTACTGGCTATGACAAAATCTCCTTCCAACCAAACAGGTAGGAGATTTTTTTCTGAACGTTTGCTGCTTAACATGATTCCAAAAACTTATCTCTAAAGAAAATGTGCGAGCCAAAAATGGAAGAAGTTTCTAAAATTAAATTTGACAAAGAGAAATCTTGAACGCAAGGTTATGAAAACAAGATTTGTTTTTTCAAAACTGCAGAACCTTATTTTGTCTTGTCTCTTCTAAAAGTTTAATGGTTTGGTCTTTTCTATTATTTTAATCTTTTTTCCCATGTTTTTCTCTCTATGAAGGCTGGTTTCTCCACCATTGCTTGCTTAAAATGGTGATGTTACTGATATCCTCCTATGAGCTAAAATTAAAGATTTGAAATAGGAATAAGCTGTATGAACTGGCAACTATATAATTGTTGAAACTGATATTTGATGCACTAGGTAATACTAGGTTTGCCTGAAGAATGCCTAGGATCTGCATGCTCACTGAAATAAATAAAGCAGAGCTGAATGAGTACTGCTGCAGCCTGTTTATGTCTGTTAGTAGTTTTGATACAAAATGAGCAGCAAGGACTTACTCTACACTTAGGATGTCACTGAAAGAGTTCTTATGTTTCACTGCGTGCACTTTACTATGCATTTCAGTATTAGTGTGCCTCCCTGTAGTCAAGCACGTAGTCCCCTGCTAGGTTCAGAAATGGGGATCAACACAGCCACCAAAAGGATTTAACATGATTACACATCATAGTGTAAGCACATAAAATGGCATAACTTTTTTCATCTGCTCTTTGCAAAAGAAGCCAAAGCTGTTAATTAATGCTTGTCCATTTGTAATTTAATCCATGGGATGTGCTTCTTTTAATTTGCCGACACTTGCCTAAAGCCATTGAGAAGGATTAGGGCTGGACAATTTTGAAGAGAGCTGGCACTTTCTGGTTTGTGTGCTTGTGTAACAGGGTTTGTGTTCCTCTTGCAGTGGAGCCCAAGGAGAGTACACAGGTTTGGCTGCAATCAAAGCTTATTTAAATGCAAAAGGAGAACGTCATAGAACTGTAAGTGTCAACACTTGTGTGGGGAAGAGCTTTGGGTGGGAAGTGGAGAAAGCAGTGTTGATTCAGCAGCTGGGACTCACCTAGAGAGAAACTAGGTTGTGTATCCTCATCTGTGACAAGCTTTCAGTATTACCTGTTTCCCTCAGGGATCATGGGTACCATCTTAAAAGTCTGTCTTTATTTTACAGACAGTGGGAATGAGTAAAGGGAACTCCCTCAAAGGGTGATTGCACTGGGTCTGGCTGGGATGGAGTTAATTAACTTTCTCCATAGCAGCCCATATGGTGCTGTGCTTTGGATTTGTGGCTAAAGCAGTGTTGATAACACAGGGATGTTTTGGCTATTGCTGAACAGTGCTTGCACAGTGTCAAGGCTTTCTCTCTTT
>NW_008794774.1:701424-706676 GCF_000699145.1 Aptenodytes forsteri | reverse complement strand
CCACGTCCCCCCCCCGTCCCCCTGCTCAGGATGTAGGCTGGGGGTTGGCAAGGGGTTGGGAGAGACACAGCCAGGACAGCTGACTCAGACTGACCAAAGGGATGTTGTATGCCATACAATGGCATGCTCAGCAATAAAAGCTCAGGGAAAGGAGGACAAAGCAGGGAAGGTCACAGTTATAGCATTTTTCTTCCCAAGCAACCATTACATGTGCTGAGGCCCTGCTCTCCAGGAAGTGGCTGGACATCTGCCTGGCCATGGGAAGTAATGAATGAATTCCTCTTTTTGCTTTGCTTACACACGCGGCTTTTGTTTTCCCTGTTAAACTGGTATTCTCTCAATCCATGAGTCTTCTCACCTTAATTCTATTTTCTCCTTGTCCCATGGGAGATGGGAGTGAGTAAGCAGCTGTGTGGGTGTTTGGCCACTGGCCGGGTCAACCCATCACAGTCTTTTTTAGCACCCAGCATTGGGCTTGTGGTAATGACTGTTTTGATCTAAGCATGTTAATTTGTTAATTGGCAGGCTCCTGTGTGGGTCACAGAGCTTGCTTGCTTTACTGTGTATTAGAGTCTAGGGCTTTTTAATGGCTGCTTTCGGCTCTTGCTGTTTGCTGTGCTGCTTATCAATGTATTTTGCTGTGCTTGGAAACATTTTGATAAAAGCAATGGCTATATGCCTGGACTGGCATACAGCCCTGGCTGTGATGCCATTCCTGCGCTGCATGAGCTACCTTGTGGAGAGAACAAGGGACTACACCTCCCTCTCCTCTGGGGTTGATGTGTCCAGCTCTGTTGCCTGGGCTCCTGTGTTTTTTGTACATCCTTATATAAGATGTTTGATCCTGTTTAACATTGTTGACTTGTTGTTGGGTGTGTGGAACCTGCTTTGGTCCTGGCGCAAGAACAAACAACTTGTTAAGCTGACAGAGAAATGTGCCTCGAGGCAGTTGATCCCTGGGTGACAGGGTGTGTAGGAGGGTTTGGGCAGGTGCCTGGGGCTGTTACCACCTTTTATAACCTGGGATTTTACACCTGAACAGGATTGCAATCCCGTTGGATTGGCACACCACTTGATGGAAGGGTGCCTTGCCTATCCTGATGAGACCCAGCAGCTCCTAGCACTGTTTTGGGGCTTGGCCTGTGCCTGTTGGGCCTCTGCCTAGCACCATCACAGCAGCAGGGGAAAGTGGGCCTCTACTTCTAACGACACGATGGTTGAGACAGGGACCCAAACTGCAACCACAGTGATGGCCCTATTAGTAAAAAGGAAGCACTGGCAGTGGAGGTCAACAGGACTGTACCATCAATTAGTAAAGGAGAAGGAGGAGGAAGGGTCTGATCAGGAAGCCAGTCCTTTGGCAAGGAAATGTAAGGGGAAGTGATAGAAGTCATCCAAGAGGCAGAAACCAACCCAAATCTAACCCTGAGCAAGCTCCAAGATATGCAGAAAAATTATGGCTGCCAGCCAGGCAAGCATATTGCTGCCTGGTTGCTCAAATGCTGGAAATTAGTAAAGGAGAAGGAGGAGGAAGGGTCTGATCAGGAAGCCAGTCCTTTGGCAAGGAAATGTAAGGGGAAGTGATAGAAGTCATCCAAGAGGCAGAAACCAACCCAAATCTAACCCTGAGCAAGCTCCAAGATATGCAGAAAAATTATGGCTGCCAGCCAGGCAAGCATATTGCTGCCTGGTTGCTCAAATGCTGTGATGCTGGAGGGGATAGTCAGGAATTGAGGGTAGAGAAGCCCAGCAGCGGGATCCCTCGCTAGGGACCAGGGAATCAACAAAGAAATCAGAAGAGAGTTGACAATCTGCAACCGCTGGAGCTGGTTCCTGTTGAGTGTGAGGTGTTCTCTCAAGGGTGATCTTGTCAATTACTGAGGCAGTTGAACCTCTGCTGAGGAAGGTGTTCAGTATCTAAGAGAATTAGCAGTGGTGGAGGCAGTCTACAGTGACCTGGACAACAAAGAAGTCTCCACAGATCTGCATGACATCCAGTACATATGGGCCATGTAGAGGAGGTCTGTGGAAAAAGCATCAGTGTCATACGCCAACTCACTGGTGATGATGGACTGGCCACATCTTGAGATACAAACTGTGGAGAGACTACCTTGCCAGTTCCAGGGTGTTTCAGAGAATCCCTCCACTTCTCATCCCCACAGGCAGTGTCTTGGTTCTCAGGGGTGCCCTGTGGAGTCAGCTTCCCCCTGCCAGAGGGAAAGGGAGCCCCAGGTGCACACCACATGGCACCCTCTGGTTCTTCCTGCATGGCTGGGGTAGGACACGGGGAAGAGGGACAGTGCACTCACCTCAAAGCTAGAAGCCTGTGTACCTGAACTGCAGGAGAAGACAGCTGCTAAGAAGGGACCAATCAAGAAGGCTGCTGCACCAGCTGCTGCCAAGATGGTGGAAAACACCCAACAGTCCCATAGACACAGAATAAGGGCTGAAAATGCCTCTCCTCCAGAGTTTGGTGAAGGGGCTTCTGGTCTGACACCACGGGAGTCAGACAGTGAATACTACAACCAGGAGGAAAGGGCCCCTGCCTCTTGGCTAGGCGGAGGAAGGGGATAACAAAGTTTAATGGACTGTACGGATTTGATGGCCTGGCACATCGGATCTACGGGTGTATAAGGCTTTGGTGGATGCTGGTACACAGTGTACCATAATGCCATCAGGGTAGGAGGGGGCGGGACACATCTGGATTTGTGGAGTGACAGGGTGGATGCCAACAGTTGTCTGTGTTGGAGGCTGAGGTGAGCCTAACAGGGGACAAATGGCAGAAGGATCCTATTGTGATGGCCCGGAGTCTCCATGCATCCTTGTCATAGTCTGCCTCAGGAGAGGGTATTTCAAGGACCCAAAAAGGTACTGGTGGGCCTTTGGTGTAGCCACAGTGGACACAAATAAGATTAAACAACTGTCTACCTTGCCTGGCCTCTCCATTGTAGGGTTGCTGCATGACGAAGAATAGCCAGTGCTGGTTGCTACCATGATGGTGCACCAGTGGCAGTATTGCACTAACCGAGACTCCCTGGTTACCATCTGTAGGCTGATTCATCTATTGGAGAGCCAAAGAGTAATAAGCAAGACTTAATAACCCTTAAATAGTCCCATAAGGCCAGTGCAAAAGTCTGACAGAGGGTGGAGGTTAACAGTGGACTATCATGTCCTGAACGAAGTGTTTGAGAAGAGGAAAAGAATAATCCAGATCATTTGGAAAGCTGGTTTTGCCGTAAAACCAAATAAAGGTCAAAGGACCTGCACAAGCGATCCAGTTCTTGGGACTAAAACAGCAAGGTGGACATTGTCACACCCCTGGGGCTGCAATCAATAAGATAATAACTATGTCCCCACCAGCTAACAAGAAAGGAACACAGGCTTGTCTAGGCATTGTGGATTACTGGAGAATGCATGTGTATGTCAGGTTACAGTCAGCTTGTGAGCCTTCTCTATTGAGTGACCCTAAAGAAGAACTATTTTGAGTGGGGCCCTGAGCAGCAACAGGCCTTTGAACAGATCAAAGAGGAGATAGTTCGTGCGGTAGCCCTTAGGCCCATCCGGATGGGACCAGCTGTGAGAAATGCACTCTACACTGCAGCTGGGGAGCATGGCCTCAACTGGAGCCTCTGACAGAAAACACCTGGAGAAATACAAGGTCAGCCTTTAGCATTGTGGTGTTGGGGGTATTGAGGATCCAAGGCCCACTACAGTCTGACTGAAAAAGAGATACTAGCAGTGTACGTGGGGGCTGAGCTGCTTCAGAAGTTGTTGGTACAGAAGCACAGCTCCTCTTGGCACCACGATTGCCTGTGCTGTACTGGATGTTCAAAGGACACTGCATAGAGTAAGTGGGTAGGGTTGGTCATACAACAGGCTTGGATGAGGAACCCCAGCCGCCCAGGAATCCTGGAAGAGATCATGGACTCATCAGAAGGCATAAATTTAAGATCATCACTCAAGGAGGTGACTCACGTGCAAGAAGTGCCACCATATAATGAGTTCAGAAGGTGAAAAGCAGTATGGTCTGTTTACCAGTGGATCCTGTTGTGTAGTAGGAAACCATCGGAAGTGGAAGGCTGCTGTGTAGAGTCCTACACAACAAGTTGTCAAAGCCATCAAAGGAGAAGGCAAGTCAAGCCAGTTTGCAGAAGTTGGCCCTAGAGATAGCTGAATGAGAAAAGCGACCAGTACTCTATGTCAATAATGACTCATGGATGGTAGCAAATGCCCTGTGAGGGTGGCTGCATCATTAGAAACAGACCAACTGGCAGCGCAGAGGTAAACCCATCTGGACTGCTGCCTTCTGGCAAGACATTGCTGCCCAGATAGAAAGCATTACTGTAGAGCTACATGTCATACAGATGCTCACAAGCCCAAGGACAGCACCACTGAAGAACACCAAAACAAGACCAGGCTGCCAGAATTGAAGTGACTTAGGTAGACCTGGACTGGGAACTTAAGGATGAGTTATTCATAGCTCAGTGGGCCCATGAAACATCAGGACATTTAGGGAGAGACCTAGAACCTACAGATGGGCTCATGATCAAGGGGCAGACCTAACCACTGAAGCCATCACACAGGCTACACATGAATGCAAAACAGTGATTCAGATCTTTGGTGAGTTGGATCTAGGCCCAGATGTCCATGCCTTGAAAGAAGACGGGCAATGACAGTTTTTTGTTTTTCCAAGGTGGTATGACACTCCCTCTCCAGCTTTTTCAGTTACAAAGGGAACAGGAACTGATTATCTAAAATTTACACTGCTTGTTACGTCAGTTGGTTCCCAGTATAGCCACTCCTCACAGAAGAAGCAGTCAAGCCTCTGGTATGCCTTGGTAGCTACTCATTGAAGTCTCTAGGTTCATCCAGTTCTTGTCCATTAAAACTGTTTCAGATAAATTTCTGTAGGATATATGGAGGTAACCTTGCTTCACAACGGCCACAAAAACTGTACATGAATAATGCAAATCAGTTTTGATTCATTGAGGATCATCTTCAGTTGGTAATGCTAGAGTCTAAAGGCTTGATTTGTATTCTCTTCTATACTAACTACCTGAAACTTTGACCTCAAGGAGTCACTTCTCAGCTATACCATTGTAACCTGACAAAAGAGAGTTCTTGTAAACCTGAGAGATGATACAACTTGTCGTGGTTTAACCTCAGCCAGCAAGTGAGCACCACACAGCCGCTCGCTCACTCCCCCCCCCCCCCCCCCTGTGGGGGGGGGGTGGTACGGCGGGGGGGGATGG
>NW_008794774.1:685398-701212 GCF_000699145.1 Aptenodytes forsteri | reverse complement strand
TGGCTGTGCCCCCTCCCAGCTTCTTGTGCACCTCCAGCCTTCTCAGTCAGTAGAGCATGGGAAGCTGAAAAGTCCTTGACTAGTGTAAGCACTACTTAGCAGCAACTAAAACATCGGTGTGTTATCAACATTGTTCTCACCCTAAATCCAAAACACAGCACTGTACCAGCTACTAGGAAGGAAATTAACTATCCCAGCCAAAACCAGGACACAACTGTAGTTAACCCCCCAAAGGAATCAATTCTTCCTAGTACACTATGTTTAATAGAATTTTGAATACTTATTTTATTTTAAAGATAATTCTTTATTTGCATTTAATGGCAGGCAGTTATAGCTAAAAAATCTGAAAGTAATATTGTTCCTTTAGGTGCTTTCTGAACAATCTGTCATGCCTGGAAGAAAGGCTGTGTTAGTTGTAGGGTTTAGGTACAAGTTTAATTGGAAATGAAATAGGTTGAAATACATAAATGTGAGAAGTCGGTGGTAGCAAGTTTCATTTTGGAGAGATGATTGCATGTTTGTGATATAAGAACAGCCAGATTAGCCCAGACCAAAAGTCTGTCAATCCCAGCATCCAGTCTTACAGTGGTCAACAGCAGACTGATAGACTCCTCTTACAACAAGGAGTACAAGGACAAAGCAAGTATACAATGGTATTTACCCAGCACATGGCCCCAGCTTCTACATATCTGAGGTTTGGGAACTTGCTGATCCAAAGGAATCCAAAGGCATGGCTTATGCATTTTTCTGCAATTAAATCTGATTACTTGACCTCTTATGAGGAAGCTTCTGATATTTACAGTATCTTGGAGAAAATGCTCTGTGGCTTCATCACCCAGTATCATATAATCCTATTTCTTCATAAGAAATGCTTCCTCTTATTTTTTTGAACTTGACATGTTACAATTTCATCTAATACCCTCTCACTCTTGAAAGGTGATGAACAGTTTTCCCCTGTTCACAGCTGGCATATCATGTGTTAATTCTGAGATTTTCATTATATCCTTATCCATCCTCATTTCTGTCTTCCTAGTTGGATTCCAGTTATTTGTCCACCTTTCTCAAAAAAGCTGTCTCATAGCTTTGGTTATCCTCAGAGCTTCCGTGTTTCTTTTTCTTTGTTTTCTATTTCCTTACTAGTTTTTAATGCAGTTGCTAACCACCACAACCCCCCGCCCCCACAACACTGCAAGATCTTTTGAGTGGCGATAGGTTCAAAACTATGATCCCAGTTGTGTATTGTTAAGATTTGTTTTCTTGTGTAATATTCTAGATCAGTCTGGCTCCAGTACATTCTTTTTTGAATGCTATTACTCAGTACTGTGGGTTCTTTTCTGAACTATGCAATCAGTTCTTTTAGTAACCTGGGTGATTTTGTATTAACAGGGTATTTGGCATTTCACTGTATGTCTCCACTATAAACCAATACTGAGTGAGTTGAAATGCTAGGGAACCAGCACAGGTATTTATAATGTTCTATTAGGATAGACCTTTCTCCACAGTGAAAACTGAACATCTATCTTTTTGTTTCTTTCCTGTGTTTTCATGAAATATTTATCCATGTGAACCTTCCCACTTACCCCGCTGGAAATTAGTTTAGGAACATTTTTTAGGACCACATCAAAAACTTCTCAGAAATCTGAGATTAGTTAGATCTTCCTCTTTCACACACTCATAGAGCTGGCTTTAAATGGTAGGAAAATTCCTTAGTGCAATAATATCCATATTTTCTGAACCTGATTTTATAGTTGGCTTTGGAACTCATTTGCTTTCTCAAAATGAGGGGTCGTTGTCCTGACCTCCTGGGAACTATAACCTCTGTGTGAGGAAACTACCTAAAATTGAATAGTGAGTGTTGTCTTGCTCTGTCTTTATTTCTTTGTTGCATCCAGATCACCTCAAACTTCTTGAAATCAGCCCCTCTTTACACTTAACAAGCTTTGTTTTGTGAGTAGTTTTACTCAGTGGGAAGTGAAATTAGGTTGAAATTTTATTCCTTGGACAGTTATCTTCTGATTATCCATGCATGCTTTGCTGTTTCTCTCATTCTATGCAAGAACCTTGGCCTTCTGTGAGTGCCTATGGTTCTTCTATGCTCAGAAATAGCCAGAGGTTAACCGCACAGAAGAGTCTGCGGGCTGCTTGCAGTTACTCACACTTAACAGATTTCAAATATTACAGTAAAATCAAGATAATCTGGGGGGAAAAGGGGGGGGGGAAGAAAAGAAGAAAGCCCACAAAATGTTGACCTTTCAACTGAAGGGACTTTTTCTCCTGGGCTGGAGAAAGTAAGTAAACCAGCAGATCAAGCTTCTTGCAGTCGGCCTCATTTGGATTTGGTGCCCTCTCGTGGAAAAACAGTACCGACATTAAATAACAGCTCATGTCTGTCCGCTTTGTTGCCTGATCAGTAACTTCTGTGCCCAGCAGCTGCAGGTGCAACCCAGCAAGACTGGGTGGCAATCTAGACTCACTTCACATTTCTGCTATGCAACTAAAATGACTACAGATGTGCCACAGTGCTTCCCGGCACTGGGGCTGGGATCCTTGTGTTTCCTTTCAGCACAGCTGCACGGTAAAACATTGACAGTTCACTGCAAGAAGAGCAAATATCCAGGTGCTGAGTCAGATGGGTCAGTTCCTTGGAATAGCTTTTAAAGTAATTAATATTTGTCTCAGCATCTTTATGGAACATGAGGTAGAGACCATCGTGCAGTTTCTCATGAAAACAAAGTGCCTTACTGTCAGTTATTTAATGCAGCTAAGTTTGAGTAACTTACTTAATAAACTTAGTTAAGTTAATCCTTCAAAGAGAATCATAATAGCCAAATGTTTCAATACCCACATTGAATAGAAGCAAAGGATTTTTTTTAGAGAAGGTATAATTATTGTCTTTAGAAGGGGTGGAGTTCCTAGCAAATGTCTGGAAATATCCTGAGCTCCATTTTCCTAACTATCACTAACCTACATTTATTTAAGCAAAAGTACTTATCTTTTTTTCTTTTTAAATTAACTGTATAGAGCATGTAAGTAGCTGCCTGAAACCTCTTAGCTATAGCCAAAATATTTCAGTCTACATTTTTGTTTTGAATAGAATACAGAAGAAAATGCTTTGGAAGTCAGCTGGAGGTGTGGTGGAAAGTTGGAATTAGTTTTTCCTTTCAAGTCATTGTACATGTGGAGACTGAGTACTGTAAAAAAATTAGTCTTTTAAAAAAAAGGGGGGTGAGAGGAAAGTATTTTAAATGTGAGTATCTGAGATAATATTCTGGAACTGCAGCCCTAAATAAGATTTATGCAACAAATGAAACTTTAGTTTCCTAATGAGTATTTAGATGCTGATACTTGAATGGATTTTCTTCAAAGAAAATCGGGTTGCATCCTTCAGTACAAGTGCCAATTTGCCAGTAAACATTCCCTCAAGATCCCTTTTGAAAACTTTGATAATGAGTTGTGGCTGAGTGTAGACCATAATGCTATAAGATTTTTTAACTAGTTATACTTTAGCCCCTGCTTCTTTTTACCTTCTAAGGTTTGCCTTATTCCTAAATCTGCTCATGGTACAAATCCAGCAAGTGCACAAATGGCAGGGATGAAGATTCAGCCAATTGAAGTGGATAAAAATGGGAGTATTGATATCTCCCATTTAAAAGCAATGGTGAGTATTTAATCATCTTTAATTTTCAAGGCAGGAACACTTCTTCTCCTTTACAGCTAATAGTGTTGGCAGCTGAATCAGATTTTTCTTTGAGAGAAAATAGGACAATAATAGTGAATACATGCTTGAAAAGGATAAGTAATTCTTTCATTTTTTTGCTCACTCAGACACTAGCCATGTGACACTTGTGAGATTTCCTTTAATTTGAGGATCTTTGGTGCAGGAGTGGCTCAGAGAGTCTTTCCACACAGTAGGCTCTTTTATAGCAGACCTTTTTGGTCTACATCTACTATTTGAAGTGAATGAAGCATATTCCTGAGTGTGAAGCATTTGAAACTGCACTTTAGCCTTTGCTTAGCAAAGTTCAAGCCCACCTCTGCTGCGGAAGGTGTTGCTAGGCAACTTTTCACTTTTTTGAGTAGATAGGCTGCAGGTGAATCTTGGGAATCCAAGGGATTAGCAGGACACATTTCCAAAAATACATATTTGAGCAGGCTTTTACGGTAGTCATAGAACTGTATTGCTGTAAGCAGTGGAATGGTCATTAGACCACATTACCTTGAAGGCCAGATGTTCCACTTGGCTTGTCTTAAGGTCCCAGAAGTTACTATTATACATACGTCTTTTAATACCATGCCTCTTCCCTTTTTTAAAGTTCTGATTTATTGAGAAAACTCTTTTTCCATAGATATAGCTGAAGGAAAGAGCCCAGTATCTTCTGCTGACTATAAATGACTTAGACTACCTGCTGACAGACTTGCTTCTCACCTATGAAACACTTGATGACCTTAATTACATGTTTTTTGTAAAAATCTTCTCTTAAGAAGCTTTAGGAGCCTCAATGACCTTTTTTTTCTCTCTCCCTCCCTGACACCAGGTGGACAAGCACAAAGAGAACTTGGCAGCTATCATGATCACTTACCCTTCCACGAATGGTGTGTTTGAAGAGGATATCGGAGATGTGTGTGACCTGATTCACAAACACGGAGGCCAGGTTTACTTAGACGGAGCAAATATGAATGCCCAGGTACAAAATCTCCTAGGTAGATTTATTACCACTGGGAGTGTACGTTTCCTTGGAATAAAAATAGCACAGCAGTACTCGGTTCAGACCATAACACAGCTTCCTCACAAGATGGCACAGTGTTTAGGGGAGAAGGTGAGGGTTCCAAGAACAGTAATAAAAATTAGATGGTGAAAATAATTCTCTTTTATCTGATTTTGCCCTGAAATGTGTTGTAAGATGTATGAGTTGTTCACTGTTCACTGAAATTGGCTTAGTCTGCCTAATCTTTGTCAAAGACATTCTTTACAGACATGAATAAGAATTCCTAAAGCAAAAAATTGTTTGCATCAATTCTTGTTCATGATACATCACATTGAAGAAAAATGGAAAAACATATAACATCTTTTTCAAGCTGTTTTTCTTGAATGAAGTAACAGGTCTTAAAATGGCATGTAAAGAATATTTTCAGACACAGTATTCCCTTCACAGGTGGGCCTGTGTCGTCCTGGAGATTATGGCTCTGATGTCTCTCACTTAAACCTTCACAAAACCTTTTGCATTCCCCATGGAGGAGGAGGACCTGGAATGGGACCAATTGGAGTGTGGGTATCTCTTTATTAGCCTTTTCTTTAAAAAAAAACTAAGCCCTTAGTGAATCTTGGTTGGCAGTTCACTGAAGTACAGAGCCATGAATGGGAGAGGTGTACTGTTGTTTGTAAACTTTTGCCCTTCTCCAGGATAGTCATGTGCTGATCTCATGAATGGTGAGGTTCATGTGTATGCCTAAACCCTGACTTTCACGTTGGCCCTTTAGCGTGTATGGTAGACCTCACTCAGCAGTCTGCTTTCTGAGTAAATGCAGAGATGATCTGTGCACTTTGAGGGCTGATATTGTACGTAGTCCAGAACGCAGAGCGGTACACGAAGTACGTGAATCTATCCTATAGGACCATCATATTCCTTTAAAAGAAAATAATCTTACTCTTTTAAAAAAATCATTTTGATTTGGATAGCTGCATGAATATCTCCTGATAGCTTGAAAACTGAGTGCCATCCTCCATTGTCACCAGTTATGTTAATAAACTTTCTGTTGAAGAAGACATAGACCAGACTTCCTGGAGGACTGTGTTTGAAGGAAGGTGAAGAGAAGCTACTGCTGAAACTGTCCAGAAATGGTAACACAGGAACACACATTTAAGTTCTAAAATCAATGTTTTTGTTTTAGGAAGAAGCATTTGGCTCCCTACTTGCCCACCCACCCTGTCATCAAAATACAGCCGGATAAGGATGCATGTCCTTTGGGTACTGTCAGTGCTGCACCTTGGGGTTCCAGTGCTATATTGCCAATTTCCTGGGTGTATATCAAGGTGTGTACTTTTATAAGGAGTATCAGCTGAGGGTCTGTTTCAGTTTCAGCAAGTCTGAGGACTACTGGAACCACATGAACAGGTTTAAGAGCAACTTGCCATAAGATGTTTGCACAGGCTGAAATGCATATGACTATGGCACAGTCATAGGTTATTTACATCCTTTGAACCTCCTTGTTTTCCAGTAGGACAATGAACAGCCTATTGCCATCTCTTGCAATAGGAAAGAATGGCAGGACAACTGCTGTATCTATGCAGCCTGCTTAATTCTTCTGTCTCTTGTCTGTAATAATTCTTGAGACAAGTGGACACAAGGCAGAAAGCTGCAATCAGGCTTGCCCCTCCACTGTCTCTGACATTGACGTTTTCATGTTTAAAAGCTGCTTGGTAATTACTGTTCTTCCAAGAATATTTTTGGTTGTATGCTGCAGTATTTTTATACTTGACCTGTACATAACATTTAACTTTCCAAAATCTGTTTAATAAGAACTTGAATTCCAGGGGATTTTACTGAATTTGAAAACTGAACTTAGTTTTGGCTTTGGATGTGCGACAACTTGATTATGATCTATGTAATTTTTTAACGGCTTGCAATGTAGTGATAAGCCTGCAAATGCTTGGTTATATATATGGAAGTATTCAACCAACAGAGATGAGTGTAAATTCAAATTCTGTTTGAGAAGCTGGTGTGCTGGAACTCTGAGCAACATTTAAAGCTTTCAGTGAGAGAAAGAGTTGGAATGGTGAACGTAAGTGCAGTGTCATTCCGAGTACCCTATAGCCAGTTTGATACTCTAACCATGGAAACTTCCGCTCCCGGGGAAACCAGCTCTTCTGGAATTTGAAATGAGCAAATATGAGCTGGTACAACTTCCATGGTGGCTTTTCAGCTGTGGGTAAAAATCACTCGTGACTGTAAGCTGGTCCCTATCACAGAATATTTAAACTGTAGTAAATTTTTAAGGGAAACTGCTTCTTCACAACGCAAAGTGCCATCTGTTTACACTATCCCATCTAAAGGCGATACCTTGAAGTCTGTTTTGGCTTTCTCCTTTGCCAACTTAACTTCTAAGTGCAGTGTTAAGAAATTCAACCACAGCTCAATTCCAGCACTGTCCTTTTGCAGTGCTTTAAGAGAGAAATAAGTGTGTCAGTGATCATTTGGCTCTGGTCTTTGTTAATGCGCAGCATCATGTGATATGACACCAGCAAGCAGAGTCTGAGTTGCTGGGATAATCTGTATGGACAGCACACATAGCTTTTTGGGCAGCTCTCTGGATGCTCTTTCCCTGGGGGTAAGGATGGTGCCAGGCAGCATGTGCAGTTCTTACAAGTGTGCTGATGACATTCTTGAGTTCTGCTCACTTTTTTCTATTCACTTCAGAGCTTCTCAGTTTGAGGAAAGGTTTGGGTTGTTCACTTGTTGACTTTAAGCAAAAACTCTTCTATAGTAAGCAGTCTCATAAGCTATGTATACTAAAGTTGCTCTCAAGTAATACCCAGTGCTTTTCTGTGAGTGTAGTGTGGAAAAGTGTAATAGCAGTGTGACTGCCTTAAAACTAGCCATTAAGGTGCTGTTGTCTATCATGCTTGCCCGTACAAGCACACACTTAGCTTGCTTGGGAGTGGTTTTAGATTTGTTTCTTCATGTTATTCCTCTTTCAGACAATGGGAGCAAAGGGTCTGAAACATGCTTCTGAGATTGCCATACTAAATGCAAACTACATGGCAAAGAGGCTAGAGAAGCACTACAAAATCCTTTTCAGAGGAGCAAGAGGCAAGTATTGGACAATTTGTTTTCTTCTACAAAGCTGACTTTTTCTTTTCCTAGTGTAGAAGTTGGCTTGCAATATGGTTCTTTTTTAATACTACGTGACAACTGCATCTCAAACTTCTCTTGATGTTGTTCACAAGTTGAGAAATAACCTGCCACACTGCTTCTGTGGAGGTATTGCAATGAAACTGAGATACTTGGAAGTAGAAGAAAAAATGCCAGTTTGTAATTAGATGAAATGATGACAAAAGATGGAGTAAACCAGATTGTTCTCCTTGAAGTCTAGTAGCAGATTACTGAACAGTAGAAAAAGGAGAAGCAACAAAGTTGAGGTCTCCAAATCTCCCATAACCAATGGCACAACAATTTAAGAACTGGAAGCAATTTTTGGACCTGTACTTTGC
The DNA here is from genome assembly GCF_000699145.1 of Aptenodytes forsteri. Taxonomy (NCBI): domain Eukaryota; kingdom Metazoa; phylum Chordata; class Aves; order Sphenisciformes; family Spheniscidae; genus Aptenodytes; species Aptenodytes forsteri. Next base: position 693,003 of record NW_008794774.1, on the reverse strand, counting down.
CTTGCACACTTCCTCTGAAAAAAAACCCCACCCAAATTTCTCTCATTTCTGCTCCTTATTCTTCTTTGTGAGATGGGAGAGAATCCCCTTGGCAATGCAAAATACTTTAGCCACATTCTACTTCCCTGCTATGGTTCTCCCGTCTTGCAGCAGGTGAAAAAATTATCTGTTATACTAGAGTAACTATCAGAGAATGCTATTTTTCTTGTTTAAGCTGAATGGCACCAAAGAACAGTTGAGTACAATATGTATGCTCTTCAAAATATATGTCTTAAATTTAATGGAGTACACCTTGGCTAAACCTGCAGGTTGCATTTTAAGAGAATATATTATTTCCTTACAGAAGTGAATGGAAGTTGCAAATTTCAAAAGATTCAGCAATGAAGTTGAACAAGGTTCTCCAGGATCATGGATATAAATTTACATAACTTATGTCTTTAGCCTCTCTATAACCCCAGATTTGAGCTTTTCTCTGGCATAACATGAAACTGATTATCTTGTACATGGCTAATTCAGGATAGCCTAAGACCCAAATGGTGTTGGGCCACTAACAAATCCAATTATTTTTCAGAGTACTTGTAAATTATAGGAGCTACTTTGACCACCCTTTCCTAGTTCTGATTTTGGAAATGAGGCCTCTTCTTAATGTGACGTGGGACTCAGAGGGCCAGTCTTCAAATACTGAGTTGTATATCTCTTACCTGATAACTTCTCAGGTTTGAGTTTTTGCCCAAGTGGATATTTTTTAATCTGTCTTTCTGTCATGTTCTCCACAAAACCAATCAGAATAGACTGCTTGGTAGATTGCATTATTCTCCTAATAAGTAAACATAGTGTACACTTTTTCATTCACAGGTTATGTAGCCCATGAATTCATTTTGGATACGAGACCTTTCAAAAAAACAGCAAATATTGAAGCTGTAGATCTTGCTAAGAGACTTCAGGATTACGGTAAGTCAAATGTCATTTTCTAAAAATAGCAGCGTAACTGAGAATTTCCTAAATCTCTTCTAAAGGGAGCCAGAAACATTCTAGTCCTGTGCTTATGGATGGTGAATCTGTCACAATCATTTCAGGTCTCATGTTCATTAACGGCTTAGAGAGATATTTGCATCAATTGAGTTGTAGTAGCTACTTACAAGTCTGCTGGTACCTCCCCAGTTTTGTAAACTGCCCCTTCAAATTTGCTATTACATGACTCTTAACCATTGGAGCCAGTGGGCTGGAGCCAAGAGCTTAGCAAGATTCCAACAAAAAAAAAAAAAAAGAAAAAAGAAAAAGAAAGAAATACTTTCGAACTAGGATAATAGGATTTAAACACTTCCATCCTGATACAGTTTAGGCAGTTTTGTACACATGCTCTGAAGAATCTGATCATGGCTACTCTTTGGCTGCCAGACAAGATGACCCATTGAACTGCTTGATCCTATGCAACTGTGCTTCTAACAAATGTGTATAAAAGCTGTTAAAACCCTAACCAGTAATACCTCGTCAGTGAATAATCCAAAGCCCAGCTGCGATACTAAAAAACCCACCCTTCCTGCTCTTTGTAAGGGGGCTGCTATGGCCTTAAATAGGATGCACCACTTTAAATAGACTTTTCAGTAGGTATGGAGGTGAGTTACATGGATAAGTTTAGTAAAGTTCCATCCTCTGCAGCCGAAAGAGAAGTGTCAGGAGGCTGTAATTAGCAGTAGTGCAGGAAGGGAACGCGAGAGACCACCTTTTCTTTTTACCTTGTTTACCAGTGCAGAAATCTATACCTGTCTCACCTGGCCATTCAGCCTCTCATAAGAAGGTACAGTGACAAAACATTTCTATTGAAGTGAACAGCAGGAACAGAAATAACCTGGGAAAGAAGCAATATACTTTGGGCTGAAAAGTAACAAAGCAAAAAGAGCAGGTTTTAAGAGCGTTTCATAAAATCAGTGTGTAACTCTATTGTAAATAATACAATGGCATTACCCTTCAGTGTTAAAAACTAAGATACTTTAAAAGTCTGTCTTACCTCTACCGTACACTTCCAACACTACCAGTGAGTTCAGTCCTGTAAAGATTACAGAAAGGGTTGAATTTGTGAATTAATTGCTAGCTAATGCATGTATTAACTCATAACCTATTGTCGGTGACTGATTTCTTCTTTATCAGGTTTTCATGCTCCAACCATGTCCTGGCCAGTGGCAGGGACACTTATGATTGAACCAACAGAGTCTGAAGACAAGGCAGAGCTGGACAGATTTTGTGATGCAATGATCAGTATTCGGCAGGAAATTGCTGAAATAGAGGAGGGCAGGATGGACCCCCAAATTAACCCACTAAAGGTAAGATGGCATGTAGAGCAAGTTACCAGCATCAGCTTAACCGTTGAGACTTACTTGAAACTACGTGAGCGTGCTTCCTGGTCTTTCAGTACTCTCGAAAATAACTGTGTGCAACAGGGAACACATGAACTTCTTAAAATTTGACTTTTTTAGAAATCTTAAACTTTTTCAAAATTTGAATTTTGACTTTTTCAAGTCAGAAGTCTGGCCTTTGCTGACAGAGTAGAGAAAGTTATTTACGCAAGCACATGATCTATAATTTTCAAGGCCGTCTTAAAGTAATGAAGGAGAGATGCTTATTTATCTGGTTTAAGAAGGGAAGTGGAATGACCTTGAAACTGACAGTAAAATAAAGATTGAATGAATGATTTTAGCAACTGCAGCACAAAATTGCTACAGGCTTAAGTTCTGTTCAACTCTTGTAATGCTGTACTGACTTTAAATACCGAGGGGATTTAGTGAAAAGCTGGAATCATATTCAAACTTTGGGTAGTATCTTCAGGCAAACTTAAAAAAAAAATGCAGATACTGGCTTGCTTCCTGTTTTAATCTGCCTTTTGCTTATTTATCTGGTTTAAGAAGGGAAGTGGAATGACCTTGAAACTGACAGTAAAATAAAGATTGAATGAATGATTTTAGCAACTGCAGCACAAAATTGCTACAGGCTTAAGTTCTGTTCAACTCTTGTAATGCTGTACTGACTTTAAATACCGAGGGGATTTAGTGAAAAGCTGGAATCATATTCAAACTTTGGGTAGTATCTTCAGGCAAACTTAAAAAAAAAAATGCAGATACTGGCTTGCTTCCTGTTTTAAATCTGCCTTTTTTTCCCCAGATAAATGGTATTCTCAAGAGACTCTCTAGACAGCAATTATTTCTATGTAGTAACGTGAACTTGAGGGAGGGTTCACACCGATATGTTCAACTGAATTCAGTAATTTCATGTCCTAAACATGTCTTTTTGCTTGTAGATGTCACCACATACTCTGAACTGTGTCACTTCTTCCAAGTGGGATCGTCCTTATTCCAGAGAAGTGGCAGCATTCCCACTGGTGAGTAAATAATGGGATACTACTGGTGTGGTAATATATAAATGTGCTTTCTGCTCTGTGGTTTTCTGGTCAGTTGGAGATGAAGTAATCTGGCAAGAATAAAAACTTCAGAGACATTTTTACTGTTGCTCAATTTTTATGTGTGTGAGCTCTACAGTAGTTCCATTAGTTTTGTTTTTCAAGACAAGGAAAAAAGATCTTAAAAAAAAGGCTCTACACAGGAAGTGCAAGCTTGGATTTCTAAATCTCAGCACTTCAATATTGCACATTCCTATTGGAAACAGCCCGTTCAGTTCTGACATACTGCACCAGGGACTCCCAAAACAGAGTCCCACGTCCCGACATTCGAAGCGCTGCTCCACGGAACTTGGATGCGAGTTTGACAAGATGCACAGTCAGCATGGGGCAAGCCACACCAATGTGAGCCTGCTACAAATAAAGGTCAAATTGGAGCTGCATACATCAAACTTCTTCAGAGCACTACATAAAATTGCTTCCACAATCTTAACAGCTAAATATATGTGTAACTGACTTTTCTCACCTAAAACTGAATTGCATCTATTTTATTGCTACGTGCTGCTTCAAAGAGGAAGAATTTAACTTCACCTGTGAAGTTTGCCACCTTGTTCTATATATTATAACTATATTGAACAGCACAGGTCTTGGTAGTCTCCTCCACTTTTCCTTGGTTCCTATCTGTAAGCCAATTATTCAAAGGGTCATAGTTTTCTTTTATCCTATGACAACTGCTTCTTTGCAAGCACTTGTTAGAGGACATGGTTACGCTTTTTTGAAAATCTAAATCTTCTTTTGACTGCCAACTCTATTATACATGCTTGTTAACTTTCAGGGACTGCAAATAGATTTGAAGTATGTCTTCACTTTAAAAAATCCACTTTTCCAGCATTTGTCATTCTTAAAATTTCTAATGTCAATTACAATTATGTAGATTTGCTCAGTAGGAAAATTAAAATAGTTGTTTTTTCTTCTGTACTTAGCCATTTGTGAAGCCTGAAAGCAAGTTTTGGCCCACAATTGCTCGCATTGATGACATATATGGAGATCAACATCTGGTTTGTACCTGCCCACCAATGGAAGCCTACGAATCTCCCTTTTCTGAACAGAAAAGAGCATCTTCGTAAGACCGCTTCCAGCTGCCTGGATTTCAGAGTCCATCAGGATGGCCTTTTCCTCCCAGACCTGATAGGGGATTTATATACTGTGTATATTTTGGATAATCACCATGTTTGTTAATTGAATCACTGCTCAGTTAAAATGTAAATACAATCAGTATGCTAGGTGTAAACAAAATGTGATTGTTCCACAGCAGTTGATGTTGAAGTTGCCTTGATTCCGCATTTTGTCTGTTTTGTGCTAAAGTTTTAACAATTAACACCCAATTTGCAAAGTGGCATGGAAGATACGGTTAAAAAAAGTAGAAAAGATGCAGATGCATAAGGCAATAGTAATGAATATTAACTGCAGGAGTAATTGTTTATATTCTGTAAAAAAAGATGAAGTAGATTATTTCATTTACTTCACGTATTGCCACTAGCATTGCTAGTGTTAGTATTTCATACTGGTTTTTTTACCTACCAATGTTAGTACTCTAATAAAATTGGTCAGAATTCTAAGTGTTGTCATGTTCTGGATTTTAACTTTTCAGCTGGATTTATCCAACAAAGTATGAAATTATGAAGCTTAAGTTCTGATTTGTCGAATTGCCACAGCAGTAACAGCTTCTACACAAAACAAAATACTGGCAGAGATTAATATTGAAATAAATCTCTGATTTTTTTTAATGAACTAGAATGATGAGTTTTACTGAGCAGTTACAAACTTAACTTTTTTCTGTATGACATCAATTTTTCCTTGTAGTTCCATCTAATCCTCTCCTCTTATTCCGGAGAAGGCATGAAACCCCTCTTCTAACAGACTGTGAACTGCTTAGTATGAGGTTAGATCTTGCCCAACAAAGTATTCTCCTTCCACAGTTTCTCAGATCTCTTATTTTGGATACTGGCTTTGGTTTATACAGTGCACTCAAATTGCCTTGCTTTGTCATGTAAGTCTACAGCTCATGTAAAAACTGATTCACAGCTTTAGCTCTGGCCCTCCAAGAATACCGACAGCACCCTGAGACCAGAGCCCAACTGCTACACACAATGACACATTCAATTGCTCAGTAGCCAGAGCACAGACCTTAAACAGGAGCCTCTTCTGCTCTGTTCCCAGTCAAACTTACATAAAGCCGATCCTCTCACCAGTTACACAGACAGACTGTACGTATTACGAGCACATCTGAAAGGAACCTGAGAGCGGGTCTGTGCAGATTCATTTGCGTTTGATGCAAGTGAGCACCCCTGTAGAGACGGAAGTCATTCAGCCACACGAAGCAGGATTTTGGTGAATGAGGAAGCAGGTACTGGGGTAACACTCAGACTGGGGAAAGTACCACACAGTTTTGTACCATACAACCAGCAGCTACTTCTTGAAGGTCTACATGCACGCTCATGCCTGGGAGCTTTCTTTGAAGTGACACAAATGAGGCCAGTGTTTACGGCACTATTTTAAGTACTGTACTTTTGTGTCCTTTATAGTGCAAGTTTTGGGACTGCAACTTTTTCATTACCTACCTTTAGACTTCAATGGGGGCTTTAATTACACAGAGAGACTGCAGCTGACAGGAGACAGGAATGGATTTCGTTAAAGGAACGTTAGGCCAGGTATCAGTTTTGATGTGAAAAGCTGCACGTAGGTCCTAAAACGTCTAAATATGTAGTGAAGAAAATTAGAATTTCATACTCTAGAATTTACTATTGAAAAGGGCATCTTTCAGTAGCTACTGATATAGCACTAAGGGTGTAAAAAATGGTGAAAAAACACTGCGAACTTGTCATGTGAGGAAAGGACAGTCTTTTTGTGTTGCCAATCTACCTCCACAAAGTCTTGTCAAGCTACTTTAATGTTTGTTAAAGGCAGTTTCATGCTGCTTGATTGTGTCTGTCACTGAAAAGATATATTAAAAAATTGGTTTACATTTCTTTGTATCAAGCAGAGAACTTCCCATTGTTGACCTCAAACTGACAAATTTATCTCATCAATTAATTGGTAAAAGCTATCAAACAGAAAAAAGCATTAAAATGTATAAAATATTTCACAGCACTCAACTATCAAGTAAAAAGTCACAAGTCTTATCTGCTTACTGCACAGATGCAATGGTTGTTACAAAGGTAAAATTACATCTGTTTTGTCCATAAAATACTGAGCTACCATTTTGTAAAACATAACAACAGATCAACAGGATATAAGAACCTGTCTACAGCTCTTTTAAACCGTATGCTTAACACTAATACCAACTCACCTACTGAACAAAGGCTGAACCCTCATTCTAGTAAGCACAGAAAAAGCTGAGGAGTTAAATCTTTCAAAACTGTTCAACAACGCCTGTTTTTTTTGATACATGGCTAGAGAGATAGTACCAGCATTATGTATTTTTGATGCAACTGAAATCCTAAGCAGAATGGGGGGGAGCGTGGGGAGACAGAGAAGTTACTTATTTCAGATGAATTGAATAAGCCGTTAAGCTAACTTTCAGCCACAAAAAACAGCACTGCCACGTGCATCTGAACGATCGTTCATTACCGATCATTACCCTTACCCAAACCAGGGTAAGGGCAAGACTTTAAATCACTGAGAATGACAGATATACTTCCATACATATTTCTACATATGCCTACTTTGCAGGCTACAGGCTGTTAGTGCAGCCCCATGCCTACGGTGGGAATCTCTGACTGATTGCTGTGCAGGGCACATACAGCTCCCAGCCGCCCTGAGCTGGCTCTGGCAGCGAGCACTGCCAATGCCAGCAGGGCAGGAAGGGCTCCCTCCGACCCTGGTACATGGACTGAGCACCAACAAGCCTCCTTCAAATGCTCAGTAGAGACCATAGTAGCTACATGACAGCCGCTGCTGTAGAGTACATATGAGCCCATGGATATCGATGTCAGGTTGTTGGGTTTTTTTGGTGTTTTTGTTGAGAAATGAGTTAAGGAATATAAAGCCTCATGTCTGAAAAATAAGAAGCCCACCTAAAGAAAGCATTTAGTAATCTAAAAAAAAAAAAATCTGTAAAAATGTTGCAATTTAAATAAGTGGATAATAGTAAAAACAAAATTAGCAACTTTTCTGAATCATAAAATATTTAATAAGGTATATTTGAGGGGGGGGGA
>NW_008794774.1:653996-685380 GCF_000699145.1 Aptenodytes forsteri | reverse complement strand
TCAGATCACAATAAGAAGCGATTTGAACCCTCTCCAAGCTAGCACTGCCTTCAATGCTGTGTAGATGTATTGCCACTGATACAAGACCTACTAAAAGCATACAGTTTAACTAATACAGAAGTGGCTTTTTTATATGAAATATTTTTTACACAACTAGAGTGTCTTGAATACCCTCTTTAAGTGCAAAAAACACAGATCACTTTACACTAATGCAGCAACAATGCATTCATATTGTTCTCATTAGTCATTAGTAGTCAACTTGCATAAGATACAAGAAAAGCACAATGAAGCTCACAAAAATAGACTAAAAATCAGCCTGTTCTTGCAAAAAAATACAGCATAATGGAAGAAAAAGACAAAAAAGGATTATGCACACCACAGAATTTGCTGTTCTTTAATCCAGCTGGCTTAAGTGCTGTTTCTGTTTTTTTGCTGTTTTTTGTGGGTTTTTGTTTTGGTTTGGGGGTTTTTTTGTAAATCAAACCACATGGACCAGGCACAACTAATATTCAGGAGGCAGTGTGTAGCTAAAACTTCACTAACTTTTTGTCATCCCCACAATTTATTTTCCTCTGTCCTGAGGTAGTTACAAAAAAATAAATCATAAATTAAGCATCAGCTAGGCCAGTAAGAGCTGAGGCTTTTCTTTTTTTTTTTTTTTTTCTCTTTAAAAACTATTTGTTAACTGGCCAAAACTACCCTTGATGTTAAAAGACAGCTGAGAATTAGAGTTCTCACTACACCAAAAAGATGGCTATGAGGGGAAGAGGGTTAGCTGCTTCAAAATGTGACAACATATTGAGTCCCACCAAGCTGGCTGGTCCACTGTTGAATTTCCCATGTTTATTCTCCTTTACTGTCTATAAAGTCACTGGGAGAAGTACTGAAGGATCTGAGCACATCATCGTCCTTTACTGTAACCAGGGAAGAACTGGTCCAGTAGTGTCTGAAGTATCTTGTTGGGAACCATGGTGTAGCCCTTTCCCAGGTCATAGCGGCAGGCAGGGCAGGTGAAGACTTCAGCTCTGAAGGAGCGCTGTAAACAACTCTAGGTCAAATAAAGACAGAGAAGTAAATTGTGAGAACTTTGTTTTAGACTGACAGCTTGACCAGCAAAAACTAAGGAATCACTATAGACCAAAGATGCAATCTCCTGTACTACCAGAAAAAAGGAAGTCATTACCAAGCCCTTTGGCACCTACCTCTGCCTCTATGACTAAAATGTCCTGACAAAGGAACTCTGCTCTGGGCTGGGATGTGAAACAGTGAGGTTGGGAGGAGTTAAAACAAATCACTACTAAGACTTCCCCTTCATTTCCACTAGTGCCTTCCTGTGTACCACAGCCATGTCTGCAGCTTCCTTCTAGCTTCCTGGTTAGATTGCTACAGTTTTCCAGACCTTCATTTCAAGAGGAAGGTGAGTATACCACGTATATTGTTTAGGTAACAATTTCCATCTACCTCACTGGATGAGATTCAGTTAAGCCTTAAAGACATATGTAGAATAATACAATCTCTAACACATTAGCATCAGTGCTGCCCTCCTTACTATGTCACCACAGGCTGCAGATAGCCCAAGCATGTGAGCTGAATATCAGAAATTTATCAGGGCAGATCTGTGCCCAAACAGCAATAGCAGCTTACTATCAAACTATTCCTTACAACTTTAACTGGATATTCTTTTGTATTTGCAAATATTTACCGACATCTTCAAATTCTGTGCTTTCTGAGTTTGTTGCCATTCAGCTTTCTCTTCTCCATGGTTTTCCAATTTCTGTAATTCTAAATAGTAAGACCTTCATAATACTTTTTATGTTTTTTAAGGAGCCATAATCATTCTATGTCTGCAGGCCATCCATAACAACACAGTGATTTTTACTGGAGTGATACATATCTTGTTGAACAGTGAACTTGCATTATCAGATATTGTACTGGGATGATAATAGTCTGAGTCCTTTTAGGCTCTTAGGCAGAAATACTAGGTATGGCAGGCACAGTTCAAATATGCACAATTCAGTGCATGATTCTATACACACTCATGCCACAAAAATTAACTCTAGTACAAACTGGATTCCAAACTCCTTACACTATATCCAACTGATCAAGATTGTAAGATACACAAGTTATAAATTGAATTCTGTGGCCCTCCTACCAAACACAACCAATGCCAAGAATAACAAGATAACATAACTTACTCTAAATAAGCCCAAATAATTTTCTTGTATTACGCTGCATCTTTTCAATAACTCCTATTAAGAGTGTTACACAATTATAAAACCTGGTTTTATTCCTTAACTAGGTAAAATTAAATTACTGTTACTGTACCAACATCTAGCTCCTGGACCACACCAATTCCTAGTGTAATTCCACTGATCACAAAGGAATGACAGCAATGGTAAACTTCACTCATTATGTCTATCAGGAACTATACCAAACGTACTTCCACTCTTTATTACATAAAATTAAGGTTACACAGCAATCACTGAACGCAAACTTGTTGCATGTTTTTGCTCAGAATGTTAGGCAATAATTATTGTCTTTCTAAAACACATATGGCTTTGGTGACTGGTGTCTCAGAGCCAAGAAAACAGCCCAGAGCAAGACCGAGTTTATTCTTACTTTACAGACGTTGTGGAGGCACTCTGTTGTCACTGGCTGGTAAACCAGCTCCTGGCAGCAGACACACATAAAGGATTGTTCCAGTTTCTTCAGAAAATTCTAGTGTAGGGCAAAGGAATAAAAAAGACAAACTCTATTACAGTTCTCGTAAATGCCACTTATTACATAAAGATGAACTTCCAGAAGTTCTTAAGTCCTCCATATCCATGAGTGCAGCTTTCTAAAAGTAATCAGGAAGCAGGTCTGTAACTGCTTCATTTCCCTGCTCTTCCACGAATCAGAGAACTAATGTTTGAAAGATTATTTAGTGGTTTGTATGAGTATTGTTATAAACAAAATGAAGCAGAGCGGAGGGCCCCTCATGACTGATTCTTAGCATAGGTCAGAAAATTTAGTAATTGTGTTTATTAACTGCTGCTAGAAATTTGCATGTCCCTGAAAGAGCTCTGCTTCTCTGCCAAGGGAACTTCTTCTGCCTAAAAAAGCCACTTCTGCACCTCCTCCTGTGCTTATGGCTTATGGGTAGCTTAACGGCTGCTTCTCTCCTCAGGCCAAATTCTCCGCAGTGTGTAAATCAACCTCCCTGGTTTTTAATCTTCTCAGTACATCTCTGAGGAATCTCAAGATAAATTTATATCAGGTGTTTTACACACACTAGCATGCTTGTCTCTGGCATGTCAGTGATCTCCAAGTATCTCAAGAATACAAGCTTGGGTATAGAAAAAAAAGGAGATCAATGGGTAATCAAAATATGGTTCTTTGTAACAATTTTTATAATACCAGATTTATCTTAAACCACATTTTATTTAGTTAAAAGGGAAAGTGGTTGTTTCAAGCAGAAAGGTTTACATTTCCACAGTAGCAACCCAAAGCTACCTGTGATTCCCATTGCTTTCAGTGGCAACCAAATGGAAATCTCACCAAAATCATGGGTAGGAATCTGTAGAAAAATGACTTCTCAGTAACTCAACCGCTTTTAAATTACTGTTTTCTCCTTTTTACAAACACGTATCTCTATTGCTTGTCGTCATGCACAATTTTAAGAGCTGAAATTCCTTCTAGTCATTATAGACACTGGATAGAAGACAGGTTAACAGTGAATAACTTTACACTGTCAGTTCCTACACAAAGTCAACTGCAACAGCATTATAACAAAAACTAGTACTGTAAGTGGAAGAACAGGGAGTTATAGATGCTTTTTCTGTTACAGAAGCACCATAAATAGCCACTGGTAATTCTCAAATAAACTAATTATGTATGTCCATTTTTAGATATCCATTTTCCAACCAATGGTTTGTTTTCCACTGAGTTGAGTTTTACGAAGTTATTTTAACTTCTTAGTGCCTTGATTTCTTCTGCAAAACAGCTAAAATAACTATGAACTTGACATTGTTAAGACAAATTATCACTGAAAGACATCATATTTCAGGAGATACTCCTTTCGTGGACTTTTTTTATACTAGTGTCTATAGTCTCTTCAATCTTGAGCTATTCTTGCTATTTTTTTGACATTTAGGGGGAGAAAAGTATTTTCTCTGTTACTTAAGGTTCCCTCTCTACAGAGTGGGATAATCTAGATTTGGATGAAAATAGTTTCATTTCATATCTAAATTTGAAGATGACGGTACTTCTATCTTCTTAAACAAAGCAAGCAAGCTGTATTTTCTGTCATAAAATTATTTTCTGTCTAAACAAAAAGTAGTGACTAGAACCATCTTTCTTCATGTCTGACTTCTCACATCAGCACAGCACAAAAATACATTTATAATTTCAATAGAAAACACGCTCCCTTCAAAAAGGAAAAGAAACAAAAAGCCACTTCTAACTTCAAGATGTTTTTTGAGCAAGAAAAAATCTCTATTATGCAGGTGTAAACTGAGCCATCAATAGCGAGTTGTACAAGCAAGGATTATTTTCTTGAAATCAACATCTTACAAATAAAAATAATGCTAGACGCAGTCTGTATCAGCAAAAGTTCAAGCAGCAAATTCGGTTTTAAGAGAGACTCAAGATTTCTCCTAACAGTCTAAAGAAAAGGTGAACATTAAAAATTATGCATGCAGCAAACATACTGGTCCTTCCTTAAGAGAAGCAAGTACTTCATCCCACAGTTTCTGGTTCATAGAGTCTTCTCTAATCAGCCATTGCTGCTCTTGCGTCAGCTTGAAAGCCTCTCCTTTCCCTCCATCTCCCATCCTCATGGCTTTGGGTGTATTCGTAGGTTCCTCTATACCTGCTTAAGATTATGACAATCAGATGCAGTAACAACAGAGTGTTAGTCTGAACTAATAAAAGGGGAAGACAAAACTGTTTCTAGAAGGCTGAAACATGGATTACACTCATGAAATGCGGCAATCAAAGTCCTACTCCAACTCATACTGTTCAGCGTTGTTTTGGACTGCACACACAGTTGCCCAGAAGACTGTTCATTTTTCTACAGAGCTTAAGAGAAGAAAACCCCGTAAGAGTAGTAAATAGGATAAGTTCCCTACACTACTGCTTAATTACAGACCATGTACTTATTGGTTTACATTAGTATTCCAAATAACTTCACACTTCCGCAAAGTTTTCATGCTACTGGATTAATAAACATAACATGACAGACTTTGCTGATGAATGTTAAAAAAGTAAAAAGAAATACCATCATCAATTGTCCTTTTCTGGTTTCCGTTACTCTGACTGGTTGGCTCCTGTTTCACAGTTTGCTTTTTAACCTTATCTTTCTTCTCCTTACTAGCCATGGCTTCCAAATAACCTTCTGGATACTAAAATAAAAAGGACAGATTTAAAACAAAACCCACTGGCATACAGGAATTTGCAAATACCAACAAGACTAATTTCTAAAAGACTTTAAAACCCTGTGACTACATATTGAAATAACAAAAAAATAATTTTTAAAACGCTACATGATGGAGAAAACATTTAAATTAGTATTTATTATTAAGAAAGTGTGGTCAAGTCAAAGAATCTAATCCAGACTAGACTGTATTAAAAGGAACCCCATATACATATCTATGCCCTTACAACTATACAAATCAGTTAGGCAAAGTTGAAGATCATGGTATCCTGCAAGTTATACCATTGCCTTGTTGAGAAAAGAAACAGTATGTTAATTCTTCCCATATTTCATGGATTCTGCAATACCCAAGTGCTCATGGGTCAGTTCATTTCTGTGCTGAAATACACTACCTATACAAACTCCTCAGTCACATGGAGAGAAAAATACATTAAAATGCACAGGTTTTTTGATTTCTTAGACTCAACTATAACAATAGGCGCTTGTAGAAATTCTTTCCAGCCTAAGGATCACAAAACTGGATTAAAAATCTTAATTTTCCAATCCACATATGCAAAGCAATTCACTGCTAAGGCAGAAAGCTTCATCCACCATTCCTTCTGCTGTGTCACTATTACAGGACTCTTACAGTCTGCAGATAATCGGTAATGTTTTTTGGCATTAAATCCTGCCACAGTGAAGTACAAGAAAAAAAAAAAGGGGCTTTAATTTAACTGATTTATATTTCTGGAATTTGTTTACTGGAACTGAGAATAAAAACAACTCTGCGAGTCCTGATTCAAACCTGTACGCTCAGACCCAGTTTCTTTGACCGCTCCATTCCTTCTGAAGTCCAAGGTGCAGGCTCAACATCATCTCTCCTCAGAAGATAGCGCCAAACTAAAAATCCACATTTTCCAATTTCTGGCCAATATTTCACCACCTAAAGAACATTATAAAATTACTGCCGTTATTTTATCACAAGCCAAACACATGCATATAGTCATACTTTAACTGTTCAAGAAGAAATGAGAAGGCTAAGTTATACATTACAGCAGCTCTTCCCTCAGGTGCAAAATTTTTGTATTTTTGATAAATACAGTGCTCTTAAAAGGCACACACCTTTATTTCAGATGCTGAGAAGTCATTAAATGCACAAAAAGCTAGGATCCAGTTGGAATGAGTGAGGAAATAATTTCATTTCCAGGGATAAATATGACTCAGTAAGCACATATAAAGTATCTTACATATTCAACTTTATAAATTCTATTATGGATTATGTTCTGTTACAACTGCTCTGAATAATTTCATTTCAGTTCTTTGCAGAATAAGCTAAGGCTAAAAAGCTATCATGGAGAAAAAGGAATTATTTTTTTTAAGTAATAATGAAGAATTTGCAATTTAACACATATGAAACTTCTTAAAACAGCTGAAGAAAAATGTTATGTTGCACTTGGTAGAAATCAGAATACCTTGTAAATGCCATCGTATCTGTTGCCTTCCTCTGGGGCATATTTGCTGATCCGCCGTCCTTTTGAACTGCGCACTACTCTGACTGGCTTACCAGCTCTCCAATTCTTAGACTCTGCTCCATTTTTGTCATCCAGTGGGGCATCACAGTTAAGGGCCAATGCCCTAGAAAGAGATTTAAAATCTTCATAAACCAGATTGCTTCACACAACAGATTTTTGAGAATTAATGTAATTAAGTCATATCCATTTCCCTTGTCTAATTACGCTTTATCAAGCGGCATAGAACTTTTTACTATATTTTTTAACAACTGCAGGACTGAGGGAAGCAATGAGATCCAGGCTACCTATGTATAGTAAGAAAAAAAATGGGAACACAGAAAATTTTGTTTTCAAGGTTCCAGATGAAAACTCAGCTGATATTGCTAAATAAAACAAACCAATCCTTTTAGATTTAATATTCTTAATTTTAAAAAATAATCCCTTCCTAAATAGCATTGAGGGAATTAAAAAAAATTATAACAAAAGACAAACTTTCCCTATTGCTATTCCCCATTAACTGCAGATTTTAAGGCTTTTCAAGTGTGTACACAAAAGCAATTAATATGATGAAAAACACTATAGAGAAAAAAGTAAATAGTAACCATTCAAAAAACTCTAAGTAATTTAAATCTCTCACATAATACATAAATTGCCTCAGAGTAGGAGTTAAATAATAGTAGCTAACTCAAGGACAAGCAAATCCCTTTATCCACTAACTACATGAAGACCCTCTTCTAGAAACCTGGAGCAAGACAGTGTGAATACCTACTAGACCAAGCTGCCCTAACGAACAAAATTATTTCTACTACCACAGCCTGATTTGACCAGGGATTGAAAACCCTTCCGAATCAGTCTCAAACCAAACCATGGATCTCAGAACAGAAGACTACGGTTTATAAACAGCCATGGTACGAGTATAAAACCCATATTGTACAGAACAGTAAGAGACAGGCATACAATGCCGACTTTAAAAATGTTTCTTATATAAAAACAAAACTTAAAAAAGGAAAAATATCTGGACAAGCAAAACCAATACTGATTCAACTACATGGAATCATCATAATCTTCAGTATCAAAGTGCTTGAAAACTTGTATCAAAATCAGTAACTAAGAGCAGCACCTTTTCATACTCCTTGCGCACTAACGCCTGCAAAGCTACAAGGCAAGCTTTGCCAGTGGATTTCTCATTTGCTCAGAGCAGAGAAATGCTGAGACTAAGGAGTCCAGCTTTTTATTCTGTTTCCCAAAGCAAGTTTGCTCTATTCACTAAATATGCTTGTAAACCTATTGCTTAAATCTACTTCCATCTTCCTTCCCTCCTTGTTCTTGTTCACATCACGTCCCCTCTCTCTCTCCCCCCACACCTTTCTCAGCAGCCAAGCCAGGCTGTTCCTCTCTCTCCTCTAAGTACCACCAAAAAGCTTGAAAGAATCCCTCTCCACACTGCTTGACAGCAGTGCAGCACATCATACCTAAAAGCAGACCTGGCAAAGAAAAGGTCTCTGTCAATCTCAGCACCCCACAGGTGTTAAGTGGTCAGTTGCATAACAGAGATTATGCTCTTAGAAATAGAAAAAGATGGAGAACTCTGTTCAGGCAGGCTTTTAGAGGACATAAAAACACTTTATGCAGATTTCTAATTCATCTTTTGGACATATATTTTCTTTTTCAAGCACCTGTTTTTGACAAAGCAACACCCTAATTCCTTGCTTTTCACAGAAAACGATGATGGAAGAAAGGGCTAGCAAAATAGGAAAGATTTCTTTTAACATGGGAAAATGAACATGCTTTCTTCCTACTTAAATTGATTTAATCACTGAAGAAGAAACTTAAAAAGAAACACCCAGAAAACTTCCACCCAACAGTTTTGACAAACTTCTCATTGAATTCAAACAGTCCTCTGAAGGAAATTGTAATACAATTTCAACCAGAGACATGACTACTAGCCGCACCAGCAATATAGCAACATATTTCATTTGAGGTGCAAGTGTTTCTTTAAATCAACAAACGTAATGCTTGATAAAATGCCTCTCAGCAGCAAGAGGCACCACTGTTTACAAAAGTAGCATGTACAAGAGTGAATGAATATAGCAAAATGTTAGTTTTAAATTAAAGCACTGCAGCCTAGCTCTTTGTTTTGGAATACTTTTTAATTTTATCTTCAAAACTTACCTATTCATGTGTGTTAATGTCTGATCAAATGAATGTTCTCCAATCCTTTTATTGCCAGAAACATCTCTACCTCCACTCCCAGTGTAAGTGAATTCATCTCCTCGATCCTGTGCAAGAAGATTATCCTCTGTTTAACACTCCAAAGTAAAGCAACTCAATTTAAAAAAAAATGTGACGTCATTTCTATTTACTCAGACAGAGAAAAACTATACTCCAAGGCATGGAAAGATGTGTTTTCAATTTCAGCATCACTGTCCTTCTACAGTAGTTGTGCCAGCACAAAGCTACTGGTCTGGATGTTACATATTCACCAGAAAATTCTTATTAAAAGATTGCCTGCCTTAAAAAATTGGACTTTCACAGCTTTTAAAAAGCTGTTTAAAAAAAAAAAAAAAAAGATTTCTGAGGAAGGGAACACATTCTAGCAAGTGGTTACTTGCTCTAGAACTTTCATTTACTTTACAAGAATATCATGTTTGTAAAACACATAATAAATACCTTGGAGGGATCACTTCAGCTTGTGCAAGGGGCTAAGTGCTAACAAGTACAAACAGCTCTGCCTTACGTACAAGGCAGGTGCTTTAATGCAATAATAATCCCAGCTCTTCTGACCTAGTAAGAGCTTAAACTCATTTAGAGTTGCATTTTGTAGGCTGATATAATTCTGTAGTATATTTCCTACATAGAACTTTCTTTAAATTGAAAGAAGGTTGATAAAATCTTTTACCACGAACCACAAAAACAGTCAAAATCTACATACACATAAGTAAAGCCAGCATTACTATTTTCTTTAGGAAACATGTCACAGACGTTGATATTACTCCTGGCAAATTCAAGTATTTCTAGAAAGATACAAATACATTTAATATATCTCTTTGGATCTCTTTGGAGATGCAAATTTAGTATAAAGCATGAAGCAACAGTAGAAGATAAATACTTAATAGGAAAATAATGTTTATATGAATTTTTATAGCAAAAATCTGAACATACTTGTATGCAGTAGTAAAATTCAGTCAATTTCTTACCACTATTAAAAGTCTGACATTATTAAGGATCCAGTGCAAGACTGTTACAGATATTTCATGACTGACAATAGCGGAAAAAGAGAAAGTTAGAAAGAGAAATGCTGGTTGAACAAGGCAATATATTAATTATAGAAATTATGTTTATTTTATTCTGTATAGGGAAAACCTAACAGAAACTCAGCTGCAGTATTAGAGTATTTCTCGTTCAAAATTTATCTAGACATAATAACAAGCAAGTGCTATAAAGTTTAAAAAAAAATACTCAAAACCTAACAAAGACATGTATAAACTCTGGTATATCCTTTCTTAAAACAGCCTACTTATTCTGCTCAAAGAATCTCTAAAAAACAACAGAATTAGAATGATGTTGTACAAGGACAATATATGAAACAACTTCAAAAGAATGAAAGACTGACAAAACAAGAACTATTTACTAAGAAAGGACGTAAAATAAACTGTATAAAATAAGGTATCACAGAATTGAGCTATGCTTATTTTTTCAGTGATTGTCAAGGCAAACAAAATGCGCAAATCACACAAAGATGATTGTGATAATAATAATATGAATAGGGATGGATTTGCTTGATGAATCAGGCCCATTCGAACAAAATCACATTTTAACACTAAATAAGAAGCTTGTGCCAAGTTCAGAAAATCAGCAAGATGTATCTTGGAAAGTCATGAATTCAGAATGATTTGGCTGTCATAACAAAGAAGAAACTGAACACATGTTCATAGTGTGACAGAGTGGGGAAAACTACTAAGGCAGTTTTTTGATGTACAAACAAGAAGACATAAACTGAAAATGGAAGGTGATTTTTCCCTCTTTTTAGAACATAATGTTGAGACAAATATTGAAATGACATGTATATAAGAATGTAAAAAAATAGAGGGAAACCAGAAACACTACATATGCAAGCAAAATGGAGAAAATTATTTACAAGACAAGACAGGTTCTTGACAAACTGTTCTGTTTATCAACTAGGAAGAACAATCTTCATGAGAAGAAAGTACTGAATAGACTTTTTTTTGGCACAACAGACAAACATAAATCAAGGACAAATCGCTATAGACTTAAGCCAAAAAAACTCAAGCGAGAAGGCATAAATGCAACAGTATTCATAATTAACTACTGGAACACACTTCTATGGAAAATGGGTTAAATGCAAAAGGGCTAAAAACATCAAATTTCCAATGTCTTCAGAGAAAGACTGAGTGGTTCTCTGGATGGTACTCTTTAACCACAGGCAACCAGAAGACATCGTGCTTGAAGAGGTAGCATGGATATAAGGCCTATGCATACATAATCACCTCTCGAACAGATTCCACACCTGATAGGTTACATTTGCTTCTCTTTAATTATCCAAGTGTTCTATGCATAAATAAGCAAAACTATAAGGATTTGGGGGAAACTGGAAATCCAGGGGAAGGAAAATGGAGGAGAAATGGAACAATTATGAAGCATAATTGTTAAAGGTCAAATAACAAGAAGATGGCATCTTTTAACACCCCCCAGCGTAAGGCAGGCTCATTTCTGCTCTACTTCCCAGCACTACACTCACTTATTTCACATCAGGTGTAGGGGGTGTGGGGGGGAAGCATTCCAGGAAACAAAGACACACAGCTCCTAAAATTGGAGGAAGATGACAGAGATCTTGCCATACATGGCGCTGACCTGGACTGGATGAAAAGAAATGGGAGGACTTTTGAACCTCTGATAATGACAGCAACTCCTAAACAAGGAGAGGAAGAAAACTCAGGAGACTACGTAAGAGCTTGCAGAGAGAGAAAATCTAGAATGGCAAGAGTAAGTGATGCACAGACACAGAGTCCTTAGAGGGGAATAAATGTGGATATGAATACAGCCCATGACAAGCAGAAGTGAAATGGGGATACTGGTAGTCTGGAGACCTAATGGAAGACCTACAAAACCTACTTCCATCGTGCTTACGGTGTTTTACTTTGAAAGTGGAGTATGCCAGGAGTATTCACACAGCTTATTATTTGGGATCTTTCGATGAGTAATGACTCATTAAAACAATTTCTCAATAGCTTTGAGTTCTGAGTCTATCTATACACAATGCAGTATCTTCCTACTACCTGTTACAATGTTCAACTGGCAGCCTGCATGCAACCGGTAAAGGTGGAAAGTTACTTTTTTTCTCAAGAGGATCAGAAAGCAGAGCTTAAAGATACTGATACTGCTGTAAATTCTGCATTCAACAGTTAAAGAAAACATTTGGCAAAAGGAATTATTGATGTCTGTATGTTCTTCTTTAAGAAACAAAATAACTGTCAAAAAGGCTATTAAAACAGTCTTATCTTTTCCCTTCTCTCCTCTTCTTTCTTCCTACCTTTCCCCATTTTCTTACCTTAAAATATGTAATCCTGCCATTTCTCTTCTGCTTTCCACAGCTTAATTCAACTTCCTTGAACCAAAACTTTCTTTTAACAGATAGTAAGACCTTTGTTATTGTCTTCTCTTAATGCCTTCTGTATGTCTCTTTTTCTTATGTTGTCTCCATAAAGTTATTTCTTAACTGTCCTGTTTGTAAAGTTTGATCACGTTATATAGCAAATGAACTTCAGCCACAGTAGCGTTGACCCAGTATCTCATATTGAGGCATTTGAGTGGAAGATGAGCCCAAAGCTCTAGTATTATAAGCCAGTCAGCCTCAGACATGCAACATAAGCAGATGGTCAGTTATATTAAATCATACTTCACTATTTCAATGTTACATAATCAGTCTTAAGTCTAACAAAAAGATAATGGAGAATGAAAAAAGTAAGGTTTTGAATTCCACCTAAGCGTTCGACCACATTATTTCTATGGGTTGCCTTTATGCAGCAGCTGACAGGGGCATAGCTACTTCAAGTTACTGGAGTATCAGCTATCTCAAGATAGCTGTCAATTATTTTCTTTTTCCATTAACACCTCTGGTATTATGGTCAGATTTCAAAGTCTGGTCCCAACATACACACAAAAATTGCATTTATCAGTTAGTAAAATATGCTATTATGAACACAAACAGATTTTCTAGATGAGCTTCAACCTTCATTCTGAACAAAAAAAGCAAGCCTTACTGGCTTTTTTGATACAAGAAACCCCAAAATTTCATCAGTTCATCAACCCCTCAATTCATCAGTTTTACCTCAGTAAAACGTGATGAATAAAGGCTAAGATGACAAAGCAAAATAAAAAAGCACTGTCTTTTTAAATTAAGTTATTAAATCCAAGACAAATATTAACTATCAGACAATTACATTTGAAAGGATTTTCTTTCCCTAGTAGTAGGGATACCTGGAACTGAATCATGTCATCATTCATCTCCATTAAAGTCTCACAGGTCTGTATGCATATAAGTGCTGACAGAATTGGTCTATCTGCCCAATTGGCTGATTTATTTTTGATAATTTCATGGTTTAGCACTGCAGTAAAAGGTGCCAATTAAAAAGGAAGGGGTAAATTACATATTTCATTTATGAATCAATAAAAAAACCCTTGCATTAAGTGCAGAGCTTGAATATATCATAATCAGTGTTTCTCAGTGTTCCCCGCAACCGGCCTTGACAGCAAGAACCTGACAGCGTCGTGGCATATTCCACCACAATGAAAACATTTAACCATTTTAGTGTTAGCCAATCTGGATCTGAAGTAAGACAGCTTCAAAGCAGGAAACAGCAGAAGGTGGCTAACAGGTGATGGAAGTAGGTCAACATTTTGAAAAATAACTCCCAAATGAAAATAGTAGACAACTACTGTATGTGCACCACTTTCTGAGGTTTTTCTTTCTCAGTGCCAAAATGGCAGATTTCCAGAACTTTAAACTAAACATTAATATGTAAACAATTCAGGCTACCCAATCTGGATTCATTATCTTCTGCTCCATTCAAAATCACTTCTGACTTCAAACCAGGTTCACCAAAGATACAACACACAGAAAGCCTTTTCAGGTCAAAGACCCTTTTCTGTAGTGGAAGATTACTTAGGAGATACACAGGTTTTTTAGACAACATTTTTTAATTACAGTTATCTTTGACTATCTGTTGGAGATCACTGATTGATTGTTCTTCTGAGGGCAAAAAATCCTGCAATCTGTATGAGTAATTTAATCAGCCTACTATAATCCTAGTTAAAGCAAGGCAAGGAAAATCTTGCCTGTCTAAAAGACATGCACTTACTATTTGACATTCATTTATCTCTATACATATAATTAGAATTTGTTACTTTCATCCTCCTTTTATTTCCTGTATTTAAATAAATGATTACTATATTAAGAATTAATTTTTTAATGTGAAAATGTTCATGTGAAAAATCTATGAAGTCCAGCAAGAAACTCATGGTTTGACACAACAAAGATTAGCAGAATTATGCTGATCCTTCAGAATTTTATGAAGGGAATAGACTGATTATACTCCATATATTGCACTAATATGACTAATGTCTCTTGAAAATGTATGAATTTCAGAAAGAGCGTATCTCAGTATGTTAGGCATTCACAGACAGAAACCAAGGCCTATGTCCTTGACCTAAGGCACTATTGCAGACAGAATGTTTCTTGGAAAGCATGAAATATAAAAAAGAGCTAAATGGTGCTTTGCTAAGCATTGGCAACATTAATTTCTACTTTTTAATCTGCTTTATCATTCTGTCAAATGGGTTCCTCAATGCTTTAGAAACAACCAGATATGCAAAATCCTGCAAATGAACTTTGGAAAAGCACAGATAGGAGCAGTATAGACACAGATTCCACACCCCATTATGAAAGAAGCTGACAAATAGGCAGATAAGACTACTTTGACAGATGTAGTACTAGCAGTAAAAAATGACAAAAAGCTTCTGTGTAACAAAATAAGGCTTTTCAGAATGTGAAAGTAATTCTGAATATAATGCAGGTACAGAGGAGACAATGAAATTCAGAAAATAATGCACGAAAGGTTTTTTTTAGTATTAATTAGCATTTTGTATGGACTGATAGCTAACAATATGGAATAACAGAAAAGATGGAGAGGAGACTGTTGCAGAATAGGAGCTGTCCTGCAAATCTGAAACACTGGTAAGAAGTAAGTATTAAAGCTACTGCCCTACAAATTATGTCAATTATGTCCTTAGTATTGGAGGTAACAAGAGCAGACAAATAACACATCTGAGTGAAAAGGAAGATATTTGGCAGCTATCATATAGTGAGATACTCAATTTTTTTCACACTACATTGGAGCTCCAAGCAGGTCCCAAACCAGTAGGGCATTCAGACCTTTGGAAACGTGATGTTTTGAAAACAGCAAGTTTCATGGCGTCAAGCATCAGGTTTTCAGCTACATACTCAATCCAGGTGACTCACAATAGAGAGACTCTCAGTGTAAATGGCTGTAATGAACTTGTTATGTTGGATTCTCAGTCATATAAAACAGAGGTGGGAAAATCTGAAAGGAACTGTTCCCTTGGTAACGTAGTTAGCATGGCGTGATAATTCAGAAAATTTATATAGGAAAATTCAGAAAATTTATATACATTTCTTTTGTACCAGGGCTCACACTGGATTCAGATGACGCGGGTAAACCCAGCAAACCGGTTAATAAAGTGGCAGGTCATTCACACATATCTAGGTAAACTGCTAGTGACAACGGTCTTTGGATATAAAACACTGACTCAGACATGAGGCTCCTATTGCCACTTGATTTGGATTTAAAGCCCTTTAACTATGCAGTTCACTACACTACTGGCACTGCACCTTTGCCTCTGGTGGAACTGATCGAGTGCTTTCACTGTGCAATGCACAGTGAGCAGAGGTTCTGAAATGCTATATCCTCATCACAGGGCTCAAGCAAAGCTAGTGAGCTATATAATGGTTATTTGCAATTGGACTATTTCAAACAAGTGGAATAACAGTTGTACTAACACCTTGGAACTGATTACCCAAACACAAGATTAATGTAAAGACACAGAATATTTAAAATGGACAGCAAGCCATTCCATGAAGTGGTTTGTGAATGCTATGTTCCAGGCACTGAATGGGTTTGGTATAAAATAATCAACAAACCTAAGCAACGAGTATATTTGCCTGGGGTCCCTTTTAAGTCATTAGAGATGCTATTCTCTTTTATACTCTCAGAATCTTTTACAAGAGGATGTGAATGATCACAGAAGGTATTATTCTCCAAGAGATTCTGAATCTCAGTTCAGAGATTTCCCATTTGATCCTGTATGCAAAAGCACTTGAAGAAGAAACAATCTTTGTTCACGTTAAACTAAGCACACCACACAATTAGTTTACCATCTTTACAACACTAGCTCAACCCAGCAGAAACATGGATCTTGAAACTTTTGAAAATAAACAGCAGTTTTAACCCTGATACATAAAAATGACACAAAATAGGAGGGCGATTTTTCAACACAAAAGTGAAATTTCTTCAGCTACTTGATTTGATGAACAGACAAGCCAAAATACTTTTATCATGAACACTGTGATTGCACAATCACCATTAATATCCAAGATGTAGTTTTTAAATGTTAGTCTATTCTGAAATAATTCTTAGATTTCAAATTCCTGAAAGACTCTCAATTTCTTCAGCTAATGTTCCTATTATGGTAACTATCAAGAACAAGAAAAGGAGATCAGCAATATTAACATATTCAAGACTCTAAAGCTAACTACTGTAATACCGTATCTTAAATAGGTAAGCCATGTAACTTGTCACTAAAATTCAGGGTTAAACATTTACAAGAGAGAGATTAATGTGCAAATATTTTATATGCATGTAATTAAGAATGAGGTTAAGCTTCATGTGCAAAACAATTTCACCCAATGTTCATTTTGTAAACTATGACTGTACCCCTTCTCAATCTTGAGGGCAGATCCTGTACTGACAGAACTCATTACTGAGCACTCCAGTACATCCAGAACATCCTAACTTGAGCAAAGTTGCAAACAAGCCTAGGTCTTCAGGATTGTAAGTTTCCAAAGGCACAGCATAAAAATGGCATGATCTGAAAGTTCAACAATGAATTCTATTTCCTGCAGTATATTTTTGCAATTATTTTACCCCAATAGTGAACTGTTAATTTAAAGCCACAAGAAGAGCATTAAGATGGCACATGTCAGCAGTGTGCATAAATAGTGCATAAAGTTTATAAACATACAGTAAAACAGTCTTCCAAAATGTATTTATTTCTCAATTTTGTGAAAACTTAAACACAGGTACCTACGTAATACCGTTGAAATTCAAGTAAGAGTCACGTCTCTTGTCTTGATCTCATACAATAAAGTGACTAAACGTGAGCAGAGGATTTTATCTGAACTTTTATTTAACAGTTTCATTCCTGGAATGAGATGCTGTACTGAGGATACTTGTAAGTACAGAATTTGATTTTTCTGTGGAAATTCTTATAGGAATTTAATTTCAACCTTTTCCAAAAAACAGGGAAAATGGAAGTAAATTGGGAAATAAAATCTGGTATATGAAAAAAGAACTGAGGAAAAACTAATTCCAAAAATGCACTTGGAAAAAAAAAATTCCCACTCATATTCTTAGTTTAGAGAATTGCGAAAAGGCTGACATTCATACAAATTTAGGCTATCTTCTGCAATATTTCTCCACAACTATGCCTCTTCAAAATTATATATGTCACCTAGACTATGACAGTACTTAGGTGTCCACAAAAACACATGATCACAACATCACTTAGGTGAACTTGAAAAGACATGCAAAGGATCCAATTAAGTTTATTAAATATTTTGAATTGAATAATTACAGCAGCAGAAATGAGGGAACATCAGTATCACCACCAAAAAGAAAAAAAAGGAGTCTGCAGCATCCCAACATAGCAGGTACAACTACTGAGCAACAGTATTCTTAAGATCCACTGGCTAAGGGCCCTAGAGCTTGGGTTGGGGTTGACTCTAAGGGCGTAGTAATGCATCCCAACACCAAGTACCTCCTCTTGTGACTTGTTCAAAAAGAGACACAGACTCTTTCAGAGGCAATACTCTGCAGCAGCAGCAGCTGGTACATGCTGTTAGCAAAGAATACATTACATTCTGATGCTATTTCAGATGTTTATTTCCTTCTCCAATGCCTTTTCCCTTGTGATTAACAGCTATGCATGTTTTAAAAAAACGGATTGCTTACTGCTTTATCCTTCACCTGATGCATGATTCAAAAATCCACCTGATGGAGCAGAACTGCAGGAAGGGATGTACCCTGTGTAAACATTATTTAATTGCAGAGAACAGTAATCTATTCATAAATGTTGGTCAACATCACGAGATGAAAGTCAGATGCAGTTACGGTTTTGTTTAGCAGCATAATTGCTTTCGTTGCTCTACTTAGATGTTAACATCAAAGTAGAACTTTTTTGCAGCACCTTTGGGGATCATAATACGAGATATTGAGACTTTCCTAAGAAGTTCTGAAAGAGCTCATCAGTAGGAGTCAAGAACCTTCAGAACTTCACAGAATCAAGTAACATGTACCTTTTATTCTTGTTTCATTAAAATAAATGTATCGCATATTTAGAAACACAACAAACCCAAAGGAAGAGGAATCTATCTGTCTTGAAAGCAATAAAAACCATGACCAAAGCAGAACATAAAACATATTATTTGCATATAATTACACTATCAGATTTTAAATACTAAATTCAGACTCCAAAAGTATACTGGAATTTAACTACCCTGATCAATGTAAAATTCAGCTGTAATTTAGATAATTTGCTTGAGTATAAGTATGAGCATAAGCATTCTTTAAAAAAGGTTTGCTTACATATTTCTCTCCAAATTACTAAAAACTATTCAGTTTATCAGTAGTAGTTATTTTTTTTATGGTCATATTTGCATAAGCATTAGTTTTAGCATCAACAATAAACATAACTCTATCTTTACAAACATTGATAAATTAGAACAGCAAAACTGTTGCTTGCGTAAATGACATACCACTTCATCTTCAAATCCTCCAGCTAATACAAGTGAATAAGCCCCATCATTACTGCGTCCATGGATTCCACCCACATGTGGTCTGTGAACACCTGCTTCGCTCACCTGGCAACAGAAAAAAGCCAGTTTCTAGTGTTTTTTTCAAACAACCAGCCGTCTACAATCACTTTTAACAATCAGCTTTTTGCTTAAAATATTGTACAGGGGTGTCTGTCTAAATAGTTAATGTAAGACTGCTATTAAAGGTGAGACTTATTTTTAAGGAAGAAAAGCCAAAAGTAAGGACACCCAAAAAATGGAAAGACAATGTAAGACAGTGGTGACACTGGAAGATATAAAGGTACACTTTCTTCTTCGGGCAAAATCTCCACGATTCTTTCCATAAGCAGTATTTAAGACTGTACTCACGGCTATACTCCACTTGCACAGTCATCTAGAACAATCCAAAGCAGATGAGAGATCTGCCAGTTTGGTAACATTTTACAATTCTTAACTAAGGAAGATGACAGTGACCCATGTAAAGATCATTATGTCAGGTACACATAAGGTAACACACTGTAAATGTGACCAACTCAGAGGAATATTATCACACTGCCTAAGAAACAGAAGAAGCCATTGCAACAACTTATGGATCATAAGCTAGTTCTCCAACCAGGATAACTCTCTGGTAATGAATGTGCAACTAAACTGCAACCAGACCAGCTGAGAGCTCCAGCTGTACCATAAACTGGCAATATTATTAAAGTCTGCTGGAACATCTCTCCCACAAAAATTTATTTAATAAGTGTTTCAAACTACCAAATTATATTTAAAAAAAACCACAAAACCCTTTATGAATAAAAAAGAGGCTGCATATTAAATTACGTTCCCAGCAGAAAATCAATTAGGATCCCTCTTCCTACCTTCATACCTTCCTTCAGACCTTGACTTTTCTCATTCTGCCTCTTCCACTCCTGAACTGCTTTTCCCAACCTACACTTTTAAGCAACTTCCATGAAAGTTTATATTCTTCTGCTATAGTCTTGTACTTTCATAATACAGTACATCAGATCAAAGGTCCAGCTCGCCAAAAACGCTGTCCCTAACAACAGACAAGAGCTGTGCACAGTATGAAAACTATGCAAGGACACAATGGTACTTCCTTGCACAATTTCTCAGCATCCAGCTGTCTGTGGCTCAGACTTCCTAAACTACTTAAAACTTTTGGATCCATAGTATCCAAGAGAGAAAAGAGTTCACAGTACTACTGCTTGTCATATGGACTAATGCTACTTTTTTGTTCATTTTGAAGTAGGCAGCTGACCTTTCTTTTTTTATGACCTTTTTTTTGCATTACAAAAGTATGTATATTGGTCCCTAATCACTTTTTTCATACTGTACATCATTTTGTAGCCATCTATACTATACTACGTTTTCAACATTCTTCCAGAATGAAAAGTCTTTCCAGGAATGAAAACCATTCCATTCTTTTAATCATCCTGATTGTTGTTCATAATAATATATTTGATTTTCCCGACCCTTCCTTTCACAATAATTTAACACTTGATTTATTTTTTTGATCACTACTGGGTATTTAGATGACATATTTTCAAAATTAACTATTAGAAGATCTCTTTCCTGAATAAGAAGAAGAATAAGTAGCTGAAAGCCCATTACAAATTATATAGTAGAACTGTTCCCCACCCCATGTTTACTATCCACAACAACTTAGCACTCTCACTTAACTTTATCAGCTATTTGCCAATTTTTCCAGACCATTTATGAGTATGCTGAATAAAAAGGCCCCACTATTGCGCTTCTCTTTCCTGCTGTATCAAACATCCTTTCATTCATTCCTCCCTCCCTTCTTTCATTTCCAGGTTTTATCAATTAAATTTAGGTTTCTGGTAGGTGATTCACCCCAAAGATGAACTCTGGTAAGTAATTCATGCCAAAGATGCTCTTCAGATGCTCTCTCCAGAAGCAATACTTAGTCAATTTCCTTCTAGGGAAAAGAGAGTTTGTGTCATAAAAAACTACGCAAATCAGAAATAAAGAAACTATAGTCTCTAAATTCTCATAGATTTGCCGAGACAAACTCATTTCTCATACAAAAGACTAGTCATATGAGAAACAAAAGTGTAATTTAACTTCCTACGTAGCAAACATTTCAATCTTAAAAAAAAAAGGACAAAGTATTTCATTTGTACCCAAAATTAAATAATTATGTAGAAATGGTAATTGCCTTTTGTTGTCTCGTCCACACATATATATATAAAAATTAGCATTCTCTGCTTAATTTTCTGACAAAAGCAGTGCTCTAATTCTGTTCCTTTTTACTACCAGCACCAGAAAGATCTGAAAACTATTAGCTTTTGTGTTACCAATGGAATCCCTAACAAAAAGATGAACTAATAATTTCAATTACTGTTGAAGCAGTGAAAATAAAACTTGATTTTGAGATTTTGAGTTTGCATAAGTGATTTTAGAAACTCCTCTTACTCTTCAGACTTTACTTAATCTGGAAGCCAACAAAAAGATAACTATTTATGTTAATTACTTTCACAGTTCTTCAAACACAGGAGAGGTCAACGAAATATCCCAAAGAATCAAAATTTAGTTTTCCTATTAAGCAAGTCATTTTGTATACGATGGTATGATGAACAGCATAATTTTACATTATGAATTTCATTTGTTTCATCTAAGGCTTGTATTGACGATGGACATCAAGGTGAGAAAGGATCAAAAGAACTAGTCTAGGTTTCAACTGCGTCACTGTGATTTCTACCAAGGAGAGACCCTGTTGCTAAGGAGAAAATGTCTGCTGCTAACCGTATCAGCCTTAAAACTTGCATGGCCTTCCAAATCCAGAATTCTTCACACAGTACTGGAAGACACCACCATCAGAGGAAAATTGCCTGCTAAGTGTTCTCTTCTACCAACTGAATAATAAAACATCTGTTTTCTTCTCATGAGAAAGCAGGTGATGAAAAGTTCAGAAAACAAATCAGAAGAGGCTTTTGATTCCTGGCTTGTCCCTCCTTAAGCAGTTTAAAAAAACCTGTTTCTATTCTTCCAGGTATGATGGAAAACATTCAGTTACAATCCTTTACACATGCACGAGACAAAGAACTAACCGATTTTGAAAGTAAAGAAGTGTGTATTTCCCTGACTAAAAATGACAATTAAAAAAATCAAAGATAAAACAAAAATCAGTGCTATCAGATAAGGCTGGGGGAAACAGAAGTAAGTTTGCAGTTTGCTGGACACTTCGAAACCACAAAAAATCAGTACTGGCACAAAATAAAGCTGTCCCATCCTCCCTGCTTTGTTTTTTCCTGCCCCTCTGAGTATTGGTACTCTGCGTATTTAACCAAAATGTGAAATGGACTGGGAAAATTAACTCCCCTCCTATCCCAGATGGGATTATTTTTCTGCCGGTTTTTTTACCAATCTAGTTTACCATACAGCCTAAGAAATATTTGCAACAGAGAATGAGATAGTGCAAGAAACAGCAAAGGCTGAATGGACAGCTAATTTCAATGGCGGTACAGGCTTACATTGGTTTAAGCTGTTCATCAGCCTAAAAGAAGATTTGGACATCCATTACGTATGACCAAAAAAACCAACAGGGAGTCAATTTACAGTGATATCATGTAATGTTTTCAAAATCTACAGTCTACATCTCTTAAGTGGGATAATCAGTCCATGTGAAGTACACCTCAGAAAATACTCGACTCTATTCACTAAGTATCCCACTTAGAATTTTAACACGTGAAATTTGTTTATCCTAATGACAACAGACTTCTTATTAAGTTGTATTGTAAAATCAGTACACTTCAACCTTCACTACTATTGGCATCACCCTTCACTACTATTGGCATCACTTTCAGTATTAGAATAAAAATGTATTTGCTTTGTTTAGTCCTAGTGAAAATGCAGTTGCCAATCTAAATTTATTTTAGTGCCCAACCCATTTATTATTATGCTTTCTTACTTCAACTACAGCTAATACTAAAACAACATACCTGAACTCTGAATTTCCACGTTGTCCCAACGGGAACACCAGGTATAGGTCCATAATGATTTGAAGGAACAATAGTGCATTCCTTAGTGCGACCAACACAGGCCATGCCCTAAAAAGACATCAGACAAAATGAATTAGTATTGTAATATTGAAGACTACCTGCAAATTCAATGCAGATATCACAAAATCTGATCATTATAACAAACATATACTTTGAAATATGTTAACAATTGTTAAAAGGAATGTTAATTAATATGTGTTTATAGGTTTGGGGGAGGGATCGGGGTTGGTTTTTTTATTTTTACCTCTAGTCACCTTAATAATTTCTTCCACTGCTTTAACTGCCAGTAGATAGTGGGCAGGATTAAACATTGTCTTATTGTCTGTGCAACCCAGTACTGAACTTTGTGTAGTGCATATATAAGTAGAATTATAGATGTAGCACATACATGAACAATCAGAGTAATAGCTATTTCTAAAATACACTCTACCTTGCCCCAGTCTCTCTGGCTTTCAGTACTGGCAGATGGCATCTTTGCTTTCTTTTTACTCTGTTTGAGCTTTTCTCCAGCCTTTACAACTTCATTAGAATCATTTTTGCAGGAAGGACAATACCTAAAAAAAGGTTTTAGTAAATTCTCAATTACTTCAGAATAATGGCAATACATTTCTTGTAGCCAAAATAGTGTCAATTTTTTTATCTTGACTGAATATTTCAAGCTAGCAAGCATATACCAGTCTTAAGCAGCTGAAGCCTATGGCTTAAAAAATGAACCCAGCATGAACAAATATTCAACTTTTTAAAAAGGGCATTTCAATATCTTTGAAGGTAGAGTGCTAGAGGCAAAACATTTAACTATTCTTTCTCACATTGTATGTGAGAAGTCCCCATGTCTCCTGTATTCTCTCTTCATTCTGTCCTCTTTCATTTAGATCATGTAAAGGAGAAGACAGCTGAGATTAGAGTATGCTGCTAACCCGTACTCATGGTTTGTTTCTATGTCCTGCCCACTCTACCCTTATTTTTTGCTTCTAGTGCAATAAATGTCACTGCAGACAGCTGAATGTCAAACAAGCCAAGGTATCATGTAATGTGTGTAGACACACACACACGTACACACACACATGCATGCACACACACATGCACCCACACACTCACTCACTCCACAACACTGAAGCTACTTGGAATATAGCTCTGAGACTCATTCCACCTGACACAAAGCCATCCTGTTAGGAAAGTAGGAGATACTAGTATGCAGTGACTACAGCAGAGAGCGAAAGGGAATACACTGGTCCTTTTGCTGCTTCTAATAACATTTTTATCCCACTCCAGAAATGCCAATGCAAATGCAATTGTCCACGTTTCTGGCTCCCATGGGCTGGGTTTGGCCCATACGCCACTAGTGGAGGAAGCCTGATCTACACTGATAACCTAGTTTAGATAACTACCACTACCACTACTACTACTACTACTACTACCACTACTACTGTTTTGGATTTATTAATTAACTTTTGTGTGTGGATATGAATAGAAGAGTTAATGATTAATGTCCACAGGAACAGATTTCACTGTGTCAATAAAGGTGTTGAACCATTAAGACAATGAAGCTATGTGGATAAAAACAAATTAAAAATAATACAAGATGCTGAAATTGTCTAACACTAAGACTTTGAATGATATTACAGTTGTTTTAAAAAAAGTATGCAATGACCAATTAAAAGAAGGAACATGACATAATGCAAATTTAAAAGGTGAATTAACTATGGCATTCCCTGCTTCTTGATAGGGTAACCATACTACCTTAATATTTTTTAAACTGAGTTTTGTATGGAATATTAAATAGTATTTCTCATATAGAGTGGCTTGATCTCTGGGAAAGAAACTTATCATCCTTTCCCAAACTGCAGGCTTACCCCCTGTAGAGAGTTTGCCAAATTTTACACTATAAAAATACTAAATGGAAATTTTTCCACTTCTAAAACAAACAAAATCTGCCAAGAAGTTAAGGATCAGACAGACATGTCTCTTTGCTAGTATGCAAGAAGGGCGAACACAGACCTCCTCTTTGGTAGGAGACACTGCTTTGCCCAGTGCAACTGCACTCCTTCTACATATGACCAAGCATTAAGACTGCACAGGGCTGGCATCACTAAGTGTCCCAAAATTAACTGTCACAAGCCAGCTCCATAACAGTACCTCTCCCACCCAGTGACTTCATCCACAGATGCAGGTATCTACTTACATGAATAAATCTTAAGAGTCATATCATTACACAGCAAACAGAAACAAGTTAAAAATCTTGACAGCCATTTTTCAAGACATTTTTATTATATGAATTAAACTGCTACTACTTGTGGAAATCAATTTTTTTGCCAGAAATGTAAGCGGAAGGGTCGAAAAGTGCACTTAACATATGACCTGAGGGACTCTAAAGACCATGTTGTCAGTCAATTTAATTCTTGTGTGGTTGTCTACAGAGCACCGAATCTTCTGTATGGACAAAAACAGTCCTGGGGACCTATGCAGTGCAGTTATAGTGATATTAATGGAAGAGGATAGGGAGATCCAAGCAGTAATGACTACACTTTGAAAAAATTTCTGTTCTTCAAACTTTCTCTGTAGCCCTCTGAAATAGGAGTAGGATAACTCATAAGAATGTTTCATAAGAAGCTTTTGAAAAAGAATGGGTGCCAGTGAAGACTAGAACACTAATACCTAATCTGAAAAATCATTTGAAGCACCCAGCAGGCCAAGATAATCTTAGCACACTAGCTAAAGTGACACTGATGGCTGGTGAGATTTCAGTATCAGTATTCTGACGTGCCTATCAAACCTTCTGTGTATTTGAGGGTGTAGAAGAAACTAGAGAGAATAAATTGTTTTCCAAGTAGAACAAAGGATTTGGGGGTTTTATGGGAGGGGGGTCACTGACTTGAAGCATATATATTTTCTCTATCAGAAACTTTCCTGGGATTAGAACTGGAAGATAGATGGACTTTACTGTTGTTGGAGTACTGGATTAGAGCTGGTTCTGAGAGTAAGGGGCAACTGAAGAATGGATGGACTGAACAGATGTGTACTTCCAGACAGATGGTCTCATTGAATATTCTGAATCAAGGAAGTCAAAAAAGAACTTCTCAGCTGCTATATCCAAAGGTCAGGTGCAATCAGGTAAGAATACTGCCTATGGCTTGGAGTCAGTAATTAACCACTTGTGTGTTAAGAACAGTTTCCAACATGTGACATCAACTCACTTATGTTGACAAGTAGTAGGAAGCAAGAAGATGTCATGCACAGATGACCAGTCTGCCTTGACAGTCGAAAACTTGGGGATAGTTCAGACTAACGTGCTGTGTAATAAACACTGCTAAACAAACACTGTAATCATTTTGCATATGCAAGAAGTGGAAGGCACAAAGACAATATTCAAATAAATGCTATTTTTAGTTCCAGTGACCCATACATATTTCTAGTAGGTACTGAAAATATTTTTTAGACAGTGTTTCAAGCCAGCAGTTCCTCCAAAAACAGTGAATACAACTCTTCCCAGTGCAGAAATTTCATGGGAAAAAGATCAACTTCCAACAACAGTATCCCTGTGGCCAAATACACACACTGAGAAACACATATCAATGTTAATGGTCGCAATCGCTAAATCACACATTGTCATAAACACAGAAGGAGTTCAGAAAACAAGCAATGCCCCAGAAAACACACAGACAATTGGGCACTGACCAATAAACAAACCTACTATGGCATCCACTATGGTATAGGAGATTGAGTTACTTATTTCCAGAGAATGTTAAAACTTCCAAAGCATTTACACAGATTTTTATATAAAATTTAATCACAAGGTCCAAAGAGATTCTATGAAATGTACCCATAGACATCTTAGACATTTATTGATGTCTATGTAATGGAAAACTTTATTAGAATAAAGTTCTACTTACTACTCATTTATAAAGGATAAGCATCTCATGTAAGTCACAGGCAGGTGATAAATATGAACAGTGTAAATTGTAGACAGCTAATAAAGACAAAAAATAGTACAGAGCCCAAGATAACTTAATGGGCTGCTAATGGGTCCATGCAGATTCACTTCAAAATACAATTATCTTGATTTAACAATGCCAGTTAGCTTGGTTTTCCTGCTTGCAGAACCAGGGACAGTAGAAATGAAGAGTAGCAAGGTGGTGGTCCTCCCACAGCAGGAGAAATGAATGGAATAGAGGCAACAAGAAGATACAGGAAGGGCACAGGGGCAGCAACAGGAACAGAGGATGAAAGGAAAGAGGAGGGTGAAAGTAAGAGAATTGTTCAAGCAGTGAAGCCTGAACAAAATTAAAAAGCTGGGGAACAGCCACTGTTGATAAACATAATCAGATCAGATAATGTCACAGAAGATCATAATGATCATAATGAATAAAATGAACATACCAGTTTTGAAACTCCATAATGGTCATTAAAGCTTACTACTAGCCCTTTGTGAATGATTTAAAAGAACTACCTTGACAGAAAACATAAGGTTTATATTAAGTAGATGGATGAAAAACAGAGCAGAATTTAAAAAATTCTTCAGTATTGTCTCTCATGAGGTGCAAATAACAAAAAGATACCATGTACAGAATGGCAATATAGATAAGTAAATCATCCTTGTATATTTACCAGTCCTCATCTTCTGGTATCTTGCTTAAGGGAGGGTTCAGGCAGTATATATGATAAGCCATATTACATTCATCACACAGGAGCTGCATGTGAGCATCCTGTTTTCCACCACACAAATAACATGAACAAAAACGGCACTCCTTATCTGGATCAGCCCTACAGTGCTTGCATTCAGGGCCACTTTTTCCTGTCAAAAACAAAGAAAATGTCAAATGCCATGTATCTTAGAAAAGTGCATTAATGTACAGGAAAAAAATATTTCTACACATCAACACTGCCCTCTTGAAAATGCTTTTTTCTTACAATGAGGTATTTGACTATCTAGGCTAATGGGATTTCTTCTGCTGTATAAACAAGCAGTAAAGAAAATGACTAATCAGCAGCTTCTCTTATTTTGTCCTGTCGCGTTCCCAACATGCCACCTGCACACTCTCCCTACAGATGTAGCCTTGCACTATCTCTAGTTGGAGTCGTCTTAAATACAGCCATGAAGAAATTCCAATTAGGTAACTGCTAATAGTCAAATGAAGATGAAACTACAACCTGGAACAGCTCTCTTCCCCTTAAATTAAATTTACAGTTGGATAGAAGAATTAGTAGTCTGAGACCACAGACAACCCCAAATCACCAGTTGTTTCACAGCAGCAGTTTAGTTTACACACAAAGAAACACTAACTTTCTGTTCCAGTTCACTTGGAAATTTGGACCCATGAACCCCACTATGAAACAAAACCATTGGCATTGGTTCCTCAATCAGGGAAAAATGCTTTTATACAAGAGAAAAAAATTTAGTAGCCTAAACTAGGTATGAAAGAGGAGAGGGAAGAAACACTGAATACTTGTAGCAGAATTAACACTTGAAGGAGAAATGTTCAAAAAAAGTAGAAGGTTCAGAGAAATGAGAGAAGACTTCAGAAGAGAACTTGATCACAGCCTAAAGAATTCCAACATTAAAAGAAAAAAAAATTTCATTTGTATGTTCTGTGCAAAAGTCATCTAGAAATGCCATGGACCCAATCTGAGTTTAAACTAGTCTAATACAATAATTAATAGAGTACTTCCAAACTTCTCTGGAAATAGTATTTTATCTGAAAGAAGTAATTGGCTTTGAATCAGAAGACAGGGAAGACCAGAAAGACTATTTGAGAGTTCAGAGTTGGAAGTAGGAAGCTGAAGAATCTAGACAACTGAGATAACAGAAAGAACATTTTTCTTAAAGTTTAGAATGGGCCAGAAAATGTTCTTTCGAGTACCATTCTGGAAGAAAAAAACCCCACAGGTTATAGAAGTTCAGAAACTGAAACAGCTGAAATACCAACACTTGGAATAAATTTTCTTGTAAGTTCATAGGCAAACTATCTGAGGAACTTCCGAACTGTTTGACAATGTCTACTCAAAAGGGCAACTGGCCTAGAAGGACAGTGTGGTAAGGACAGACAAACTTATCCCTGTCATAATCTTTGCCAAAAATACCCAAAAGTCATTAGTCGTATGAAAAAATAACACTTTCATTCTCTGGGACAAAGCCTTACTGAATATGTCCATGATGTCACAAGCAAGTTCATTAATAAGGAATTTGAAGAGCAGTCCCACTACAAAAATGAAAACAAACAACCCCCCCAAACCCAAAACCCCCTACAGCCTTTCGGAGGCAGCATGA
The DNA here is from genome assembly GCF_000699145.1 of Aptenodytes forsteri. Lineage (NCBI taxonomy): Eukaryota > Metazoa > Chordata > Aves > Sphenisciformes > Spheniscidae > Aptenodytes > Aptenodytes forsteri. Next base: position 656,012 of record NW_008794774.1, on the reverse strand, counting down.
ATATCAGATTATTCCACAAGGGCTAAGCAGACAGAATACTAGACAAAAAGAGAAGGGCACAAGCAACAAATTATAATATTTAAGAAAACACTGCCTGTTCCCATGGAAGATTTAACCCTTAGGAAAATACATAATTTTTTTCATACTAAAGGACTGCTGATACATTTTTAGGGAAGATTAGAATTTGTCAAAACCAAACATGGAGAACTACCCCAGGTTTCTCTGACCAGAGAACAATATTCAAGGACAAGATTCCATCTTCTCTCAGCTTTCTTTTTTTTTTTTTTTTTTTTTTTTTTTTTTTTTTTTTCTTCACCATGAGTCATTGTCTAAGTTCCTGCCTTCAGAAGCTGTATAGCTTATCAGTTCCTTGTAAGTTAGTTTGCTTGTATAACATAAGCAATCAAAGTAAATACTTCTTTTAGGAGTTGATTCTTGAATAGAAAGATGAGGTGGATCCCTGATGTATCCAGAGGAGTTCTGGATACTTTTACGTTTTTCCTAAGTGTACTGAGAAGGAAAGGAATGACTAAGGGTTTCCAGAAATCCCAGCCCCTTCCTGCTGTGAAAACATTTGCCCTCCCAGCTGAATAGACTTTACAGAAAATTTGATCCACACGGATAAGATATCAGTGTAAAAACTCTGTGGAGAGAAACTCCAGACTGAAAGTCTTATAAGAAAGGGGGACTGGAATGCCAAGTGTTGTGCTATATCTGCAGTCCTTCTGGAGGACCTTGAAGAATACTTTTATCTTCAAAGGTTGAAGCAACTAGACTTAGAGAGGGAAGGGGATGGAGTTTTGGGTAACAAAGAAGAGTCAGGGGCTGCTGATGTGTTAGGAACCAACAGGGAAACACCTGTGAAATGCATCAAAGGAATTTGGGCGTGTTCCTCTAAAAAGGTGACACAGTCAACAGCCCAGCTGAAATGTCTCTACACCGATGCATGCAGCATGAGTAACAAACAGGAAGAATTGGAAGCAACTGCGCAGCTGGAAAGCTATGATCTAATCACTGTCACTGAAACTTGGTGGGACAAATCACATGACCAGAGCGCTGCAATCGATGGCTATAAACTGTTCAGAAGGGACAGGCAAGGAAGGTGGGGTGGGTGATTTGCCCTCTGTGGACTGATTGCACAGACCTGTCTTTGAAAAACAGTGACGAACAGGTTGAGAGCTTGTGGGTGAAAATTAGAGGCCAAGCTAACAAAGGAAACCTCATGGCTGATGTTTATTACCAGCCACCCTATCAAGGGCAGCCTGTTGACAAAATGTTCTTACTTCAACTGCAGGAAGCATCGCGCTCGCAGGCTCTGATCCAGCTGCGGCACTTCAGTCACCCTGACATCCACTGCAAAAGCGGCACAGCGAGCTGTAAGCAGTCCAGAAGCCTCTTGGAGAGCATCAAGGATAATTTCTTAATCCAGGTGACAGACAGCCCAACCAGAGGAGAAGCATTACTGGACCTGTTGCTTACCAACACAGATGAACTAATTACAGAGGTCAAGATCGGTGGCAGCCTGGGCTGAAGTGATCATGCCCTGGTGGAATTCACATCTCGAGGGATATGGGCCAGGTGAAAAGTCAAAGACCTTGGATTTTAGGAGAGTGATCTTTCAGTTGTTTAGGGAATTACAGGATGGAACCCCCCTGGGAAACTGCCCTCAGGGATAAAGGAGCAGAACAGAGCTGGCAGCTCTTTAAGGACATTTTTCTTACAGCACAAGAGCTCTCGATTCCCATGTGTGAGCAATCAGGCAAGGAGTGCAGGAGAACAGCATTGCTGAGTAAGGACCTCCTGGTCAAATTAAAGCATAAGAAAGAAATGCACAGGCAGTGGAACCAGGGACATGTATCCTGGGAAGAATGTAGGGATGCTGCCTGGATGTGTAGGGATGGGATCAGGAAAGCTAAGGCACAGTTGGGAGCTGAATTTGGCAAGGGATGCAAAGAATAGTAAGAATGGCTTCTACAAGTATGTTGGTCAGAAAAGGAAGATTAAAGAAAATGTACC
>NW_008794774.1:639243-653766 GCF_000699145.1 Aptenodytes forsteri | reverse complement strand
GCAGTCAGGGGAAGTCCCTTGTGGCTGAGGAAAAGGGATATTGCACCCTTTTTTAAAAAGGCTAAAAAGGAGGACCCTGGGAATTATTGACCAGTCAGCCTCACCTCAGCACCCAGTAAGATCATAGAACAGAGATTCCTGGAAGACCTGTCAAAGCATATGGAAGACAGGGAGGTGATTAAAGACAGCCAACATGGCTTCACCAAGGGCAAATCGTGCCTGACTGATCCAATGGCCCTCTACAATGGACTGACTGCATCAGTGGACAAGGGAAGAACTATGGATGTCATTTACCTGGACTTCTGTAAGGCCTTTGATCTGGTCCCTCACAACATTCTTGCTGCTAAATTGGAGACACACGGGTTTGATGGATGAACTATTAGATGGATAAGGACTTTGCTGGATGGCCGCATCCAAAGAGTGGATGGTCCGCATCCAATGGCTCAATGTCCAAGTGGAAACCAGTAATGAGCAGTGTCGCTCAAGGGTCCGTACTGGGACCAGTACTATTTAATAACTTAATCAGTGACATAGATAGTGGGATGGAGTGCACCCTCAACAAGTTTGTGGATGACAAAGCTGAGTGGTGCAGTTGATAACACCAGTGGGAAGGGATGTCATCCAGAGAGACCTTGACAGACTTGAGGAGTGGGCCCATGTGAACCTCATGAAGTTCAACAAGACCAAGTGCAAGGTCCCGCACAGGACAATCCCCAGTATCAGTACAGGCTGGGGGATGAAGGGATTGAGAGCAGCCCTGCAGAGAAGGACTTGGGGATACTGGAGGACAAAAAATTGGCTATGAGCTGGCAATGAGCACTTGCAGCTCAGAAAGCCAATCATAGTCTGGGCTGCATAAAAACAAGAGTGGCCAGCAGGTCGAGGGAGGGGATTCTCCCTCTCTACTCTGCTCTGGTGAGACCCCACCTGGAGTTCTGCATCCAGCTCTGGGGACCCCAGCACAAGACAGACATGGACCTGTTAGAGCAGGTCCAGAGGAGAGCCACAAAAGTGATCAGAGGGCTGGAACACCTCTCCTATGAAGGAAGGCTGAGAGCGCTGGGTTTGTTCAGCCTGGAGAAGAGAAGGCTGCAGGGAGACCTTACTGTTGCCTTTCAATACTTAAAGGGGGCCTATAAGAAAGACAGGGAAAGACTTTTTACCAGGGCCTGTAGTTACAGGACAAGGAGCAACAGTTTTAAATTGAAAGAGGGTAGGTTTAGATTGGATACAAGGAAGAAATCTTTTATGATGAGACACTGGAACAGGTTGCCCCGAGAAGTTGTGGATGGTCTATCCCTGGAAGCATTCAAAGTCAGGTTGGATGGGGCTTTGAGCCACCCAATTTAGTGGAAGATGTCCCTGCCCAGAGCAGGGGAGTTGGACTAGATGATCTTTAAAGGTCGCTTCCAACCCAAACCATTCTATGATAAGAAGTGCTAGAACACTGCAGTTTGAATTTTTTTTTTAAACAGAAAAAACACAAAAGCTGAAGAACATAAAAGAACCACCACTGAAGAGGGAAAATTACCAGCTACAGATAGAAGGTCTAGTGAGATGTACTGACTGGAAAACATGAGGAGTAAATGTGTACGGCTACCAGCAATGGTTATTTTACAAAGCCTCAAAGACAAAGGTCAGATACATTTAAAAAGAAAGCCAAAATTTCTCAGTGTACTGCTTCTACTAAAGTCTAGCCTAGAAGACTTACCTGCATACTATCCAAATAGTAATAGAAAGTCACTAGACTACGTCATCCAATAAATAACAGGCAAAAAGAAACTGCATATTTTTCTGTATCTCTTACCATGACAGGTTGTTTAGGCCTATGTAATTAACTGTTTTCAGTTACATAACCAGTTTCTTAGATCAAATGTTAGTAATAATATTTTTTTTTAAAGAAGAAAAAAGCAAAAAGGTCTACATATTTTAGTTCAGTTAAACAACACCTGGAGTTTTCAACTTTCTTCAATATACAAACAAACTACAAACTGTCATTTTCATGACATGACTAACTTTTCACATTTCTGCTTTAACCATGTCGTAAGTAAAATGCACTAATTATATCTGCACTATTGCTCACATGAAGACAGGTCTGTTCATCCCTACCAACACTGTAGGGTTTAGTTGCATATCTCATTTCATATTCTCTTCTTTTGCAAGAGGAGTTATCTCATGTCCATAGCACAAATTTGGATTCTGATGGAAGTAATATATTTTTATATCTAGGTCTTATTTCTGATTTGCATATAAATATTTGAAACATATTTACAAGTATGTCGCTTCTTAGTTTTCTAATTTTCTAATATAATTTTCTAATATAATTTTCTAATAAGTTTGGCCCTACTCTTTTCCTGGGCTGCAGAATTTAGATTTCCATTAAATAATTTGAAAATAACTACCTTATTTTTAACTGTAACTGCTAAACATATATCGACATGTCATACACATTTTTATCTTAATTTACACATACAAAACCTAACTACCATATGGCCATGCTCAAGGAATAACAATTTTTCTGCAGAGGTAGCCTACATTGTTTATCTGATGAAGATTATTTCCAAAGTAGGCATTCTACTTTTTAGAAAGGATATGGACAGTAGTTTAATATAGACAAAAACAGTCAGTGCATTTTCTGATTGTGCTTAAAACAATCTCACAGAGTATTTAAGGCCAATTAATTCTTTGAATTTCATCTGCCATTATTGTAACAAAAATCTGCAGCTTTTCATAGCATATAAGCTAAGGTAACTGTGTGTGTGTTTACAGATATATGCATATCTATTTTAAAATTTTAAATACAAAGTACAACTGGGGATGTAAGTACAGTCCAGAGGTAAAGGGTATACTGCTTACAGCATACAGCTCAACTGACGTGCACTTTGCATAAGTGAACAAAGGCAAGACAGCTTACCAAAAAAATCAGAATCACATGAACAGAAACGAAAAGGGCAGTGTGGTGAGAAAGTTGGCCTCAGGAAAAAGAGCAGTTCAAAACAAGAAATAAACCTAAATTACTAGATCAATTAAGTTTTCAGGGTTACATTTTTAAAGATTATATTTCTGTGTTATGTTTATTTATGAAGGTTTGTAAACAATATCCTGAAATGAATAAAAATGGGACAAGGAACAAAATGAAACAAAACATACACAGAGGTGCAAATCTCTACACAGACGGCAATATGTGAGCAGTTTAAGCAAAGAGGTTACAAATAAGGAAATAGCTGTCAAAATAGGAAGGAAAGAGCTGTAAGTGAAATTAAGAGCTTGACTTTGAAACAATAAAGGTGGCAATCAGTGTAGGAAGTACAGTGTGAGGAGCTGCTGAGGGAACTGGGGTTTTTTAGCCTGGAGAAAACAAGGCTGAGGGGAGACCTTCTTGCTCTCTACAACTGCCTGAAAGGAGGCTGCAGCGAGGTGGGTGTCAGTCTCAAGTGACAAGTGACAAGTGACAAGACGAGAGGAAATGGCCTCAAGTTGTGCCAGGGGGATTGTGTATTAGGAAAGATTTCTTCACGGAAAGGGTTGTCAAGCACTGGAAGAAGCTGCCCAGGGAAGTGGTTGAGTCACCATTCCTGGAGGTATTTAAAAGATGTGTAGATGTGGTGCTTAGGGACATGGTTTAGCGATGGACTTGGCAGTGCTAGCTTTACAGTTGGACTCGATGATCTTAAGGGTCTTTTCCAACCTACCTGATTCTATGATAAATAAATACTCATGTCAGATCAAATGTTGCCACTGTAGACAACTTTATATAGTCAGCAATATAGTAATCATTCATTTCCTTAATACACACATAATTTTAAAAATTAATTCACTACACAGTAGCTGCAGGGAAGAACTAAATGAACTGTAATAATTTTATATGCCTTTTAAAAAGTTTCATTAACAATTACACTTGCAAAATAAGTAGCTATGTAAATGCAAAGCAGTATCTGCAGATTTTTTTATTTCTCATACTACAATTTTTTTAAATAAAAACATGTTTTAGGATATTGAAAAAACCCTTTAATGTGACTGAGAAAAAAGAAACAGAAGGGATGGTTTGGTTTTTTTGAGTAATCTGAGGAAAGTAAATCGTAAATAATGAAAAATGAATTGTGAGAAGTTCACTTACAGAAATTCACATTTTTACTTTTAAGAATACCACAGCAAATAGAATTTGCTCCTCTGAAAAACAGTGATTTTTTAGATGATGGCAAAAAAACAGTAAGCAGACTAGTTCTTGTGCACTGAAAGCTACATAAAAAGGTTCTGAAAAATTGCCTTGGAGTCAGGAGTCTAATATATAATAATATCTAATACCTATTAGCAGAGCTGCAGTCCAATCTCTCAGTGTTGCTATCTCAAACACTTATCACTCCTAACTTTAACATATTTTTAAACTTAGGATAAAATGTCACACTACTTTTTAGATAAGCTGCCACTAACTCCTTCCTGTGGTTGTGGGGAGGATGAGGAGGTATGGCATAGTTATGTTTTTAGAAGGTCAGGCAGGGCCACATAATAATCCAAACGTTAATTACCCCTTTTTTTCATGGTACAAGCAGCTTTGGCACAAAGTTCCTTATCTTTTTTTTTTTAATTCTGACATAATGACAGGGTTAAAGTGCATCATTACAGACTGATTCTATCTTTGGCATTTATTAATTTATTAACAGTTTAAATGACATGTCAATTGGAATAGCAGTTTCAACTGCAACACCTGTCTAGGAACTTAACTGAGACTAGGAATTCATTCTGCACAGTTCATTTAGAACATTATCAGCTGTTCCCCTTTTCCCTGCTTATGACTGATAGCACTAAAATGTCATCAGTTTCTGAATAGGTCAAGTAATATAGCCACCTTACAGTAAATATACTTTTAGAACAGAAATCTGAAAAGAATTCTATGTTATTACTTTCCTGAACACACAAAACAATTATTATTACCTCTGCATGCGGATCCTTCTATTTTTTTAAAGAAACATCATTCAATTTGTACTTCTATTCAAATAATTTAAAAAAGCATACTTTTGAAATCTCCATCCCCAAATGTCAATGGATAGGCTCCTGGCTTTTCAATCTTGTACATTTCCTCTATAAAAAGGATTTTACAATCATTTATTGTGTCTTCTGGGCCTCTGAAAAACAAAAAGAATAAAAAGTATATTCAACTCAGTTCCTCAGACCTAGATTCTGTACTTTTTGAATCCTAAGCAATGAGATAAAGCTAACTAGCATCTTTTTTTCATCACTGACAGGATACTTTATTTCAATTCACACACAAAATTCAGCCTCGTACTGTAACTTCTAAGAAAACCAAAACACGTACTTAAAACTCACATAAAGAAAAGACTACTCCATTACCCTCAGACTACCCGGCAGCTGAGGATGTCCTTATTGACAGCCATCCATAACTTTGTAATTCTACTTCTAAAACCTCAAAATGTTTTTTTTTGCTGAACACAACAGACCAGACAAAATCATATCCTCTCAAATACAGCATATCAAATATTATTATAAAAGTACAGTGTCAGAAGTGAACCAGAAACATGACTTATAAGACACAATAATAGATGCTACTTGGAACCCTCAGAGTAAGAAAAGCAATAGAAAGCTTCAAAAGTCCTTCTATGACTTCCAAACGTTTTGGAAACCTAAAACCTAATCCTGCAAAGACATGTACAATACTGAACTACATACTGTGACTAGTCCTGTTAATGTCAGGTTTCAGTGCAAAATTTGTTCACCATATCTCAGTGACGAGTAACAAATATTCCATGACTCCACAACACTAATGCTGAAAGACTTCTAGAGAAGGATTAGGAAATATTAAATGTAGCGTAAAGGTTTTCACCTCCTCTTACTATCATCTCTTTGTATTTATTAAAATTCTAATTCAAACGTAAATTTATCTAGGAAGAAAAGGCCATAAAAACACCAAAAGTTTTAAAATGCTCCCTTTTATTCCCTTTTATTCCCTCCTAAGGATGATATCGTGCCTTCAACTGCCTGTTCTCCTACCATTTTCAATTTACTACCTAATCTAGAACTAAGGAGGAATTTTTAGTATAGCCCGTATTGGAAGTATTAATTACTGAACATAGTCTCACTGATTTCATTGAATCACGTGTCATTACTGATTTCAGAATTGAGCAGTTTGACATGAGAGAAAGGAATTTACTAGCTGGAGAGCTTTTTTTCTTGCAGGGGGAGACCCAGCCATTAAAAAAAAGAAAATCTGAAGGAGATTGGGTTTGTTGAACTTCTTTCCTCTTCAAAAGTTAATCTAATTCTGTTGCACTGCTGCAGTCCCTGTTTTGGTTCTAGAAAAACACTTCAAAATCTGAAACTACACAAGCAACTAAATGAATACAGACCACAAATACCATAGCTTGAATTATTAAGGTTATGAAGTTTAACATTTTACGAAGACTATGATGTTTGTAGTTAAAATGTCCAGTGAGCACCCTGCAACACAAGAAATAAAATAGATTTTTTTCTTCTTTCCTATATAGACATAAGATGTGCTGGACATAACAGAGAATTAGTAGCACACAGTCAGCCTAATTCCAAGTTAGGACAGAGTGAAGATTCTACAGTTTTTTGAAGGCTTTATTATGAATGCAAAACCAAACTATTGTATTGGTTACTGTTCAGTATTTGAAGGAGGTTGTGGAAGATTCTGCTAAGCAAAGCTGAAGTGCACTGCACCATTACAAGTGCCTCTTCAGAAGCAGGGAAATAATGAAAATTAATAACTGTAAAGATAATGATTAAATATTGCCACACTGGAGACTATTTTCCAGGTGAAGACCACCAGTAAGTTAAAATGCTATGTTTCTTTCAAATATTTAGAGTGTAGAAAGGCCTGAGAATATATCTGAATCAGGTGAACAAGTCGTCTAAGCCCTATTTGTAGGATATCTGTAAGAAACAATCACAGAGGTGACTTGAAAATCCTATTGAAGAAAGTCAGCCAGGTGGCATATCCCTATAAAAAGGTCTAGCCTGCAAAATTTAAATCAAACTATAGACAGGTAGGGAAACAAGATATTAGGTCCATATTAAATAAGGATAACCACAGTAACAGAACACCTCCAGAAACACCAGGCTTCAGTCTGGGATCTGTTGCTCCCCACTCTACCTCTTTGTCTGCTCCCACCACTTTCCTTGTGCTGACTCCAGTTCTTGGACTCTGCCACATGCTGACTTAACTAAGGCAGAAAAAAACTAAGCCAGGGAAAAAACCACAGGCAACAAAACACTTTTTGGTGGCCCTAAACACTGCAGGATTTAGGTCTCCATGGAACTGGAGTTGAGAGGACTCTGATAGTGTCTTGATTCAGTATAATTGCCTTTTAAGTGTACCAACAGCTGTTTACTTTGGCATTTGTATTTATTTTGACCCTTTTTCTTCCTTGCAGATTTTGGAGGGAAAACATTCCCCATTGTTGGTCATATGCATAAACAGCAAATGCTAGCAAATTTCAAAGATTTGGGATATTTCAATAGAACATACAAATGCTACTTCAATGCAAATACATCCATCAGATAGAAAACAGTTTGTTTTCCTGACCAGGAAAATCACGTATTTAAGATAATCTTCATTTGCACACTAGGGGGCATTACTTAAAAGCAGTTCTGTCCGTTGGGGGTAACACCCCTCAGATTTATTTAGGTTTCCATATATTGAAGTGAACACAGGAAGTCTGATTTTCTGCACCTCAGTCTGGATGAGACTGCATGGTGCAACCACCCACACTAGAACGCTGGACACCAGTTTCTGTTACAACAAAGTATGCCTTTGACAACATAAGGTTATGGAGATACTTCCAGTCTGTGAATGGCTACAGCACTTAAATTCCTCCAGCTGTCACCAAATCTGCAGCTCTAATTAAGGCACAATTTCCAGGTTCGGTTTAAAGTGCACTATTTAACTAGAAAATTGTCCCTGAAACAGATAGAAGAGCACTCCCAAGAATGATCTACCCCTCTAAAGGGACTGTGGGTGCCAGTACACCTCTGCAGGCAAGGTGAGAGTGGAAGCTTCTCTCTTCTGCAGTAGCATGCAAAGACACTTTGAATTATCTACAACACATACACATTAATTCACAGTCATAAAAGTACTATACATTCAAATACAGACAGGACAAATTGTAAACAATCTCTGGCAGGAAAACTGAATGAACAAATACAGACTGAGCTTCTCAAAGCGTCAAGGTTTCCCTGCTTATTTTCTGTACCTTGGAGAGTCCTTTCTTAACTGCCCTATACTGTTTGTTAGTCCTAGATTATTTAAAGTTAAAAACAAAACAAATCTCCTGACACTCTTTAATGGTATAAATCTAGTTATGTTTGGACCTTCCTTAGCTATACCACTGCTTGCCTGCCTATCCAGCTTGATTCCTCTAAGACTTATTTCTAACATAACTCAAAAGTAGTGAATCTATTTTAAAACCAAAACATAAAGTTATGCCTTCTTTCACCTAAGTAGCATGAAATTTTATATTCCTATAAAAAATACATGTATTGGTTTGTATTTCTCTATGCTTACAAAGCAAAAGATAAAAAATAAACAAGCACGCCTTAAACTTTAAGCAGATTTGTATGGAAAAGTCAAAATAGTCATAGAAGTTGAATAGTATGTTGGATATCAGTAAGCATACAACTACATATACATCTACAGGAAATTTCAAGCATAACTTATCAAGTAAGTTAATATCTTGTCAAGAAACAATAGTGACAGTCTCAATGTAGCAGCTACCAACATGACTTTACCCATGTCGTGGGACAGAAAGAGATTCTCAAATTCCAGTATGCTTCAGACAAATTTCAGTATATTTGCAGAGCGTATTTTTCCCCAATTTTTGCATCTTGCAAATCTTCAATGTGTGTGTAGTCTAAATACACTACCTCTATTATGAGCAAAACTGCACCTAGGAAAAACTTGCAACGTTTCCTCCCCTCTTTCTACACTGTCTTATTGTTTAGAGCTGTTTTACTTTAGTTTACCCTTTTTTACTGCATTTTCTCCAGAAATTTAGAAAGCAGTTGTTTAAAAAAGAAAAAAAAGCTTTTCATCACAGGTAGTTCTCTGCATACAGTCTTTAGACAAGAAGGAAGGTGGCAAAACACCATAAAGCTGTACTCACAAATCTACAGACATTTGTGTTACTCCTATCCATATCTTTGAGAAACAAGCCAAACCTGAGGTCAGTAGAATACTTATTAAGAGTTAATTCCACTGGTGCCAATTTAAACTATTAAAATTACTTTTATCACATTGTTTTCTTGAAAGATACCATGAAAAGATTTGAAGTTGGTTCAATGGTGTTAATGTTCCGAAAGACACCACAGCAAAAAGTTTTTGTGAAGTATGCAGAAGCATGGATTTTTATCATCAACTTTATTACAAAAAATCACGTGTATATTATCTCAACCTCAAAGTGTTGAAGCGCAACATACTTTTTTTTATATAACTAGTTAAATAAAACAATTCCTCTAATTAATACTAGAAAACACAGAACTCTCAAAATAAAAAAAAAATAAATTCAGTTGCATGGAGGTAACAATTGGTAAAAGCATGTTTTTCTCTCATAGCACTGCAATCCTACTGACATAAGCAATACTATTCCTGTATCTAGATGGAACTGATAAAATAGACGGAATTAATCATTTCTGTATCACATATAAGGTCATGATGGACATTCCTTCTCCTTTGGGCATCTCCTGTATTTTTCCTTTCGGATAAGGGCACTCAGAAAGTAACTTTCAGCCTAAGTTTTTCTTAAAAGATATCCAGTATTTGAACCAGAGAAAACATTTTATTTTCTGCTATGAGTTACATAAGGAGCAAGCAAATACTATCAAATAACTTTACCAAGCTAGTATGTTCCAACAAATGCCACTTAAACTATTAAAATTACTTTTTTCACATTGTTTTCTTGAAAGATACCATGAAAAGATTTGAAGTTGGTTCAATGGTGTTAATGTTCCGAAAGACACCACAGCAAAAAGTTTTTGTGAAGTATGCAGAAGCATGGATTTTTATCATCAACTTTATTACAAAAAATCACGTGTATATTATCTCAACCTCAAAGTGTTGAAGCGCAACATACTTTTTTTTATATAACTAGTTAAATAAAACAATTCCTCTAATTAATACTAGAAAACACAGAACTCTCAAAATATGTTCCGAAAGACACCACAGCAAAAAGTTTTTGTGAAGTATGCAGAAGCATGGATTTTTATCATCAACTTTATTACAAAAAATCACGTGTATATTATCTCAACCTCAAAGTGTTGAAGCGCAACATACTTTTTTTTATATAACTAGTTAAATAAAACAATTCCTCTAATTAATACTAGAAAACACAGAACTCTCAAAATAAAAAAAAAATAAAGTCAGTTGCATGGAGGTAACAATTGGTAAAAGCATGTTTTTCTCTCATAGCACTGCAATCCTACTGACATAAGCAATACTATTCCTGTATCTAGATGGAACTGATAAAATAGACGGAATTAATCATTTCTGTATCACATATAAGGTCATGATGGACATTCCTTCTCCTTTGGGCATCTCCTGTATTTTTCCTTTCGGATAAGGGCACTCAGAAAGTAACTTTCAGCCTAAGTTTTTCTTAAAAGATATCCAGTATTTGAACCAGAGAAAACATTTTATTTTCTGCTATGAGTTACATAAGGAGCAAGCAAATACTATCAAATAACTTTACCAAGCTAGTATGTTCCAACAAATGCCACAGCTGCATATCCGGAACTACAGAGGAAGATCAACTACCATTATGACAAATTATGGCCAATAATAAATGGTTAAGCCTTACCAAAGCTAAAAATCTCTGCTCAGCTAGTTGCTCTTAAGAGACTAATTCTTCTGCCACATTACACATACAATAGCTTCAATAGCGATCAGGCTACACATCTTTTGTCTTAAAAATTATGGTTATCCAATAAAATTGTAGTTATATTATTCTGTCAAATATACACAAGAAATATCACTTTTCTTCATTTCTTCACCTTATCATATCAAAAGTGAGATTAAAAAGAAATCTTGAGTCATACATTAGGCATAGTAAATGGGACTGCATTTGTGTTTCATGTAAGTACACTAAATTCTTTAAAGAAATTAAAACCCAAAACAGAGCCAGACCCTTCAATACAACAGAATTCCCAATACAAGCTTTCCTTTTAGATAGGTTAGCCATAGCTAGATAGAAACCTTCAACTGAACTTTCTTATATTTGCACCTTTTTCCGCCCACACTTCTTCTTTTTAAATCTTCAGGTTGCAAAACACTCTAGACATACATGATCACAGCTGACTGGAAGTATGACAACTGGGCATTATCCTGGATATTTCAAAGGTCAACTTTCAAGAAAATAAAAGCTGCTAGATGACAATCACCACACTGTGAAAACTGTATCAGTTCTTATAGTCTGAGAGATTCAGTTACAATTCCCAGATCTCTCTCTGGAATTTTCTGGTTTTATCACTTTACCATATTGAAATGACAAGAAAAATATTTCAACGTGCACTAAGAGTCAAAATACAATGGTGAATAAAAACAAGGAAAAAATTACTATGCAAAAAATACACATGAAGGTTATATTCACACAAAGAATCATAAGGAAAAGTGTCTAATGACAATTTATCGTTAGGCCTCTTAAGAGCAAAACCTTACTCACACTAAGTCATGTTTACCACAGACAACTAATTCATTTGTCAGCTTCTATGGTTACTGTCAAGGGTATTGTCCAGGTCAGCAGAGAAACAGCCACAATCAGAATAAAACCTAACAATATAATGGTGGTTACGCTCTCCAAATGTATTAATTCAGTTAACAAACGATATAAAAATCAAAACAGGACTAAATTTACTACCAGTTTCAGTATCCATCTTTTCCTATGCACTACTTTGTTTACATCCCATTTATGATCAATCAGCCTCTATCCTGCTTTTGCAAATCTTTCAGCCAGCAACTATTTATTTTCTCCCACATCATCAATGAACAGTTGGATAACTTCCTCAGAAATATACAAACAATCTTTTCAACATTACCATTCAAAATGCTTGTTAGAATTTTCACTATCATCCCCTTAGAAGCAGTTGAGCCACTAGAGTTCATGTCTAGTGTATCAACAGCATTTCCTTGCGTCTTTACACTTTGTGCTTTCACATTCAACAGCTGCATGAACTTGTATCCTGACTTACTCAATATACACTTTTTAAAGCGAGGACTATTTTTTAAAAACACTTTGCCTTTGAAACAAGAGAAACTGTGCTTCTGAACTGAGCTCATAAACAATTGTTTATCAACTTTTATTATAAAAATATTATATTACAATAATGTTAAAATCATTAGGCTAGAGAATTAAGTATGTGCTATTGTAACAAATAATCTCTACAGAAATCTACTGTCAAAAAACAGAACTATGTCGTGACTTCCACTTCAATATATTCACTCTAAATCACTATCATCCAAAAGAATGTTTTGGAATTAAAGCGAATACATGTAACAGCATGCATACTTCAAAAGATGTTAAATGGAAAATATCTCAGTCTGATATAAAATATTGCAATGTGAAAATTACTACCGGTTGCTTTACATTTAAACATTAACTATAACTTAGCCTAAACTGTAGTTTCAACAAACTGCAAACACACATTGTCTACACAGAATGAAACAAAGGCTAAAACATACCTATAAAACAATTACAACCCTCACCAAACATGACTGGAGATTTGATTTTAAACAGGCTTGTTTTAAAGGTAACTTACAAAATCTTCTCACATGAAGATAGCATATTACATTAATAATTTGACCAAATTCTGCTAGGTTGCACTGAATTACATAGAGGTTCTTTTATTTTTTATTGTATGCAAGCAGAAAAACAGACAATATTTTCAAGATTTTTTTCAGAATACTCGACACCCATTTGGTTTATCATGAAATAAAAACGCACAGGTACAAAATGGGACAGTATTAGCTTTGCTTTTAATTCAACTTTATTTATTTTTATTATACAAGCCACTATAATGACAAAGACACAAGACAACTTTTCAAGTATGCAAAGATTTTATTACTATATATATAGCGCTAAGATTAAAAAAAAAAAATTAAAACCCCCTATTTCCCAGGATATGTTGAAGACCTTACTATCGCAAACATCATAATCTAATATGAATTGTTAAGGCCTTTAAAAGCAAAACAAACAAAACAAAACACACACATGCTCAACCCCCAAATCTACAAATTCACCTTGTGGATGCACACACAAGCCAGCCAGGATGTTATTTTTTTTAATCTCAGTAGGCATAATGCTTGATGCATTTACAAAACAATATATTACAGTTCATGGTGCCAGACTCTGAAAGCAGAGATTTGGATGCAGGGACTATCCTTTTTTCCTTAGCCTGGGATCTGTAAAGCAGATGAACATTAGAGAAGTAAGCATAAACTCAGTACCTGGGAAAAGGGGAAAGCACTGGCCTGAGACAATTGCAAGTCACATTGTCAGATCCTAACAATCTATTTACCATAGTAGCTCAGGAGCAAGACTCTGCCTATGCCACGAAATCCACTGAGGAGACAGTGTAAAAGGCAGCCATCGAAGACCGATCCCACCCACCCAGCAGCACCAGCACTTGAGATCCGCCAGTAGCCGGCAGCGCGGCCGCACGCGGACCTGTCCATGGTACTGCAGGAAAGCGGCTGGTTCGAACAGGGGAAGAAGGGGCACGACCTGCCATTACTGTAACCACTACCTTCTTGAAGTCGATTAAGTTTGTGGCTGGCACTATCACACTGCTAAATGGGCATCCACAGTTTCCAAATCCAGGTTCAAACATGCAGATGTTAACGCCTACTTGACTGAATGTCCATAAAGAACCAGGTAAAAAGAGCTGGTTGAAGACCCACAAAGATGGAACCCCAAAGGCTTCATATATGAAAAACAAAGCTACAGGAGCTGTGCTTGGCATCCCAGGGCATGGTCTAAGCTCAGCCCACTTCTCTATGTGTTTGTGGACTGAATTGCAAGACTCAGAACAATGCAAAGCGTCAGCTCAAGACATCATTCCAGGGGTCTGGACTAGTCAATAAGCTCTTTTATGCTAGGAAGAGGCAGAGCTGCAGACAGGCGATATTACTAGAAGTTAAAAGCTTCTATCCAGGTGTTACATTATGTTACAATTCTGAGAGTAGATGCAGCACACATACTCATCATGAGTTTAGATACAGTTATAGGAGACCAATCTGTGTACCCAGCTGGATTAAGTGAGAATCTCAATTCATAAAACAAAGAGATGAGAAGAAGCACCTCCCTGTCACGCCCCACCTGCGGGAAGGGGAGACTGACTAAGATCCGCAAATCCCCTCGGTGTGGATTAAGGTGAAATAGCACTCAAGGTCCAAAAAACAAACTCCAACTTTAATGGCACAAACACTTCTATAAGCATCAACCCTCTATGTCTTAATATATATCACAAGCTAAGCGGCTTTGTGGTGAGTTGAGGTAGGCC
>NW_008794774.1:628133-638924 GCF_000699145.1 Aptenodytes forsteri | reverse complement strand
TGTGCTTACAGCCCAGACACGTGGGCCTCATCCCTTACACTCCCTTCGTAACAAAAACTCACAGGGATACTGTCAGGATGGAAAGGCCTTCCAGAAAACAAAGAATAGCAAAGGATGAGTCTTGAAAACACAGAAACATGGTAAGTACTCTGTAGAATAACAAAAAATACCCCTAAGTGAATAAATAAATAAATAAATTTAAGGTGCTTTAAAACCAAACAAAAAAAAAAACAAGAAAAAGATCTGAAGGTATCCACCATAAAATAGTAAATACAAAGACATTAAGACATTTCCCATAGCATGCTTCATATTGAACCAAAGGCAAATGAGAATTGCTCACAAGCAAGGCCAAAAACACATTTCTAGCCTAGAAAGTTAGTAGCGAATGGATTATCACAGCTTGAATGTACACGACAGCATTACTTTAATGAAAAAGCTTGGCATCCAGGGATGCTCCTGCTCAGAACAGGATCAATCTCATCTCACCAAGAATTCTTAAAGTCAGAAAGTACACCATGATCTACAGAGAGAAAAAGTCCTAATCAGTCTGGCATTTAGAGGGCAGTTGCTCATTTTGGAATGTCTTCATTCTTTGTATTGCCCAACTCTCTTCAGACAAATTACACCAAATACCTGTGCCATGATGTCCAATTCCATTAGTATATGATATTAAATGCTCCATTTAAGTGTCCAATAGCTATTGCATAATGGCAATACAGCCTTTCTAGGTCTTATGTGTATGTTTGAAATCTGTGATGATTCCATTATTCATTTTTATGTAGATATATACAAATGTTCATAGACTTACGGGTAAAACTGTTGGAGACATTCCTCAACAAACAAGTGAGGAAACTGTGGATGGGGTAGGCAAGCAAAGGGCCTGGGGTGATCAGAAGAGAAGGAACATAGCAATCAACAAAAAAAAAAAAAAGCACAAGTGCCATCACTTGAATTGTAGGCATGTAAAGAAAGAAATGCCAGCAGAAGAGCTTTATGGGGAAAGCTCTCATGCCCTTTCTGGGGAATCAGCACACCTTGGTGCCTCCCTGAAACACCTATACACCAATGCATACAGCACAGGGAATGACAAGAGGAACTACAGAAGTCTGTGTAATTACTGGAGGTCCATGACCTCACTGGGATCATGGAGACGTGGTGGGACAGCTCACGACTGGAGTGCCATGACAAATGGATATGGGCTCTTCAGGAAGGACAGACTAGAAAGGCAAGGAGGGGGAGTTGCCCCTTATGTGAGGACAGGTCAAGATTAGCAGACAGAACAACATGGGTGATGCTGTAGTAGGTGCCTGCTATAGACCTCCTAATCAGGGGTAAGTATATGAGGCCTTCTTCAGACAATTGGACTAAGTTTCACAATTACAGGCCCTGGTTCTCACAGGGAACTTGAAGCACCCTGGCATCTGCTGGAAGGACAACAGAGCAGAACACAAACAACCTAGGAAATTTCTGGAGTGCAGTGATAACAACTTCCTGACACAGGTGATCAAGGAGAGGTGCACTGCTAGACCCAATACTTACAAACTAAGTCATGGGAAGAACTGGTCATGGGACATTAAAGTCAGGGCAGTTTGGCTGCAATGATAATGATATGATGGAGAGTCCAGGATCCTTAGAGGAGGGAGCAAGGTAAAAAGCAAGACAACCCTGGACTTCAGGACAGGAAACTCTAATCTCTTCAGAGATCTGCTTGGAAAAATCCCACAGGATCCAACCCTGGAGAGAAGAAGGGTCCAGTAGAGCTGGTTGATATTCAAGGATCACCTCCTCCAAGCTCAAGAAAGGTCTATCACCATGTGCAGGAAATCAAAGGCAGAAGGAAGCCTGCATGGATGAGCAAGAAGCTGCCAGGCCAAACTCAGACATAAAAAGGAAGTGTGTAAGAGGTGGAAGCCGGGGCCGCTGACCCAAGGGGGGAGTATGGAGTTCCTGTCCAATTGCATAGGGTTGGGAAAGCCAAGGTCTACCTTGATTTGAACCTGGCAAGAGATGTGAAGGGCAACAAGGAAGGATTCTACAACTATAAAAACAGAAAAGGAAAACTAGAGAAAATGTAGGTCCACTGATAAATATAGCAGGGCCCCTAATGACAATAAACACAGAAAAGGCCAAGGTAGTCAGCACCTTCTTTGCCTCAGTGTTTACTGGTAAGACCAATGTTCAAGAATCCCAGGCCCCCAGGACCAGAGGGAATGTCTGGAGCAAGGCAGACTTAGCCTCAGTGGACGAGGATTAGGTTATGGAGCACTTAAACTCAACATATAGAAGTCTATGTGGCCTAAGAGATTGTACCCATGAGCACTGAGGGAGCTCCCCAACATCTGGACAACGCTGCTGTTAGTCATCTTTGAAAGGTCATAACAACTGGGACACCTTCCTGAGAATTCGAAGAGAGCAAATGTCACTCCTATCATCAGGAAGGAAGATCTGCTGACAGACTGGTCAGCCACAACTCAATCCCTGGGAAGGTGATGGAGCAAATAATCTTGGAAATAATTTCCAGATTTGAGGACAGGAAGGTGATCAAGAATTGTGAGCATGGACTTACAAAGGGCAAGTCACACTTAACCACCCTGAGTGTATTCTGCAATGAGGTGACTTGTTTGGAAGATGACAGGAGAGCAGATGTTCACATCCACTTTAGTAAGGCTTTTGATACTGTCTCCCCTAACATCCTCACATACAAGCTGACAAAGTATGGGTTAGGTAAGTGCACAGTAAGGATTGAAAACTGGCTGAATCCACAGGATTGTGACCAATGGCACAAAGTCCAGTTGGAGGCAAGTCAGTAGCACCCCAAGGGTTAACCCTGGGGCCAGTACTGTTTAACATCCTGATTAATGACCTGAATGATGGGAACAGAGTGGACTCTCAGCAAGTTCACAGATGATACAAAACCAGGAGTAGCCACCAATATACCAGATGCATGTGCCAGCCTTCAGAGTGACCTGGAGAGTTGGACAGAGAGGAATTTCATTATGTTCAACAAAGAGAAATGCGAAGTCCTGCACACAGGGAGTACACCATGCACCAGCACATGCTGAGTGCCAACCGGATGGAAAGCAGCTTGGTAGAGCAAGACCTTGAGGAACTCGTAACAACAAGCTGACCATAAACCAGCAATGTACCCTTGTAAGCAAAGAAGGTCAACAGCTTCCTGGTCTGCATTAAGAAGAGCATTGCCAGCAGATAGATGGAAGGTGAACATTCCTCACTATTCAGCACTGATGAGGCCAGGTCTGGGCTCCCCAGGGTAAGACAGGCATGGGTTTACAGGATTGGTTCTAGAAAAGGGCCACAAAAATGATTAAGGGACTGGAATGCCTTCGATATAGGAGTGTTTAACCTGGAGAAGGCTTGTGTGTAGAGGACTCTTATCCATGTGTATGAACAGGGAGCCAGACTCCCCTCACTAGTGCCTACTGCCAGGACAAAAGGTAACAGGCACAAACAGAAACGCATGAAATTCCCTCTGACCACACAAAATACCTTTTTTACAGTGACTGTCCAGAGAGGTTGTTGAGTCTCCACCCATAAAGATATTCAAAACCCAACTGGACATAGTCCCAGGCAATCTGCTCTAGCTGATCCTGCTTGAGCAATCTCTAGAGCTCCTTTCCACCCTCAATGAAATATATGTATACATCTAAGAGAATCAACACCACTCCTTTTTTATTTTTTATTTTCATAATGCTTTTCCTAACATTGTGCTCACACCATTTTTTTTTCCTCACATTCTTTGCCTTTCTGAACTTAAGTTTTTCTTCTGTTCTTCCTCTTCTGTTTGGAATTACTTTCCTCAGTGGAAACAAACTAAGCTTCAAAACACTTCCAAAAATCATCCCCTAGAAAGCAAGTCAAAAGACTCTGTGGTTCCAAGTCTGCATGTTTATTAGAGAAAGGATAGTGTTACAAATACTGAAGATATAGTTTATGTTCTCGGAAAACAAACAAAAACCTCAAGATCCAAGTCAACCCATTCTTCACCTTCAAAAGATACTTTTATCTTACGGTAATTATAAAATGCTTATGAGACCCAAAACATTCCAACTTTTAACACTTGGTACTTATACTTTTTTTTTTTTAAGCAATTAATGCTTTAACACATAACAAGTAATTGAAAAGTTAAGCTACTGAATGCAATCCAAAGAACCAATTTTCTCCCCCTCTCTTGTTGCAATTTATGTCCATCATCTCTGGTCTGCCTGCCATGTACCACTGTGCTCCCTGAACCATCTCGGCAGCCCTTTGCTGAATTCACTCTAGTTTGTCTCTCTCTTTTGTGCATTGGGGGGGGTGGGGGTGGTGGTGGGGTGTATGTGTGTGTGTGTGTGTGTGTTCATGTTCGGGGTGGGTGGAATCTAGTATTCTTGATGCAGTCTAATTAGTGCTCAGTAAAGGAGAATAAATGACTTTCCCCAGTTTTCCGATTACACTCCTTTTCATACAGCCTGAATACTGTTAGCCTTCATTACATACTGCTGGCTCATGTTCAGCTTGCTGTCTACCAAGACCCACAGGTCCTCCTCATCAGAGCTACTTCCCAGCCAGTATTGCTGCAAAGGGCTCTGCCTTCCCAGGTACAAGAAAACTCTGCATTTATCCTTGCTGAATTCCATGATGCTCCTGTCAGCCCATTCCTCCTGCCTGTTCAGGTCCCTCTGATTGGCAGTACTACCCTTGAGTTTCCATCAATCTGGTGTCTCTGCAAACTTGGTGAGAGTGCACTGCATTGCCACTGCCACGCTGTTGCTTAAGATATTTAACAGTACAGGTCCCAGGAAACAACCCTGCAGTTCCCTGCTTGTTACCACTTTCCAGGTTGGCGTACAACTCATTAACCACTATCCTCTGAGCCTGATCATTCGATCTTACCTTTTTTTAAACCCATCTGGTTGCCCATCCACCCAGATCACAACATCCTAATTGGGATAGGATATTATGGGACACAGACAAAAGACCTGCTACAAGTTGAAGTAAATGACATCTGTTGCTCTCCCCTTGGCCACAGAGCTAATAATTTTATCACAGAAGGCAGCCAGGCTTGTAAGGCATGATTTGCTCTTGGGAAAAAAATCCACCCTAGCTATTCCAAATCATCTTCACATAGCCAGCACTTCCAAGAGGACTGCCCCATGGTTTTCCTCAGACTGAAATAAGGCTGACTGGCCTTCTTTGAAGATGGATGCAACATTTGCCCTTCTCCAGTTGTCAGGGAACTCCCTGATCTCCAAAACTTTTCAAATATAGTACAGAGGAGCATCACTACAGCATCAGCCAGTTCCCTTGGCATACTTGGATGCAACCCATCTGGTCCCATGGACTTGCATTAGTCAAGGTCTTGCAAGCACTCCTTGACTCAGTCCTCGTTCACCGCTGAGGACTCTCCTTGAATGCTTCCATTAGACACAGCTACCAGAGAGAGCTTGTCAGTAAAGACTAAGGCAATGAATACAGTGTCTGTTGATACTGAATCATCTGTCTTTTTCACCAATAGATACATATTTTCCTTGTTCAGCATTCTACTGCCAAAGCAGTGGTAAAAAGCTCTCTGCATTGCCCTTGATGTCTCTTACGAGTGTCAACTCTAGACAAGCTTTGGTTCTCATAACACCATCCTTACATGTGCAAAATTCCTCCTTTTTACAGTGCCCCTGTTTCCAACTCCTATATACTGACTTTTTGCACTGGAGCTAAATCATGAGTTTCCTGTTCAGCCTTGCCAGTCTCTTGATACATCTATTAGCTTCTTGAGTATCAGGATGTCTTTGCATTTGGAGGAGGTTGTCCTTAAGCACCTGTCAGCTCTGCTGAGCTCCTTTACCCTTCACAGTTGCCTCCTACGGGATCCCATCAACCAGTTCCTTGAATGAAACTGAAGTCTGCTCTGCTAAATTCCAGAGTCTATGCTCTGCTACTCTCCTTCCTCAGTTCCATCAGGATCTTGGTATCTACTATTTCACAGTCAGTATAGCCAAGGCTACCATTAATCATCTGATCCCCAAGCAGTTGTTGATACTAAACAGCAGATGAAGCCGGGTATCGCCCTGTTGACCTATCCAGTATCTGTATTAAGAAGTTATCCCCGACATCCTCCAGAGAGCTTCTTGACTGCTTGCGTTCCAGTGTTAGCCTGCCAGCAGATGTCAGGGAGTCCAAGTCCTCCATAAAAATCAGTGCCTGTGATTCAGAGACTTTTAAAGAAGGCTTTGTCCTCTTCCTCACCCTGATCAGATGAACTACCACCACGATGTCATCCTTTTTGGCCTCTCCCATCCTCATCCACAAGCTTCAACCAGACTGTTGTCATCCCACTGAACAGTTCCTTACATCCAAACTTCTTCACATCATGGCAGCCCTGCCATCTTTATCTTTGCCTTTCCTGAGAAGTTTGTATCCATCCATCTCTCACTCCAGTCATGTGAGCTGTGCCATCATGTCTCCACTATACCAACAACGTCATAGTTCTGTGACTATATGCAGAACTAATTCCTCCTGCTTGTTTCCCAGGCTGTATGTGTTTGCATACATGCACTTGGGACTGGTAAAAGAGGGCTGCCCATCTCAAGATCCCCCTTGTTCCCACCACCCTGTACCCTTTGCTTTCCATGCACATGCCAATACCTCCCTTAACCATGGATCATAATGTCCCTTCACCACCCAAAGCTCTACTCACCAGGTTGGCCAGCCTGTTGGCATAGATGCTCTTGTCCCACTTGAGGATCAAGGACTTTCAGTGACAGATGGGAACCCACTTATGGGCCCCATGGTATTAAAAGCCAAATGCCTGTTGACACAAGCTGTGCAATTAACCAGGTTTTGATCCACAGGATTTGCCTGCTCCTTTCCCTTGGGAGGATTTGTCCTCCGCAGTCTTACCCTTTCACAAGCAGGACTGAGAAGTTCTTACATAACTGGGGTACTTAGTTTGAGAGATAACACTATCTCTAGCAAGGCAGACTTGGTGTGCAACTCAAATTTTAAAATTTCAAGACAAAAGAACAGTACATTCACAGTCCAAAAGACTCAACATGAATTACAAGCACCTAGTTTACTTTCCCTCCATTTTGGGAAAGCAAACTGAAACAATCAAATATCAGTTTCTCCATATTGCCAGTTAAGAACAGGCAATGTGCAGGGAAATGGCACAAAGGACAAATAAATTACTTTTTATGCTCTCTCTTTTAAGAATCCGGAAGAGGGAAGTATCAAGAGATAAAATATTTCTTCCATGTAAGAGAAATAATTACAGATAAGCAATCTTAAAACTGTAATCCTTCCACTCCTCTCTACACAATGGAACCTCCTGAAGATTTGTCCTCTTTAAAGCAGGAAAACAAAGTGTGTGGAGGAATAGCTATGATCTGTGTAGAACCTGGCTGTCACAACTACTCAGTGAGTGTAAAATGGAAATTTTTGTCTGAAGAGAAAGAAGGGAAAGGAAAAAGAGTAAACATGAAAAGGGTATGTATAATAACGAATCAGCCAAATACCCTTCAAAAGGTACTCTTTCAGTTCTTTCTAAAACTTGCTGGTTTTGATTTCATAGGTGCTGAAAAAAGGTACTATATCTCATTTATGACCTTGGTGGAGAGGACAATTGCCACAGCGAGTGGTTAAAGGATTCACTCTGTTCATGCTCTCTTCATGAGCTATTCTCAGTCAGATATTGTTCTGTCTCTCCCATTTGACTGAAACAACACATCCTTGACACCAACCTCTCTCCAGCCCCAGTACCTGACAGTGTGTTCCAATACCTTCTGTGTAGTTTGTCCTGCACCCCAGACTCCCTTTTTTTGCGTCAGAGGAGGCACTGTATGCTACTCAAAAGTCTCTTTAGTAATATTCTGTCCTCATGTCCATTGTATCTTTTAATTCTGGAGTTTTTCCTCAAGAATAAAATCACAACTGAAGCAAGATCAAAAACCTAATCTGGAATTTAAAAATAAACAGTTTGATTTCCAGTAAACTTCACTTCTTATATTCAAACAGATCATTCTTTTCACATACATACACCCCCAAACACAAGTTCTTCTGTCCAACAGGATAATTAAGTGGGACCCAAAATACTCTTCCTGTTGTTAAGAGTCATTCCTGTTAAGAATTGCAAGATTATTATCAAAGGCTGTGTATCACAGAAAGAGCCATTTTAGCTGTGAGACTAGGGAAAAACAGTTCACGGAAGTGCTTAAAAAGTTCTAGGCATCACCTCTACAGAATCACCATGAAAAATCCCAGCAGGCTTCTTAGACAATCAGAATCTGTCTTGATTTGAAACAGTTGCGTTGATTCAAAAGGAGGTCTCTTCTTCAAAGGCGATGACCAGCTCCACTGAAGTCATAAGGAGAAGAGGAAAGGGGAGACACAAATTCACCCTTTCAGAAGTTTTGTTGCCTAGAAGAAATATGCTATTTTTATGTCTGTGCAAGAAAGCTGCAGGCAAGTTCTTCAGCAATTAGAATTCTTATTATTAGGATAGCTTTCATGCTGTGTTGGCAGGTATTTTAAAAAACGTCTCCAAGTAAATCTGTTAATATTCCACATATCAGCAAAACAATGTCTTCCCATATCAACCAGCAACAGCCAAAGATGCTACCTTAAAACAAATAAACTGGGAAGTTATTTTGGGTAGAAAATTATACCACAAAAGTATACAAGCATCAGTAAGGGATAAACCACATAGACAGAAATTCCATGCCTAAAGAAGAAACACAATATGAGAACTACACTATTGGACATCTACAAAGTATGACAACAACAACTGTGACATATTGATTATCACAATACATACTGACAGGGATAGAGAAACAACAGTACCATACTTCCTAAGTGTCAAAACAAGGTACAACTGCCAATAAACTTCTTTTTGGACCAGCTAGATAGAAACCCACAGAAGCACAGGAACTCTTGAAATCACCCAGAACAACATGCAAGACTTGTTTCACTGTTAGTTCACTATTCTGTAATGTGTTTAAATTCTGTACCTTTGCAAAGCTATAAAAGCAAATATTATGTATGACTTCAAAATCAGAAGTTAAATATAAATGAAGAAGCTTGTTCAAAAGAAGTAAAAGGAGCAGCTAAAAGTGAAATCTGTACAGGTAGCATAAAGACTGTAAAAACATCATACTGCCTTCTGAGAACAAAAACATGCCAGACATGAATAAAAGGAGTCTAAAAGAAGGTAACAGGAATGTATCCTACCCAAAAAAAAAAAAAAAAAAAAAAAAAAAAAAGCAGAAATTGTGTTCAAATGAGGAAGATAAGCCCCAGATCTGTCAGGTTACACAGAAAAACACAATAAGCATATTTAAAAATTAAAGAGATTGATCTGAAAACACAATCATTCCTTTTTGGGAGTAGGAAGCCTCATACAAAAACCTGCAGAACTAAAAGATGACAAATATAAAACTGAAGATTTAGGACCCTGTTATTTTCCATTACTGCTGCTTGAGTAAAGATCTCAAATTCATTAAATATTCACTTAGTCAAAGAGGTATAAAATCTGCAGAGTGAACAGATTTTTCTGATATTCTTGTGTAACTCCAAAGGCTTAAACAAAATACAAGTATTGGTATTGACAGAGTCCTTGCTAAACTCAAACTTTCAAAGGCTGACTGAAGAAAAGTAAGAGCTGATTTTGTCTCTGTTTATCTTTAAGTGTAGCAAAGAGAAAACGCAAAGCACCATTTGAACTACTTCCGTTTGATTTGGTGTGGTGACTTTAATCATGTCAGCTAGCTCCAACGTTAAAATAAATTGTGACCAGTTTGCCTCACAACTACCCACCAGTAACAGGCATTTGATACATGCCCTTTAAAATGCAAAGAAGACAAGTCATATTACTCTGGATTACAAATAACTGCTTTTATCATGAAACACAAGATACTCCCAAAAAAGAAAAATAAAGGATGTTCAAAGATAGAGGTACACCCTGCAAATTTAGTTAAAATCAGTTCAGAGGTACCACACACACAGAGACCATTCTGAACTGTAAGCATACACACACAGTCATGACAGACCTATGGTCCTAGGCCATGTATATTCCATGGTCCAAGCACTGCTGTTCCCTAGTATTTGTACCAGAGACACAGTAAGTCCAGTTTGGATAGGTTTTAGACATCCTGCAATTACCAATTTCAGTTGCAATGCAAATACAGTACAAGTGAGAATTATTAATATGTGGTCAATTCTTCTGTATAATGATGTCTTTCTCTCCCCTGTTCAGTCTCACTTCTCTCTTTGATAATATTCTCTAATCCATATCTGTTTCCTGAAAGATGAACTGATGATGACAGACTGTACAGGACATTTCCTTTAGGTTATGACTGGACATGAGTAAAAGTAACACCTAACAAAGATGCATGTCAACAGATACAGTAAAAAAAAGAAGTATTAATCACGTGTTCTACAGCTCCAAAGCATTACCACAAACAGTACATGTTCTTGTTATTTCCTGTAATTGTGCCAACAGCTTCATGAATTCTTTGTCAAAAGCGACCAAGATCAATAAATGAAAAATTCAACTATTGCGTACAAAAGTGTTTTATACAACGCCTCTTTGACGTAATACCAGAAAGGGAAAAAAGTCCAAGCCATGAATATATCTGAAGCAACCCTAAGAACTCTGCCTCCCTTTACTGCTTGCTAAGGTTGTTCTTAGCTAGTACATAAATAATTAGTGATTAACATACAATCAATTAGTCACTAACATATACTCAAAGCATTCAAAATAGATTTCACCTTTACTTAAAACAATTAACTAATGCTGAC
>NW_008794774.1:601923-628037 GCF_000699145.1 Aptenodytes forsteri | reverse complement strand
ATATTAGTATATTAATATATAAAAAATTATTGAAACACTAAGAGATTGGTTTTAATTTTGCAAACCAACATACCTGAAATGTAAAGTGATTCTTGATGCAGCATGTTCCTTACACAAGTTTATGAATACTAGCAGATTTATCTTGATTGAGAGGAATGACTTTGGTAGTGCGGGTGATACAGAATTATTCCTTGATAAATTTCAGAAACGGCAGGGCTCAGATAACCTTACTTTCTGCAAACTAGTTGATTACTGCATATACAATCTATCAACATGTAAACAAAGCCTGAATTCTTAGTCAGGAAGCAAATTCACTGAAATAAGACTCCATTTGAAAAATAGACTTAAATTCCCCACCTTAGAATAAGGTATTTGTCAACTGTGCCTTTTTTCCCCCAGCTCCTTTCAGAGGATAGTGTCAATACTATGGGGAACCCCATGGTACTTGCCACAGTACCCACTGTATTTAAAGTTACCATCTTCAAATTTGAAGCATAACTATCAGCTTATTTAGATTAAAGAAAAACTAGCCTATAGAGTTCCAACCAGCATGAACAGAATTTTTTAGTAGCCACCACGTGCTTGCTTTTGCCAATATAAAACATATTTTGCTTAACATATTTTAATAAATAGGAAAAACTCTGAAAGAATCCATGCAGACAACAGTTTTAAATAACATTATCAATAGACATCTGAACTTCATGTAAACTGGTATCTGAACAGTTCTTTTTGTAGAAGTTCATGAAGTCCATCTCTGATTCACCAAATGCCATACAAATATTAAATGCATTACAATGAAAATCTTCATCTCTCTAGACTGGCCTCCATTTCTTAATGTCTTCTCCCTTCCAAGTTAATAATTCAAACTACCTACTCAATTTCTTCTTGCTTTACATTTGAAGGGGTTTTTTTGCCTTGCCTACAAAACAAAAGTCCATATGCCTGCTCTACTTAATACAAGATGACCATAATGCACTGAGATTGCCTAATAAAACTCCAGTTACGCTAAAATTAAAAACCATCCACAAAACAGATTTTCATTTACTTGCATGATTTACCAAGTCAATGTCTTTCCTATTTCACAGTACTAGGTATGATTGCCTTTTTTTTTTTTTTTTTTTTTACACAAAATATTGAATTGTGCCTGATCATATGTAAGTCTTCTGTGTGTCTCTTCAATTAGCCATGTCCTATACTGTAAGTCTTCCTACAGGTACAATTCTCCTTTCTCATAAAGAAAACTACACTAACATGCGAATAGTCCAATTCATTTTAAGGAGTATACTCCCAGAACAATACTACTACTCATTGAGTAAATGCCTACATTAAATCAATCATTTCTTAAGTAAAAAGAAATTTCACTTTAGTTCCAGTTTAATTTTAAAATCAGTTTCACTCCTAACATATAAGTACCCATACACACCCCTCTTCTGCAAGGATGGAGGCGGCAGACTGGATCCATTTGCTCTTAGTTCTTTTGTGTCAGAAAAGGATAACATTAAAGGAATGAGGAAAGCTAACGAGAAGGAGGAGGAATGTTACAGTGAATTCCTCAAGGAGTCTGCCAATGAAGACTGGTCATCTGTTCATCCCTAAGAAAGCAATCACACAGCTTACTGACAGTAATAACATACGGATCTTTGCAGAAAACACTGTTCCTAAAGAACTATACACAAGGTTTTAAATAGGAAAACAAAGCAAAGATACTCAGGTGAGTTCAGCCACATGAAAACTCGTAATTCCCCACATCCCACAGTTTCACATTTTAACTGTTCAGAAGCTATAATACCCGCAAAAATATTTTATTCTTTAAAAATTCAATTAGCCAGTTCAGAGACTTACTCAAATTATCAGAGATGACTAATACTCAGTGAGACCTACGGGTTCCCAATTATCTCAAAAATTACTGAAAACACATTTTGCAGCTTTCAATAGAATTAAACATATAATATACATAAAAATTAATATAAATGTATAAATATATAACATATAAAGGAATATAAATAAAAACACACTCCGATCAATTTGAATCACAGATAACATATGAAACCTTATGGTTGCCTCCAGCAGTCTCAGGAAATGTAAAAATTCTGACTCATAGCTAAGTCTGCACACCGTAAAAACCATGCACTGCAATTCCATGACTCAGACAGCTGTGGAATCAAAGTATGACATTAATTTAAATCTAGTGATGACTAGTAGACAAAAAAACCCCAACAATCATACTTTATATGATATGTAGAGATTTTATGAGTTGGTCAAACAAATCTTACCCCAGCAGAATTTTAGCATGAACCTCTTTGTTAGTCCTTGAGATTTCTCTCAAAGAGGTAATTTCTGCATCAAACCAAAATCCTCTTTCTTCTGGAGTCTCAACATTGTAGTTAACCATCACCACATCACCCACTTTTAGTTCACTCCACTTCAGAATGGTTCGTGCTCGGGGTCGAAGATTACTGGTGTCCATTTCTACTATGCCATTCTCTGGGTACCTTGAAAAGTAAAATCAACAACAGTAATGATTACGACTCCTGTAACAGTAAGAAGTAAGTCACAGATAACATTTTTCAAAAGTATAAATTTTTAAATGTGCTTTGGGCATGTAAGAAACATAGTATAAAAATCTGACCTAATATCCTTTTGCAAGTTTAGTTTTCTTCTAAACACAGACCAGGAATTTGACTAATCTCAAATGGAAAAAACAGCCTCCACGAGTTTTCTCTCAAAACAAACAAACAAACAAACAAACAAACTTAAATAATTAAGTAAATCTATAAGCAGCGGATGACTTTTTGATTGGAATGCTATTAAGTTCAAGGTTTTGGGACATGCATGGCCCTAGTTTGCTCCCAGTAAAGTCAATATTCTAATTACAATAATAATGAAAAAGCAATGAAGATTAAAACTAGGTTTTTCAACTCAGGACATTTCTAATTTAGTTTTGCTTTCATGCATTTGTCACATTTCCACTAACTTTAATAACAAGGCATTTAAAACAGTTCTCTTTAAAAAACTGACCCTACAAACACAGCACATCAAATTCATGTGGTGAATATAGTCCAAGTCCACATTCCATGCACCATGTTTAAAAAAAAAAAGTCTAACTACAAAATGTATTTAAGTGAGAAACAGAACTAAGACTCTCAATGAGATACATGAACTAACAAACTGAAAGTGTTTCTCCCTTTAAATTACAAAACCAAAAAATCTAGAAAGATAAATGTGGGAATCATTCCTTCTCTTGACAAAACACTTCTCTTGGCAAGATGTAGTAAGGAATGCAATATTAAAAGAAATTAATGGTTCACTAAATCTTAATTAAGAAATTTTGGTTGATTTATTTTTCACTGAAACTTGGTGACTTTTTACACAGTATTTTGCATAGTATTACCCACAAATTGCTAGGGTTTATAAGAGATTGCGTTCTTCCTCCTGTGTTGGTGTACACCATCACAGCACATACTCAGAATCAAAGAGTAATTAATAATTTCTGAAGAGCTCCAATTCCTTTTCGAGTTAAGAAAGACTCATTTAGCAGAATTAAGATAGTGATATTTGACAGCACTACAACTAAAATCCCAACCCAAGAACGCAAGCTTTTAAGATTTGAGACGTTAACTTTTCAGTTTAATACCACAGCCTTCTTAAATCCTCTGTATAAGGCAATTATTCAATGATAGTAGAGCCTGTATAGTTTGCACATGTGCTGGAAAAACAGCACAATATGGACATGATGAAAACATTGCTTGCAGAAAAAAGCTGGGCTGTTACAAAAAGTAAAAAGTAAGATGCTAGACTAAAATGGTGAAGTTCCTTTCTGATACTGCGTGTAAGCAAATAAAGAATCTTCTGTCATTTAACTAGTACTAGATGAGGTCACAGTACAATTTTAACAGAGAAAATGAAAATAAGTCTACTGCCTATAAACAAGTGCTATTAAAAGTATTCATTTTTCCTTCTTAACAAACATTGCTGAGGATGATATATCTTAAATTACATTTCCATCATGCGATTATTAGTACTTTAGCAAGAGCACTCATGCTTTATAGTTAATACACCTTTATCAAACAGCACTGTTAAATCATAATGGCAAAATCCTACTCTTACTAATAAAAGTATGGCTCTGTCACTTTCCAGCATGCCTCCCTGTAGTGAACAAGATCATTTCAAGGTCTTGGGGAAATTGCACATTGTAACATACTACATTACTACAGAAAGAAATACTAAAGCTACTGTCATTAACAGCATGAGGCTCCGATAGACTATACCCTGAAATCATGATGTCTAGTCCTAAACAGTTGATTGAAAGCCCACTGATGTAATTGGAGACATTTTAAACAAGTTCATTTTGCTTTGTTTTATGCCTTCTATTAAATCTAACACACCAGTTTGCTACTACAGATAAAGCAGAGCCGGGGCTAGACCTGGCATTCTATCTCCAGGCATTTCTTTGTCATCTACCATGCAGACATCTAGAGTGTACCTTAAATTTGTGGGAAGATTTATCAATTTTTTTTGTTGTTTAAAGAAACACAAACTACAACAGTGTAAAAGTGGCCGTACCTTTAGATAAACCAATGGCCAAGGAAAAAAACGTATCCTTAACTACTTACAAAAGTTAAATCCAAAGAGTGTTTTTTCCCCCCCAAAATTTTCAGATCCTAATTATATAAATCTGCATGACAGGAATTATATCATACAAAGACAGGTGCTTGGGATCGAGCCATTATCCAATTGACAGTCTCATATGATGTAGCTCTCCACAGTTCCTAAGTTTTTTTACTTGGTTTTGTTTCCAATTTGAGTGTGTACTACAAAGTTAACGTTTGTGGTTTTACCTTTATGTTGTGCAGCTTTCCCTTAAAAGAACTATTATACAATTCTACTATAATAATTACGAACGTTGTAACTGTAATATCCACAAAAACCGTAAGACATATTCATCTATTGGTAATAAGACAAAGGAAAAAGCAACTACAGAGATAATGTCTATTTTATTGTGTGCCTGAATAATGACATTGTGTTATAGTACAACAGGCTACTGAAATCTTAAGACAGCTATGTTTGAGCTGCTCCGCAGTTCCAATCATCTTAAAATAAACCCTTCCTAAAGTTTGGAGAAGACAGCAAGTAGCACACAGTAAATGAAGACTCAGTTTACTTGAACTCCGAAATGAAAATAGGGCTTAAACATTAGGAAACTAAAGAAGATAGATAAAAAATAGACATAATTTATGTATACAGTAAATAATCAAGTGAGAAGTATGTATGAGACCAGTGGGATTGTAAAAATAACCAACACACATTAAAAAAGTTCCAGTGTCACTATCAAAAAAAAAAAGTGTGACTTACAACAGTTCACATTCATAGAAACTTAACTTTGATCTGAAAAATCTCTTCTAAAACTAAAACCCCTTTGGGTTCTGTTTTTCCTGGGAGACCTTTGGACAAATATATTTTTTACTTAATGACTAAGAAATATTTTTTCCCCAAATTCAGATTTGGGTCATTTTTCCCACCCCTATACAACTCAGAACAAAATCTTTCCTACTGTACTGCTGAGGAACTTCAAAGATTGTCATTGTTACAATGACTCCACGTCTGTTCTTGGAAGTATCTGATGAAAGAACCCAAACAAAGAAGATTGCTTATCAGCATGACTAGAACAAGATCACTTACCAAAAGACACCCCCAAAGTCCCACTTTACAGACAGAAAGAAACTAACTGCTTTCCAAAGAAAGAAAAGGAAGGCAGACGCTTCACTGAGTGAATTTTTCCTCTTATTGGCTGGTCAGAAACTTAAGCTCAGAAACTTTGGAAGAAAAAAAGATAGCTTAGAAATAGGTGAGATTTCCCATGTCAGAATTCACCTTTCTTTTGCATCCAGACATTGAATGTTTTGCTGCTGTGCCTTCACACATAGAAATATGCTTTTATGGACATCGGTGAATGCTAGCAGATATTTAACCACCCACATTTGTCTGTAACTGACACCCCAGGCAGAACAGCAGAAACAGCATTTGTCACAAGCTTTTGAGTTAGGCTCAAAATCAGAGTCACACTATATATGTTAAGCACAGTACCACTATTCCTCAGTATACTAAATAAGAAGTAAACAGTACTTCCACAGTAAACTTGTGCCCTCAAATGTATCTAACGCCACAATCTACCTGAGTAAGTAGGGAAAAAACACACACACATTACAAAATGCTACTACCTCCATGTTAGTTTTCCCAAAGTTTAACATGTTATTTATAAAAATCCCGCATTAACTTAAAATCTAATCTCTTAAATATGCAAGAGTAATACTTAAATATAGTATCACAAAATGGGAATATGTGGACTTGTGTAGATAAATGAAAACATAAAGAGAACAAATACAATCTTTTAACAAGCCTCAAGAATGAAGCTAAAAACCCATTCCGGCAAGCTATAATAAAGGACTACTGTTAGACATGAATGTTTACTGAAAGTGTCTTCTTATTTATTGAGTTACTTTTAAAATAAGATGACCCCCCATTCCGGCAAGCTATAATAAAGGACTACTGTTAGACATGAATGTTTACTGAAAGTGTCTTCTTATTTATTGAGTTACTTTTAAAATCCTAAGATGACCCTCAAGAGAAAACAGAAACATTTTCACAGCAGTGTTCTAATTAGACTAGCGTAAGTTTGGTACAGTTGAAATGAAGAGTATATGACACAATTCAACCTTTAAACTTAAAACAATTGTAGACATTTTCTTGGTTTTCCATGTTTTTCATGACACTTGGCACCTAATATAGAAAAAAGCAGACATCGTAACAGTAAGCATACTCATAACAGTTTAAAGAATACCATCCATAAGAAGTCTCACGTTCATTGTTAAGCTGTACTTCCCTGTAATTTAATTTTTCCCTGTAATATTTCTAACTGTAAATACTAACACTAGCATAGCAAGGATTTCTTAAGATTTCCTATCTGTGTAGACAGTTACCATAGCAAAGAATTACTCATGAAGTAAAAATTGCAGTGTTTCTTGGCTATGGTCAGCATCTGTTCGTTCCTAAAATGCTAAAAAACATATCAGCTCTATGTCAGAACATACACAAGTCTGTTCAATTTACTGAGAACTTGCAACATATCCTTTAACACTTTTCACAGTTGTTACCAGAACAACTGGAACTGGAAAGATAAAATTCTTGATACAAAACTCAACACTTCCCCATCCCCTCCCCATACTAATATGGTAAGGAATGTTAGTGCAGATGTGCAGTTTCTTAAATTGTTATTTTCCAACATAAATGGAATGAAAGTGTAATTTATCTTCTCAATCAACAAACTCCAAAAAGAGTCATTCCATATACATCCAGAAATGAAGGAATGGAAGGGCACAAACAAAAGAAAGAAAAAGGAATGAACTCATAGAGGAGGTAAATCTGATTAAGAAGGTAAACCTGAATAAAAACTACATTCACACCACCAATCCCCGACAATTTGCTACCTGAGGAAATAACGAACATAATTTTGGTGTAGTATTTTGATAAAGCGAATGACACTATACTGGAAGAGCATCTAACTCACAATTATGAATGACGGGGGAAAAAAAAAAAATCACTGGGATAATAAAGCTGTCTGTTTGTACTTCCAAAAGACAACCAGCAGGTCTGATAATTTGCTATTACAAGAAAAAAGTAACATATTTCAAAAGACAGACTGGAAGGAAAAATGAGTATCAGTAAAGATAAAAATTAGTCACATGGAACATAAACAAGATCTTGAAAACCTTACCTAACAACTAATAATTACAGAATTAAGCAGCTTGAACACTGAGAAACCATATTAATAGCCTGAAGAGAAACAGCTTACTTTCCTAATTATTTTAGTTCTGAGTGTTAAGAAAAATTAACTTCTAGACTTACTTCGTTGCACTATGTGGACAACATGGATACTCTGAAAGAAGACAAACTGGAAACAGAGTATCAAAACAGAAGTTCAGAAGCTGCAAGAAATACTTATAAGGTTGAATTTTTAATACAAAACTGTTGTATGATGAGTCTAAATACTGTGAAGAAAATACATAATGAAAAACAGGCCTACTTCACTAGCTAGCACACAGGATAACAAGTCACGCAATTACTGAAAGACTTATTTTTTGAAAAAACCTTTCCTCAGGTGTCCAACCCTGTGACTGTGCAAGGAAAACACAGATAATTAAAGACAAATAAATAAGAAATAGAAAGAGTTCAGTCACATTCTCACTGCTCACACCTTTTTTTTCAGCCAAGTATCAGTTTTAAAGGGGAAAAAAAACAAAGTTTAACTGTTGACATTTCAGTTATTCTCTCAAACAACTACTAGGACAGCAAAGCTTCCCTCCCTTCATTTCATATGCTTTCTAAAGAGGCACAAGAAACACCTGGATTTTCTCCTCAAACTATTTCCTTTTCAGTTTGATTTCCTTAGAAATCAAAGCCTTACAGTTAATGTCAGTTGTCAAAACCCTGAAGACTAATACATGCAAACACTCTGAGATTATAAAACACAGATTATGCAGTCAGGAAATCCACTGCAAATGGGACAAGGAATCTTACAAGGAATCAATTTATTGAAATTAAGAGCAGTAGTGTGCAGCATACTCCCCCAAAATACTTTTAAGTTTGAACTAATATGCCTAGACACCCACATTGTACTGGCACTCTCTTCCTAATGAGGACATAAAGAATTAAGAGTTATATGTGACATACCAGGTCTCCTATTGTTTTAGCATTGTCTAATAATCTGTATGAGAGAAAGTTTTGAACAAGTAAACAAACTAATCACTGATATTAGAAACTAGAAAACAAAATTATGCAGCTAGGAGAGGTGCTCCAAGTAGTCATTCAGACCAATTATAAAAAAAGTTTGTTACTGAAAGAAGGTCAAAGAAAACATTTGTTTCCCTTAGAAAAAGATTGTCTTAAGAGAAGATTCTACTGGGCAAATGATCAGCTCTCGTTCCTCTTCCTCTTCTGAAATTCTGAAGTGGCCAACATGAACCGAAGATAACAGGTACCATAATGAAGCTATGGTCTGTAGCTCACATTTCTTCGTATTTCTAGCCATTGACTTAGTATCCTTCAAAAGAAATCACTCCCCAGTCTCCTCGCTTCAGCTGTTGAGACTACTGCCAGGAATTTGACAGCTAACACCTTCCTGATATGCACTATTTCTTGTGCTTAACGTGTATAAGAAAAAAGTCAAATATTTCAATTAAACATGTTTACAAGGGGTATTTGAGAAATACATTGTGTGCAAGGGGATGTATTTTGGCATTTCTTCACAGAAGACAAAACAGAACTGTTTGCATCACACACTTCCACTAATGCCGTTCAAAGCAGCTACCTCTCAAAGAAGCAGTGATTCTTTCCCTTGTTCTGCCCCCACTGTGCAGCCACTGAGCAATTCATTTGACTGGATCAGTGACATAAAAACCACTAATATTCACTTAGTGAACATTAGTTTTTAGATATATAAGGAATCAAGAACACTTCACTGTACAGCCACACAACCACCAAATTCAATGCAACTTAACTATCAGATGTACATAGTTGGGAAGTAAGGTAAGAGGAAGAAGCAGTGGTCACCTCATCTGACAATGGCCCATAATGTCTTTTGGTCTCCAAAACCAATTTATCAACAATGCCACCTGTGTGAATTCTCAGGTACATTCTATTAAATCCCAGCCTACTACCTTTATTTGAACATTTCACATTAAGAATATTCTGAAAAATATACCTGTTAACCAAGTCTAATCTTCAAACCATTCCTTGAGAAAGAAATAGCAAGTTTAAGACTGTTATCCTCTTGACGAACTCTTCAGCTAAGGAGACACTTCCAAGGAGAAAGTTACTATTTTTCTTGACCAGGTAGTACTTAGAACTTTTCTTCTCACTTCCTCAAAATGTTCTGTGCTTTCCAACTATCAACCTGTGTCTTGCATGTTACTTACACAGCACACACAATGACTAAAATTTTTGACCTCTATGACAACACAGTGAAATCCTAATTTTCTTAATATATATGTTTGTATACACACACACACACTTTAAAGAAAATGCAGAATTGTGCATAAATACATTATTTTTCAAAGGTTAATGACAGTCTGGACTACAAATAACAAATTAAACTCACCTGAAATAGGCAAGACTTTTAGTCAGGATAATGGCTACAGAAGGACAGAGCATTTTAGAGGGCTAGGCTATCACAGTCTTTCAAACAAAATGCCTTACAGTTTTTTTAATTTTGTCTCCTCCCTTTATAAAAAGGATTATCAGTAGTACCTTTAGCCTTCATTGGGAACTGTTTCTCCTCACACCACTTTCAAGGTGAACTTCTCTTACTGTCTGCAACCCTGATTAGTCCTGAATAAATAGAATAGATGTGTAAGAAAAAGGTTTAAATAAAAAAAAGTAATCTTCTTGACAATGAGAACTCCCCTTGTACTTCAAGACCTTCTTCTCCTGCACTTAAAGGCTTTTCAAAGATCCTACAACATGAAATAATACAGGAATAAATTCCAAGTAGGATCCCTCCCAACTTTTTTCCTCCTAAACTGCTTTTTCGTCTTGCACTATTCCCCATCTGTCCAAATAAAGTTTGTTGCCCAAGTTCCTATTTTTGTATCTCTTTCAGCTAGCATGAGGCACCTATGCCCCTAACGTGACTCAAACACTTCAGAAGCAGAAGCAAATAAACTTAAAATGGTAAAAAAGACAGCCAAACTTACAAATGCTTCTCAGGCAGAAGCAGAAACAAAAATGAAAACACAGGAGTATTGAATTGATGGGTCAACGCATTTTAGTAGTGTTTAACAGCAAACGTTCTATCTCGAAATGAAAGCTACCACTGACAGACTGATACAACTGAATTAGTTCAATTTAGACTTAGGAACACGAGTCCAACAGGTGTCCCGGATCACTGAGATCAGTCCCCTTTTATTACAAGCTACCAGATACACTAATCTTTTCCTGGACTCCATTTATGATCTGAGCGTCTAAAATTACTCTGGTATTTTCCACAATAATTTTTGACATTTTACACAGCTTATGGAAGACTAACTGGCTAATGAGACATACTGACTGAGGCTTACAGGAATGGTAATGGCATATTCTTACATCCCTTTATCTTCAAAGCAGGCTGTAATCTCTTTGGGGTAAGGAATGTCTTTTTGTTAAATGGTTCTGTGAAGTTTAGCACAACAGTAAGTGAATTTATTCTTGAGGACTACAGGTCCTAATTAGTAATAATATTTGATAAAAGCATATATAGTACATCAACACAAGCTCTTTATTTAGATGCAGCAGCAAGTTAAGGACAGAACCAGTAAGAACAGATGCCTTACTAGATACTGAGGAAAATTAACACTGTTCTTAATTCTTCATGCTGAAGAATGAAATGGACTACCCATCAGTAATTTTATTTCTTAGAAATGCATTACTCAGGTTTATCCTGTAATCAAAATTGCCTCTGTAACAGGCATGGATCTGCACATATTCTCCTCTTCCCATTCCTCCCGCCCTGTATTTTTGGTACAGGTCCACACGAATGCATCACCAGCAGCAACTACATAACTGAGTTCTCTACAAGAAACAAGGGTCTGCATACCCAGAGTGCAAATGAGAGTGTCACCCTACGAAAGCCACATTCATGATCATGCCTGCTTTGCCAGGCCATGTGTAACAAAGTTGACCCGTTCAAAGCTGACCGTTTTGTCTGCCCAAAACAGCTGTTGGTTCTACTCAACTTAAAAACCCTAACAGCATACAGACTCAGGATAAATAAATAATGAACGCACACATGCAAACGATACTTCAGAAATACTAGTTGCTCTAAAGTACCCCTCCTAACTACCTACACATCAGTCTGTAGGCACAGTCAGTAGCTCCCCATACCCACAGTTTAGACAGAGTGCGTTTCCGATTTCTCCGTTACAGAGTAATTACTGTAGGATCACATCCAATGACAGCATCGTTTCTAAACACATGTAATAGCCAGTACTAATATTCTACAGATATCCAGAATGGTGGCATTCTTTAATAATGTCAGAGTTAAAAGTATATTGTACCTTAAGCTCTGCCTCAGCAGTCTTGCAACAGATTTTCAAATTACCAGCATCCACCGAGACCATCTCTAAGATCACTGCATCCTTTGATCTTCCAGCTAGCAGCACAAAGAGACATAGGGACCATCTGAAGTAATTGGTCCCAAGCAAGTTGGACGATGCCTATTCTATCCAACTTACGAAAACCTACGCAATTTAAGAATAATATAGGAAAACTAGTTTACTAACCAACATCAGAAGCAGGTTGAATCTTAGTTTAAGTCAAAACCTAGACTAGGTCCCAAAAGAAATCTTGTACTATATATTAAAAAAAAAAACAAAAAAAACCCAAAACACCACAAAAAACTGAAACCCACATGCAGGCTGTCATTCTCCCTGTGGAAGTAAGAGAAATCATGAAAGTCATCCTGCTGAAGAACAGAGTAGCAAGCTGGTTGGCATAGGCTCTGAAGGTTAACAACTATCAGTTTTCTACTCCATTAATGATTAGGATCCCCCAGAGATGGCAGCATTCTCAACAAACACAGAAGAAATGTTAACTTTAGTAAAGTGCAAGGAGAGAAGCCTGGGAAACCCACTGAAAGATGTACTGATATGGAAGCACGGACTAACGTAATAATCCTCAAGATGCATCAGACAAACAGAAGTATCAACCAAAGATCTTCTCTTTGAAGAGGGACACTAATGGACAACAAGAACCCTAATGTACTTGGAAACTTAAGTCCATCAGGTTAAAGTCTTCCTGTTCACCAACAATGACAAAGAGTAAAAGGGAGGGGGGGGGGGGGGGGGGGGAAATCTACTCTTAATAAATCTACTGTTAGAAATACTCTAACTTCTGCCTGCACAGATCCAGAAACTTGGTAAAGCTTTTGGAGTCCTCACTAATAATAGTAATGACCATCTGGCTATCTAAACTGCCAGAATCAGGCTGGGCATGTAACTCAATTACAGCACATCCTACCTCACTGCTTTTCAGAAAGGCTCTTCACAGCATCAAAGAAAAGACATCCATGTAAATTCTTATGGATCATAAAACATCCAACACACATCCTACACGGAACAGACAGACTTGACTATAATCTCCTGGACTGAGAAACAAAGAGACCTCAAGACTGCTTCCAGATCTGAAAGAGTTCAGAGGGCATCACTCCACAGCTCATAATAAGCATGAAGTAAATACATGATACCTCTTACTAAAGTACCTGGTTCCCTAGAATAAATACCCACTTTATGTACTTTATGACACATCATGCAGATATTACCTCAATTACGATAGTTAATTAGAAGTTAATTTAAACTTCTCTGTTGATTGATATAAAACCTGAAAGGGGTATCATCAGCCAAACACGATGGCCCTGAAAAAAGTTACCTACACCTTGAGCCATGCTAAATCTCTACTTGCATATAGGTAGGCATACTGACATTTCTCAGGCTGCAGAAACGTCCAGCCTTCCTGCAACTACCGTTGAGAGCCTTCTTAAATGGAAGGCCTTCATTACAAATGACTTAAACAGGAAAAGGAAGGAAAACACAGCATTTGCCTGTAAATCAGTAAGTCTTTCCACTACTTCAGGAAGAGCTAACCATCAAGAAGCTAATACTCACAGAGTGAGAGAACTGTCTCCCTGAAACTAAGTAGACTATATCCAGTGCTACACAAGCAACAAATATGAAATAGAGTAAGTTAAGAGGAAAGGGCAAACTTTCATATGACACAGCACTGTAAGACATGTCCTTATGGTGCCACATTAAGCTACTGAAGTGTCCTGCTCCCGATTTAGAAGTGATTCTTAAGCAAGCTATGGTGGAGACTCTACCTACAGTTATCTCAGTTAACTTTAGGATCTAAGCATGTGTTGGATTCCTCATGAGTCTTTTCAAATAAGGATTCGGCTCTCTTCTGTTCAAGACAGGTTCACATCTTCTTCTTCTGTATTAAAAGACAGTTGCTCGGAGCAGAAGAAATAAATGTATGATACCAGCGTATGAAACTTGATAGCACACCCTTGACTTCAAAGTCTTTAACAGCTCTGTGATACCAACAAATGCAAAGGTGAAATGGAAATACAGTGAATAAAGTGGCAGAAGGGGAGGAAGACGACACTGGTAGAAATAGGAACACACCCATAAACAATG
The DNA here is from genome assembly GCF_000699145.1 of Aptenodytes forsteri. NCBI lineage: Eukaryota > Metazoa > Chordata > Aves > Sphenisciformes > Spheniscidae > Aptenodytes > Aptenodytes forsteri. The sequence continues at coordinate 613,815 of NW_008794774.1, read as the reverse complement.
CTGCCTCCAGGAAAAGGCTGCATTCAGAAACTGAATGCAGAAGATGAACTATCAGGCAAAAGCTATATAGCCACAACTGGATGCCAAGAGAGCTGGTACTGACTGAAGGTCAGCATTGATAAAACTGATACTTTGGTCTCTTCCTCACTGATGAAGATAGGGCTCTTAAACAAGCACCACAAGCCTTTTAAATCTTTGAGCTTATCAAGAACTATGACTCCAGTTTAATCTGGAATGGAGAAGTTCTGTTCCTCCGAATGGCACTATATTTTCTATAAGGAGAACCTCTGTCTGCAGAAATACGTGGGCCTTATAACTATTGTAGCATTTTAGTTAAATGCTAGGCATGCAGTCTCGGAGGGGGGGGATGGGGGACAGGACAAGAGGAGGGAAACCACAATAACAGAAACAACTCAGCTACCCTGTTCCCTACCAAATCAAGGAGGGATATGTAGTACCTCCTACCTGTAGCAGTCACAGCTGGTAGGAGAGCTTTTTTAGCCATAAGGTAGTTACCCCTTCGAAATTGCCATAACTAAGCTCTTGCCCAGAAAGGTTCATTTCTCTTAATCATACTCTTCGCTAGAAGAGCTCTGCCATATTTTTCCCCCCTTCACATTCACTTTAACTACACTATTTAAACAAGAAGTGGAAAGAAGAGAGGAACAAATGAAAACTCAGCCCCTCAGAGGAGGTACACTCTTATGAAATGAAGGATTAGAAGAAAGTGGGTTTTACCAAACCTAAAAATGCAAAACAATGTGTTTAAGTTTTGCACAGGACTTGTGATATGTAAATCTAGCAGCACCACTGCTAAAAACAGCTTTCTCACTTAAGGAAAGGACAAGTCCTGCTTCATCCTTTAAGAACAGCAGTTCTTAGGAGAACATAGTGACCTAAAAGTTACCTTTTTGAGAAAGAATTAATGATTGATTGGATTCTTCACTTGATGGAACCATCAAATGTTTCCAGCCAGAAAACCAAAAGCCAGATGAACATCAGATCTGATGATGCTGTTCTAACTACTTTCAAAGAATCAGGTGTGGAACATATAAGCAAGCCAGTACAGACCCAGCCTCCTTGATGCACAGCCACAGGACTACGTAGAACCACTGGCTAGGACAGCATTATCCCTCACTAAAACTGGTGGAGGGAGGGTAAACGCACCACAATTTCTGGACACATTTTGGATGAAAATTCTTAATTAGTTCTTCATGCTCTTTGACAGATTTTCTTACCACCCTGAAAAAACTTCAAAGTAGAGGTGTGCATTCCAGTATAAATTAGTAAGGCAATTAAGGCTAAAGGTGAACTTTCCTGACAAACACAGTCTAAGAGAAAATTGCTGAGGTGAAGCTTTACTTTTGGATGAAATTCTCAGCTACACCGTTCTGAGACAAACGGTGTCAAACACATAACTCAGTCCTGAATCTATGAATACAGTGTGAATACCCATGGGACAGCTAAGAAAAAGAAAGGAAAGAACAATTTCAGGCCTTCATCTGAGCCAAGACATGGATCTGTGGGTTTTGGAGACAGTCAGGCGAGACAGGCCTGCCCTAGAGGACTTTGTTGCAAGAACTGGGCCTTGATGATGGAAGCCCTGGTCCTGAGATGGGGTTGCACAGAATTCCAGTATCTCCTACATAAACATCGTTATTAGCATTACTGGTTCCAGGCACGGGGGGGGGCACGGGCGGCAAAGGACATTGCTTGAACTTTTTTTTTTTTTTGGGGGGGGTGGGGGGTATCAGACTAAGTCTGCCACAACACATGATACAGTAAAGTATATTTACTATTCATCACAATGAAGCCTCGGATCAGAGTCAAGGGGCTGAACTAGACCAATTCAATGCACTACAGGTAACCTACCCCTCAGCTGTAACCTTCTTTTTGGTGCATTTTTTTCCAAACCGGAAAGATGTAACAGGCACAGAGATTCTTTAGGAGATAAAAGGGAAAAGAGCTTCTCCAAAACAACACAGCAAGGACAGACTAGAGAATGCCAAGTATATCTGGCAGCAAAATGCATAGTCCAAACCTAAAGAGCAAAACACCCAAAAGAAGATAGTACTAGCAGTAAAATATGAACCTTGAAGAACAGGAGTGAAGAGAAAAATTAGATGAAACAATCTCTGGAGCAGAGAACAACTGTGTGGCAAAGCACACCATGACCTCCCCATTTATCCACATGAAGCATATAGGTGGCAGGATACACGTGTGGTCTACAGACACCACAGAGGTAAACACTAATGTATGAAAACAAAGTGGTATGAGTGCACACATAGCTACCATATGAATATGCATGTTAGGTAACACTAAAAGAAAAGTGAGACATTGAAAGATTTGTACCAAAGGTCAGTAACATTCATCAAAAAACAAATCACTGATAAATGTACAAGTCTCACTTTCCAGAAAGCGTTACAATAGTTCTTCTTTCCAAAAGCTCAAACTTCCAATAGCTTAGACCGATCAGTTAAACAACCGTGACTTCAATGTCTACCTTGCAACATTGTGTTTCTGTGCCTAACCTAATTTTGTTGGCTAAGAATATACAACTGCTATACATAATCTTATACTAAGAGTAAAAAGACTGTCTCCACCTGCTGAAAGGGAACAGCTAGATCCTGAAGTACACATAAATAGAGGTCAATATTCTTTTTTCTTTAGTGTGAATATGCCAAAGAAAAATCAGACCTGTTGTGAAACATTTTCTACTTCTGTACTTTTAACTCATGAAAAACAATATTTACAAAAAAGGAACATAATTTCACTGCAACTGTTACAAATGCTGTTTCTCAGAAATGTTTGCCCATGGCTAACTTACATATATCCACAGTATTGTAAAATCAGGTAATCTTAAAGCCAGCTCTTTGAAATCACACCACAATAGACATGTAATTTCAAGAGAAAATACTTTCATTTTGATCATACTGGTTGACTAGCTTATTTTCATGTCTCTCTTGCATAATTCAATGAAATATTTGCATTTCTACTTCCATCTTTGTAATTCTCTAACATTTTAAGTAGAAAACTTACACAGTTGCAGATACAGAATCTGAACTCAACATAGTTAAAAAAGTGCATTAAGTTGTATCTGCTACCAGTAACAGCAACAAAAAAGTGCTCTATGTAAGTCAGATTCATAGTTACATATTAAAATAACTAAAGTTGAAATAGCTGCTCTAAAAACGTATTTTGCAAATCTACATTTAGTTAATACTGAATATACTTTGCATCCTTCTACCTTAATCTTACATTGCACAAACTACAGTATTTTTACTAATCTCAGTACCAAAAAATAAAACTCCTCAACTCATTTAAAGTTTTATTTGTTTAGAAGGTTAACTTAATGCTTTAACAGATGTTACCTAAAAAAAAAAAAAAATCTGGACCAATTTCTCAAGTAAATGAAGAGATGCAAAACCTCTTCATAAATAAGAAATCCCTCCAGACTCAGGGTTTCCCACCCACACATTGCAGGCTCTGGAATTTGTTTTTACTACAGAAACAAACAAACAAACAGAAAAAACCCACAACCCACCCTTAATGCCCTCTCTCCAGTTCAGAATCAATTTCATGCCCTCAGTCACAAAGTTCTCTATAACAAACCTTTACTATCAACGCAGACCTGTAATTTTGTGCACAATTGTTCTATTTCGAATAAAATTGATCCAAATCAAGTAACAAAATTTGCTCTCAGTGTTCTCCTTCAGCTCCAATGAGAGAAATTGAATATACACAGGGAATAGTTAAACAAATTAAAACAATACTTTACTTGGAAAAACCCACAGTAAAAATTCAGTTATATTGTTTCTTTTTCTTATATAAGAAGGATGGATTTTAAGTTTCATAAAGACAAAGAAATTAATACTTGACAAGTACTTAGGCATGAAAAATATCATTACTCCCAATGGATTCACTATATCCAGCTGAAAAGTGTTAAAATTTTTTAATAAATTTTTTCTTGGTTTCAATATTGAACTTGCTTTCTTTGATTCCAAGCTTCTTCAAGAAATTCTTGGTTTATAACAAACCAAGTATCAATATGTGATGTCCTCAAAATATTATCAGGAGCACTTACTCATCGTACTTGATATGATAAATAGCTTCTTCATCAGTGTCCATACAGTCTGAATAAGATGTGGATGGTGTACTGTCCAAATTATTTGCATTTTCTCTAGAATGATCTTGACTTAAGTTTCCATTAGTCCTTTTGTAAGTGTTACCACTCTTTCCTTGAGCTTTACCATTCTTATGTCCCTTTGTTGCTCGGGTAACATTTTCTATATGAGCTTCAAACCAGGCTCCAATGCTGACATCACGGGCATCCACCAATTCGTTTATCTAAAAGAAAAATTCAGTAATGAACTGATGCTTATTTTATATAATCCCAGTTAAGAAAAAAAATAAATAAGACAACTTACATTGCTACTGCTTAACTTTGTTATCAGTAAAACAATCAACTCTTGTACCTAGTTGAGCTTTAGCAAGTTCAAGTAACATGCAGTCATGAATATGTTGCACTTTCAGTATTTTATTACTCTTCCCTCATTAAAACCTAGTTTGAATATAATCTGTATGTAACTTTAAAAAGCAAAGCTAGATTTCTTTTTTTTTTTTACCCTCCAAACCTGAAAGTTAGTTTAATCTCTTTCATTATCCTTTCCTCTTGCTTCACCAATTGTTCTTTATGGCTAAAATAAGCATACACAGCATTAAAATACTAGCTCACAACCAAGGGGTTTAAAGACTTTCCTGAGCCTCCAACTTGGAATTATTATTTAACCTTCTATCTTCCTGGCCTGCAAGATTTTTTTAACGCTTCAAGACTCGAGAAGAGAGAGGGAGAAAACAAGTCTAACAAGGTTGCCACCACAGTCAGCCAAAATCTTATGATCGTAAGAAATGGAAATATCTCCCAGAATTTCTCACTTCTGTACTCACAATAATACTGATATTAAGCAACCAAACCACTTTACTGTTCCAAATCATGTTTCATTTTATCAAGTCTCCAGCTAATTAAGCACATGTTCCTTTAATAATACTGAGAACACTGAAAAAAAGATTTAAAGAACACTTCATCAACAGTACACCAAGTATAAAAAAATTACTACAACAGAACTACTGCACAGCCATACCACAGAAACAGCTACAATAAACAATATGAGATACATACATATATATACATGGTTTAAGCTACAGCCTTTGTCAAGTACCAACGTAGTGGCAGACAGATACTTACTCCTACTAACCCCAAAGGCTAGTTTCTATAAACTGAACAATCTTACTGTATTTTCACAGCAGCAAGCAAAAAACCACACTCAATAACTAGAGTGAAGCAGTCCTTAGGTATCTGAAAGTGCAACTGACAGCAGTTTGGGCTAACAAGTTTATCCCAAGAAATCAATACTTCGTATTTTACTCTTTTCATTCACCTTCTTAAAATGACCTCCAAAACTCAATCCTTTACTTTTCCTCCCATGTAAAATACCAACATGTGGTTTTTTTCTTTTATTCTTACAACCTACAGTAATCAAAGTACAGCTTTATACCATGATGAAAATTTCAGCCACATAATTACATAATAAACAAATCAGAGGACAAGAGCCTCATTTTAAATCTATCAATCTATTTTAAACATAAACAGTGGATTCTGGCACTTCTAGAAGGAACCCTCACAAAGGCATCCCTACACAATCTTACGTGTTTTAATTAGTTGTAGTTCAAAGTCCTTCTTTACTTCCTCCTTGCAAAAACACAGTTAAGCAAGACACACACTACTAAGGATTACCCCATCTGCTGCTACTTCTTGCGACCAGTTATGAAAGTGCCAGAGAAGCTGTGTTAGCTAAGTAAAAAATCACCATCAGATCCAGAACAACAAACAACAACAACAACAACAACAACAACATCGAAAGAAATATCAGTGCAAACTCCCTTAATCATTCCTCTCCAATGCATCCTTCCATAATTCGATGCGCATACTTACACAACAGACTTCCCACCCTTGCAAAGAGTAAGGGCAAATAATTATTACCACAGATCACTGAGGAACATCAGACAACTATTTTGTTAGTGGTGTCTGATTTAAGAACTGGATTATTAGTAGCTCTTTGTGAACAGTATTAAACAAATACTGATTTTAATTACAGATTCAGTTTGTGTGTTTTTTATCCCAAGCTAGTTAAGAGTTCTCAGCTAAAATGTTTTTACTACAGCCAGAGATTTTTGGATGAAAAGTTATGAAGACTGTGTGAGAATCAGAAGGGGAAACATGCACATGCTTCTGAATGAGCTTTGTTTTTTCTAAAATCATTCCTGCATGCCCAGTGTTACTGTAACTCCTCTCTGGTAACCTGTCTTGTATTCCTCGTTTTGGCACTGGAGATCAGCCATAGGTACCCTGCTTAGCCAAGGTGGTGTCCTTCACACATGCCGAGTCCACCTTGGGATGGACCCCCAGTTCTTAAACCAGACACCACTAACAATTCTCAGTCTTACTAACAAGGAACAGGAGTTGAACATAATTCCACCCACTACTAGTCCTTCAGAGCTCATGTAAATATCAGATGTCAGGTACAACTGGAATATAAAACAAGATAAAGCATTCTGATTTACATAATATACAATGACCACACAGAGAAATTCTGTTTAAATCACTATTTTAACCATCTAACAATAATTTAATTATTAACTAGTATTTTCAGTATCAACTCTACATCTTTTTTTTTTTTTTTTTTTTAAAAGTTACAGGTTCCATACTGGCTACCTTTCCTTTTGGTAGTTGAAATCAGAAAGAGAAAAGGAGGGCACAGAGGCTGAGACTATTCATAACGTGGAGTATGTAACAGGTATCCTGTTGAGCCTAGCTCTGGATGTAGATCCAGTGAGGCACAGGACTTTCCTCAGACAGAAAAAATTGTAACAAACTATTCCTTCCTATAACTAGACAATTCCTTATTGTTTGACAAACAAGCAAATGCAAAATAATTAAATATACCCATCTATTTAGCCATCTAACATAGCTTAGTTTATGGCCTTTTTTATTGACTTTTATTAAACAAGTTTACTACCTTTGAATTACATTATTGGCTAAAAATATATTCTTAAAAGTCTCCTGATTCTGTAAGTAGAAATCCTCTATACATTCCTACTGTCATCTACAAATAGCAAAGAATGCAATGACTGTACCCTTATTTTTCTCTATATATATTAAAAACATATGGTTGGCTGAAAAAGTAATCAATTCACAGGTAATGAAGGAGAAAGTGTTAAGTACTTAGTATTAGAGATCGCAAAAATTCCAGCTGACTCAATAGGTTTCCTTGAGTATGTTTGCCAATATCACCATTCCCTGTTTTATTTTCTGTTTTAATCCTGAACAAAACAGCTGAGACACTACCTCGATATAATTTTAGCATTCTTGAAAATATACATTTTAATACTCCTTTCCTTTGATCAACTGATCTGCGGCCTCCCATTTCCCCAGTATTCTCCCCATCCTTGCTCGTATTACAATTAATCATGAGCGTAAAAGGTAAAGCCTCAGAACTGAACAACTGCGTTTTTCCCACTGTAATAAATGGAGATGAAGGAAAAAAAAGGAAGCACACAAGCTTGTGTCTCCATATTCAAGCTACTGATTTTTTGACTCCCTGATTCCTCAGAGAATGAGTAAAACTCACTGCACAGACTGCTACAGGAATGTAGAGTAAGTAACTTACCACTTGTCCTTAATACCCGAAACATTAAGTTACAGTCTACATGAAACTAAGACAGCTTCCCATCGGGATGACAGGTCTAACAGCGTTCCTCTAACCGAAATTAACTTATATACATATGGCAGCCTCAACCTCCTTTTCCTTCTCTGTAATTTTGGACATTTTCCAGCAAAAGAATTACTGTTACTGATATTTCTCATCTAAGAAGAACACCCCAACAGGAGGTTAAATACTACCATTCCCTATATAAACACAACCTACTAAATATCCAATGAGCTAGCAATCTGGAAACTGCCCATTTTCTGTTTAAATTTAACTTCTGGTACTCTGATGTAATCCTACATGACAGTATCAAAAAATTCAATGAGATAAAAAACTAACAATGAATATGATATATGTGATTCCTAAAAAACCTGTAATAAAACAGCAATCATTACATCACATACAATTTAAAGAAATTGTGTATTTCCATAGTTTATCTAGTTCTAATGCAACACTGAAACATCAGTATTAAAACAAGTATTTGGCAAGCTTGAAAAAATAGGTAGGGGAAAAGCTACACTTTTCCATAGATTTTTTTTTTCTTTAGCTTCTTCTGTTCACAGAAAGTCTTTCTGTTTCACAGGTACTCTATAAACTTTTTGGAGAACATGTTTTGGAGAACACAATGTGTCAGAGTTTGTGAACTCTCCTGAAACCTGCAACACCAGTGAGCCTGGTACAAAGACACCTTCATGACTCTGCAAGAGTGAGCTTAAATGAAGTCAATTTGACTTATGTCAGATTAGGGAATTATGTCAAATCATGAAAGAAAGCAATAAGGATACACACTTTTATACAATAAAACAATAAACTTAATTTTAACAATAAAATTAAACCCACAAGTGTAAGGCAAGTTTCCAGCTTTTAAAGTTTATACATACCTTGTACAACCCAATGCCAGGATCAATGAGAAATGAGCGAGATGATGTAGATGGCTGACTGGGTGATCCACTACTTGGTTTTTTGACTTTGTTCTTGCAGTTGGAAACAGCACAGGGATTGACTTCTCCATCCTGATCTGTCACAGAAGCAGTGGTAGTAGCTTCAGATTCAGAACGTATCAAAAGCTGAACTATGTCATTTAGTCCAACATTGTAGTCAAATAAAGTATGCCCATCTTCTAGCTGTCAAAAGAAAGGTATACTTGTAAAATTCTACCTTGAGGTACATAAGTAGTTTCCAAATCTTCCTTTTAAAGACAGTAATTGTAGAGACAAGAAGAGGCAAGCCATCTATTTTAGGTAAATAAAAACCTATGTCTTGAGTATATGCAAAAACAGACTCTCATCAAGTTACCTGCAGCCATTATTTCATCCAATGAAAATCACTGAAAGGTTTAAATTAGAAACAGACATCTTTACAGACTTTGGACCTTTTAATTAGGCATCAACATCCAAGCTAATGCAGTGATTTTCTAATCAAAAAACAGGTAGGATCTATGTTGACACTTATATGACATACACAGTAACTATAAATACATTTGAGAATTTTTAAATTAACAATCATTGTGTTGTGTGCATTTCAGCTACATGATTTCACAATTCACTCTTTCTCAACCTTTTCTAGAAAGCAAGGCAGTACCTGATACTTCCCTAATATTTTGCAAACTATTTCCTAAATAAGACATCTAGATATAAAAAACTTCATACACATACAACTCCATTTACTTTTCAAAACTGTAAGATCTGAAAGTATCACGTATGAGCAACTACACTTAGAGGGAAGCAACACCAAAAGTACATATTGGGCCTTCAAGTTTATGAAAGGAAATCTTCTAAATTGAGAGCATTCAAAAACATTTTTATTCCAGATTTAGCCAGGTTTCCCATTCCCCCAGCCCCCCGCCCCAAATCAAAACAAGAGTATTCACTGAAAGTAAGTCTTCTAACTGGTCAGTTTAAAAGCTATTATAAAACTGAAGAAACATGCACTGTGTAGCACTCCCCCAAATAACTTCATATATCAGGCCCCACTATATTCCAGATGCAATCAGGTCCTGCAGAACAACAGAATAACAGAAGTAGACTTTTTCATCATACATAGCACACAGTTACTAAACATTACTCTGGGCCCCACTCTGCACAGCTTTAAGATACCTGTTATCATCTTTATTTTACCTGATGATCTCACCTACCTACAATTAAGCTAAGAAACTCACACCAAAAAATGCGAAGTTGTACGCTAGGAAAGAAGAAAAACAGGGAGTAGTGACCACTGCTGCTTTGCTCAGTTAAACACTCTTAATGACCTACAGCATCTCTGAAACAGAGATTTAATTTACCTGAAAGTATAATGCATTGCTTTGGGACATCAAAACTAAAATTTGATTAGTTACATTTTACTTCATGTGGCAGTGGGAGAAAAACACGCGTAACTAAAAAACTCCCACCTGTTTCCCAACTACTTTTGCAACAAAAAATTACCTGACCCTTTTCAAGAATAGGTGTCAAAATCACTGTTTCGGGAATCTTTTCAAATAGACCTGTTTTCGTGAGCTTATGGGCAGTATCAATACAACAAGAAAAAGTAGAGACCAGGAAGGAACAGAAAAAAAGAAGTGGGAAGGAATTCTCCAGCTTCTCACTAATATAGTTTTCTGTAACATTCAAATGATCTCAGGATAGACAGCAGTGGAACGCACATTTCTTCCTTCATCCCCTCTAGTTTTACAGAACAACTCTAAAGGGTAGAGGACAGTTATGGACATAAGCTACAGTCAAAAAATTAATCAGTTCTTCTTCCGTGAATTTAAGATCTGTGTAAAAAAAAAAAAAATTACTCTCCTTACTGCTAATAACTACTGTACCCACAGCTGGGATGTGTAAACAGGAGTACTCATAGTTTCTGTCAATGCAATTGAAGCTGACCCAGCTGTCTGGTCAACAGCTATGGGAATGACCCTTGTTCAGCTGACTATTTTCAAACTAGTTCAACACACAGCAGATAAAATTGTACTGAAGATTTTGATGCTGTAACTATTAAATGAACACAAGTCTTAAAATGGAAATCTCCAGCAACTGTTATTCTACAGGTGACTACCAACACTGTCTCACACACCTGGAGCTTTAGGCTAGGGCTTCATACTGAGCAGCAAGCTACTTAAGGAAGTTTAAGTAACCTTTCCTGTCCCACCATGTCGTATGTTCCTACGCCTTTGACAACTCTTTAACAAAGGGGACAGAAATGTTCCTGCAGCCCTATGACAATCCAGATTTGGGGGCTCTTCATGCCACAAGAAGTTTGCATTTTCACTGTTAATATTGTTAAGTAAGTTTAAAAACAGCTGTTCTTAGATTCAAAGTACAAATAAACCCAAAACAAATAAACACCTTGCAATAATACATTTGAAAGCAGAGGGGGGGAGAAAGATCCACATTTCTGGAGCTGCTACTGCTTATGAGCACTACTTCAGGCCCACTTTGAAGATTCAATCCCCCACCAAGTGATTTTTTTGTTGCAAAATGTTTAAAAAATTCAACAGTACGTCTGCAAAATAGATCACTTCTGAAATAATGGATAAATTGGATGTTGCTGGAGAAAACATAACTTCTGCTCCGTTTCTCTGTTCCAATTGGACTGGACAAGCTGTGGCAGAGGTTCCAGTGTACAATTTCTAGACTCCTATGGTATGAGGAAATCTTCTGAAAGCTAATGCAGTGGAGAGAAAAGGATAACCTTGCTCCTGGTAGACTGAAAGTATGTAGGCAACACACAGCTGAGAGCAAAGAAATACTGTCATTGCTCCCTTTCTCTCAGGACATGCCATGTGCAGGCTGACAGAAAAACATTTTGAGGTACTGCAGTTTAAAGTTTAAAGCCAATTCAGTGAAGATAGATCTTCATCTATCTGTTCAATCTGAACAGCCTGAATGATCTACTGTAACTAGGTAACCAGTGTTAACACTCAACTAAAAAATGTCCTGTGTCTAGTCTTTGCAATATATTAATCAGTTATGACGGCAGAATAAGTTATATCTTCGATCCACAACTGAATCCTCCCTATTAGCATGAGAAAGAGGCAAAAAAAAGGAAGACTTAAATAAAGTAATCTGTCCACGAACAGTGTTGTGGTTTAAGCCAGCAGGCAGCTAAACACCACACAGCCGTTCGCTCACTCCCCCCCCCC
>NW_008794774.1:590548-601540 GCF_000699145.1 Aptenodytes forsteri | reverse complement strand
CCCCAGTTTATGTACTGAGCATGACGTCACATGGTATGGAATGTCCCTTCGGCCAGTTTGGGTCAGCTGTCCTGGCTGTGCCCCCTCCCAGCTTCTCGCTGGCCGGGCATGAGAAGCTGATAAGTCCTTGCCTAGTGTAAGCACTACTTAGCAACAACTGAAACATCGGTGTGTTACCAACATTATTCTCATACTAAATCCAAAACACAGCGCTGTACCAGCTACTAGGAAGAAAATTAACTCTATCCCAGCCGAAACCAGGACCAATAGTTATATTTAACGTGTTCAGAAAACAAGACATAACTAGGCTAGGCCTTGAGTAAGAACAAGCCTTCTCTAATGACGCACACACACCCCACCACGCAGAGACTACCTATTCCTGCATAGGAATCAAACAAGTCAGCTTTGATGAACTTGAACTAAATGGTCAGCAGAATAAATTGGTGACTGCAAAGTTGTCTACTTTACAGTATTAATTTATAATGAATTAGCATTCTGTTCTCTGCCCAAGTGGTTGTGGGGTTTTTTGTTTTGTTTTTATAATCAGTATTCTTTGCAGGAGTATTTTATGACTAGTGATGTCACACTTAAGTCTGAAAGCACAGTAGCAGAGCTAAGATTACTAGAAGCACATTTGAAATGAGGAAGGATGCAGTGTTTGGCAATGTGATAGGGAAAGAGCACCTGTTCATAGTATGAGCAAAAATATGCTCCCAGAATTTAGCAACCGTATAAATTAGACCAAGTCAATGACTCTGCAACATTGCCTGCTTCTGGGAACAAAGCAGAGAAACACAAAAACTCAACTAGTAAAATCAAGTTCACGTGCTATTTGACTTACAAGAACTAACATGTGTATCTACAAGCATACCTATACCCACCATTATTGCATCACTGACAATTGAAAACCTTGGAGTAACAAAGTTGGAAAACAATTAGTGTTTAAAGAACTCCATTCCACAACAGAAGGGGAGAAGAACTATAAGATGTTGTTTCTTGAATTACTGACACTATACGGATGTTAATATAACAATGGGATCTTGGCCAGTAAGGCTATAACCTCACAGACTACTAGAGTAAGAAAACAGTAATGCAGCACATCACTTTACAGTGTACCTGTCCTACCAGATAGAGTAGTATCTCCTACTCTGTTCCAGGTTGGCCAGGGACTGTAAGATGAGTTTTCAAATTATATTATTAAAGCAGTATCAGATGCAGAAAGTTCAGGACCTATCACTATGTCTGGATAGTAACAAGCAGTAGAAGAAAAAGCGTGATACCTTCCTTTCTACAGACAACTAGCATTTTAAATCCATCCTGGAATAAATACAGTATTTCTTACCCAAAATAACCCCACAAAAAAAACCAAAACCAACCCCACAAAAAAACCAAAACCACCCACAAACAACCCCCTCCCACACACACACCCCCTCCCTCATTTCCCAGCAAACACTGCCTTACTATGTCATCAAAATTCATGAAAGCATTACTGAATTGAGTCCCAAATAACCCCACAGACAAGTTAAATATTAACCCAGAGAGGTAGAAAATGTCATCAGAAACAGTCTGGAAATTTGTGGGAATACGTGCCCAGTCCCCCAGTCAGTTTTATGGAATGCTCGCTTCTAACAATAGTTACTTATATAAATATAAAAACAATTTCATCCCATTCTGCTGCATAAAGATTCCCTGAGAATGTGTTTGCCTGGACAGTGTATTAAAAGAAAAGAAAGAAACATTACATGTTTACTTAATCATTCACTAAGCATTTAACGACACTTGTCATTCACAAGTTTATACATTCAAACCAGAAACAAAAGTAATCAGGCAAGTACCAGATAATCAAGCTGTATCTCATTCAAGTCAGTTATGATTTCTTAATGGGTGATTAGAACATTTACTAAAGCAAAAACAACTGAACAGGCAACTTCATTCATGAAATTTTGCTAGCTCTTCTGATCCTACTGTCATTAAAAAAAGATGCATTTGTTTCCTTAGCAGTAGATTTCACTTTCAGTTTTTCTTCCTCTTAATGACTGGCATGCTTCAAAAGCTTTTAAGGCATCATTAACATACTCTGAATGAAGTGACACTAAAGAGCAGCTAGATTTACTGTATCTAACACTCTTTCACTATACTAAATATCCGTAAGTAGAGAAACAGATTACATCTTTCAAGTGTATTTTCATAGATCACGTGTTATAGACACTATCAACTGCAAAATACTTCTAGAGAAGGTTGTTATAAATACTTAAAGGTAAGACAACACTGTGCTCACATTACTACACAACAGCTGTAGCAATGCAATACTGGAATCGATACATACCTACTATCACTGTTAGAAGAACTGTCTTGTAACATCAAGCCACAAATGACTTTAAAAGCATATGGAAGCTGCATTTACACAAACAAGAATGATCATGCAGAGTGCGTATGATATTACATTACTTGGAAAAAAAAATATGCCTGACAAGTAATTCAGCAATTACTATCACATTAACTTGTCTACAAGTCCCAGCAGAAGCACAGTTCATTATGGGTTATACAGCGTGTACGGAGACCTCCCAAGAAAGCACGTAATCATTCTTGTAAGAACACATTACCTACTGGTTTTATCTTAAAGTGTGATCCAAGAGGGTAAGTTCCTGGGTCACCTTAATCCAGCCATTCCACTTGACAATCAATACCTTTAATCACTTATGGAAGTGTGCCTTTGAGCATCTTCTGAGGTTTTTCTTTTCCAAGAACTAGAGCAGTGCCTACATCTAGCAATAAAGATGAAAGAAACTATAATGAACGCAGAAGAGCTCTTTAATTAACATAGTATGATGAAAAGTTAAGTGACATCAATCTCTTATTCTGCACAGGTATTACATGCACCCTACAAATTTCTTTAACAGGAAATGCATAAAGGTAAAGAGCTCCAAAGTCAAGTTCAGTAGAAAAACTTGGTTATGAGTTGTTTACAGGAGTTACCCAGAGGGTAAGTTAGTCTGAAGAAATCAAGAACGTCTAACTTCCAGCTGGGTACTCACTGAAAGCAAGTAAAGTGGACTTCTAGAATTTCTAGTATTCTCCATCTCAAGACTCATGTACAAACCTAACCTTTTCTGCCTGTAAGGCGGCTGATGGAATTATGAATTCCACTTACTGTTTTTACAGCAGCATTCAAACACATCTCCAGCCAGCATCTAGTAATGAAAAGCCTAACTGAAAATTCAAAATCAGCTTTTAAGTATATAACAGTGAGTTTTGGGCTAATGGGACCAACTCAGGTCAACAAAATTTCGATAATCTTTACTACACAACATTAGACACTTAGCTCATGGACTTCTGCCATTCAGAAAGCGTGCTCAGCTCGCTTACACTTTCAAAGCTGAAAGAGAACCTGAGCAATATTTTTTATTCCACATGGAAAACTGTAGCCTACACCTGGATTATCTGGTATCTGAATAGAATGCTTCAGGATTCTGGGATCTTTAAATTCATGTATTAACCACATTCAGAGTAGCAGGCACATGGTCAGGTTTTTACAATAACTGTGTGCTGGAACTGTTTCCCAAGGAAGTACAGTTGCCTCAGTTGTAACAGAGACAAAAGCTAAATAAAAGGGAATTCAGTAGCCAACCACATAAAGTAAGTTACTGTCTTTATATGAATTGGAATGTTTAATACGTGCTGTCTTAAAGTTTTTGCAACTCCAGGAGATCCACTTCTTCCTCAAGCAACTCTAGTTTCAACAGTACTTGTTGCAGCTCCCATCCAGGCTGCTCTGTCAATAAATATTTTGTCTGGAGATCATTCTACTAAAACACCCCATCTTCTTCTTGCACATGGGACAGTTCTGCTTCTATCAGTGACATTTTCTGAGTGATGTATCAGCAACTGTTGAAGGTCCAAAAAGATATTCCTGGCCTTGCACAAAGAAACTCCACTCAGACAATCCATTATAGTAAGAGAATAAAAAGGCAAGTAACCACACCCAAACATTTTTAAGCAAAGACTGCACACTCACGAGGTTTAGTGGCTCCTTCTCACATGTCTACAGAAGACTGGTTCTGAAGTGTGGGCCTGACTATACTATCTCCACATTTTAAACGAGGTTTTTGCATATATACTGTGCAGTCATAAAGACACCCTGTTCATACTGTTTTCACCTTGGCACTCTGAATACTTTCCCCTAACTCTCCCTTCCTTATTGCTGCTGGCATTTTTAGCAAAGATCCTAATTAGAAACCAAACAGCAACACCTATCAGTCTCATAAAAAAACTAACTATAATAAAAGTTTACTTTCCTAAATGGGGAAGAACTTCAATCTTGCTTAGAGAGAAATACCAAAGAAATCCTAGGTCACCCTTACCAGTGCTTTCCGTCCTTCACTCTGTAACAAGCTCCTCAATGAAAGCAGTGCCCACAGAAACAGATTGAGACTTTACAAATATGTTTCTTGCTTGCCACTAGAAGCACTTTCATTTACATAGTTTCATTAAAAGTCCTAGCATTGACAATCTGTTCCCCAAGATTCAAGTTAACTTTTTATTTCTTAATAGTTTGGACTTCATAGCTTGCTGTTAAAAATAAACAGATGCAAATGGCAGATCATTTCCACATTTCAAGAAGGAGAATTTACTCATCAATAAAAAAAGATAAAAACCATTGCTCTGTCTTATTCACTCTCTCTTAGTACTCTTTAGAGTGATGAAATCATAATGGAACACATGAGTACGTGAAACATCTGGACAAGAAAGTTATCTGACGGACTCTAGATCCATATCCCTCCAGAACAGAATACAGGCAGATCACAACATTTTAAAAGCCAGTAACCAAACAAGTTATTAGTTTCTGGAGAATATGGTCCAAATTAGACTCAGTTCTGCCAATTTTTTGCCATGAGGTTGACATTTCAAAGCAGCCTACAAGAATGTTTGAAGACATGACCACTATGCCACCAAAAATCACTCCAGCAAGGTAACATAAATTGTCTTTATATCAGAGAGCGTGCTCCCTTTTGACTGCTTATGTGTGTTATACAACAGCTAATGATCTGCCCTGGACTCAAGGAAAAAGGTAGTCGTAACACTGGATGGTATCAAATGTCTTACTGTCAATAAATCATAATCTAGATAGGTATCATAGTCTTACAGAGACTCCCACAGTACTCAGCAGAAAGCATACAGCAAGAGGAACTCCTAGAGAAGGAAGAATATGGAAGCTTCCAGTATCTGAGAAAGGCTATTCTACAATTACAGTGACAACCAATGAGTTTGATCATAGCACAGCGTGAATATGCTGTGCTTCTTCAACTCTCCACACAAAGAGGAAGTCTGGCATGCTACACAAAGCCACACAACCCAGGAAGAAATTACAGAATCTTGTTGCTGACACTGTCTGTAATTACACATCAATCTCAGTACAAACACCATGATAAATGTACATTAGTCAACTTCATACTCAATCAACAAGACTAGCTTTCTCTAAGAAGAAATTTGCACTTCTCCTCAAGTTCTGTAACTAAAATTAAGCACAGAAGCCTACATTTTAAGACCACATTCTCCAACAAAACAGTGTTTTTTACACCAGTACTACAAAATTATTTGCAGACTGTACAGGTGGTACCAACACATTTTACCTTTTGATCTGGACTAACTATAATCCAAAAAAGATTCCAGCGTACAAGATTAGTGCCAACACGAAAACAGCTGAAAGTCAAGAGCTGTAAGAAAAGACTTCTTGACTTAATCAGAAGATCAAGGTGAAGGCAGCCATTCTCAGTCTCAACCAATGACTTCTATAGGGTTCAAGTCTGCACCTCTTCCAAGTTAAACTTTTTAATAAGAAGTTCAGGTTTTGAAGATTATTTCTTCCTTTATCACTGGGTGAGATACAGGAAAAGAATTGTTAATTTAGACATGACAGTATCTTCTTGGATGCAACTCTAAATCCCATTAAAGGAACATCTGCTCATTAACTTCTAGCTGGAAGATGAAGTTAGAGCAGCAAGGTTTCTCTTCTTTTGCAGTTCTCAGGAATCTTCTAATTAGGTAAATAAAAGTTCATGCCATCTTCTGGCTGATATTTAGGATTACCTGATACTTTTGTAAAAAAAAAAAAAAAAAAAATTGTAGTATGTCAAGATACAAAGCGCATTGAAATCCTTAGAAGCATGGAAAGGCTCATCCATCTCTGTGCTGATTAGATGAGAGTGGTCAAGTACCTCCTGTATGATCGTACGGACTTCTCTAGAACAGGCAACTGAAGTTCAGCAACAGTGGTGCCAGGGAGAGCAAATGACTATCTGCAGCTTGTAAGGATACCTGTAATGAAGAACTGGTTATTATCTGAACCTTCTGTAATCAACAACAAAAGACTAAAAAATAAATAAATAAAATAGTCAAGTATATCAGGGCAGTTATTTTAACACAATGTAACAGTTAAATGACTAGGAATAGAGATCCAGTTAACAGCTTCTAAAGAAAAGAATAATCTCATAACTTCCATCAATATAAACGATATCAACATTTGTTCACATTTCATCACTGGAAGTCCTCATCATTTAGTTTTCAGTGCAGGCCACGCATCAAGTGTGTCCTGCATCTAAGGGTTTGTGGGGTTTTTTTTATATAGAAAGAAACATTCAGCTTCCAAGATCTTCCAGATTAATTAAAAATGTACAAGTACTAAACTATCCTAACTAGATTACATGAATAAATATACATGCCACAAAATATAGCCTTAAAGCTGGCTGCAATTTGTCACAGGTTATATTCTGTTTTTCCAGCTTCCTAATACTGAAGTCATACATAGAAAATAGTATAAAGTATTCTGTTCTCACATATGCTTCAGCTTTTCCTTCAGCTTGTTTAGGTGCTTTGAATAACAAAGATAATGGTACCAAGGAATGGTAAGTTGCATTAGTAGCTTTACAGTAAAAATTTGACAAGAAGCTGATTTCATTAAACAACTTCTGCGATCATATAAAAAACTTGCTAATAGGGCTACCAAACCTACTGCGAGCTAAGTACAAAGTATACTCCATGAATGTTTCGGGGCTTTTGGAATGCAGTCTGATTATATCTGCCCTGAAGACTCCAGATGACTCTCTCTCATCAAGCTACAGAGCTACTAGCTTCATCGAAGAATAGCAATCGCTTCCTTCACAAGACTTCTTCAAACTATTTCTCCAAAACATAAAACTTAACTGCTCCAGTTGAAGATTCCAGACACCCACATTCTGCCTGAAGCAGATGGGGTTTGGACAGCTTCATCTGAAAATGTTTACAATCTTCCAAACAAAATGAAGCTGGTAAGAGATTGTGTTAAGAAGCTCGATTGTTTTATGAATAGGTTTAGCACTCCCATTCTTCAGGCAAAGACTCCACAAATAATGCTTTTCTATCCTTCTGGAAATTCACCCAAGCTGTAAGTATTTAAGAAGCCCTTAAACATAAAGTTTACAAACCTGAAGCTTAGAAGCTTAAACTCACACGAGATTCTATCCACAGCTCACGGGCCAGCAGAAGTTAAAGAGGTCTTGTACAAGAAAGGCTGTAGGTAAACCAAGGCATGTCCTATTGCCAGATTTATAACTGTGAGTTTCACTGAGGCTGCTTTATCACAAGGATGCTCTCACGCAGAACTAAAGCTCCTCCACTCCTCCTACCCCTCTATCATTTCAGTTAAATTTACAGTTAAGTTAAATAAAAACCCCAAACACTTGGGCATTACAGCATGGGCCTGACAAACTATACTTAAGAGTCAACTTGCACAGCTAAGTAACGATGCACACTACCATACTTCTTTGTGCATAAAAGCAGAGCTGAATTTCTTCTAATGAAGTAAGCCTGATTTGCAACAACTTTCACATCAAGTAAATAAATGGCATCAATACTCTCACTTCCACCTGCTGACTTCAGTCTCCCATGGAACAGGTTTGGAGTGTCTTCCTCACCAACAAGATTAACAACTTCAAAAGCCATTTCAGTCACTGCCTCTTTCATATACTGGGAAGAAATGTTCGGGGTCGAATGTCCTTCTTCCCTGACTCTGGTAAGCTCTATGGAGAAGCCACTTGAGATGATGGTTTCTTTAACAACAGCCACTTACAATTTTTCACTGAATTCAAATTCCAACAGGATGGAAGAAGCCAACACAAGATCATATTATTTTTTATATTCCATAAATAATACAACAGTGTGCACATTTAGTTCTATGTGAAATTTAAGTTAGTATTAATACCCCTACAGTATTCCAGACAACCTTAAGTTCTCTGGCAAGTTTTCAAATTTAAATAAACTTCAACGTATTTTTACTGCTCAATTTTTCCAGCATTGTAACTGAAAGCTAGAAATCCCGCAGTGACTATAGCTTGGTCCTACAGAAAATCTGCTCTGGTAGGTCAAGATGCCAAGAATTTGTCTACTATAATATCTCCTTCACTTTCATGAATGAAACTGAGAACTTCTGTTCTCATCAAGAAGTGCTATATAGGTTTTCCAATTAGGGCAAACAGAGAGCATGCTGCCAGAAGACAGATCATCTTGTCTTGCTTTTCTGAATTTTAGAGGAACTCCACACAACGCATTGTAATTTACAAGTTTACTCAGAGGTAACATATAACAATACAGATAAAGCATTAGATGGGAATAGTCTGTGGTGGAGCAAGGTTAAGATATGATTTATTCCAGCATAAGCAAATATTTGTGTCCCTCCAAGAAACTCCATCCAGCCAATGATCCAACTTCTTCAACAAAGAAAGCAAGAGACATCACTGCAGGTTTCTATGTTCAGTAGATTTCTCTGTCTAAGTGCAGACTAGGTTACTGCACCACAGTAAAGAACTATGCATACACTACTATACCCTTTCCTCAGAAAGTTCTACCTCGATCTACAGAATGACTTGACTTCTCTGGCTGACAGACAGTTACTCAGCTCTGCAGAAATGTGGAACCCCAGAGAGTCCAGGATGTCCTCACAGACCAGACCAAGTTATAGCGTAATACTATCTTGCTCACTCTTCAGTGCCACATGTGAATGGTAGGTCTTTCTGGCAGGAAAAGTTAAAAACCAGAAACCAGTCTGTTCAACCAAGTAGTGCTTTTCCTGGTTTTACAAGAAAAAATAGTAATACAAATTACTACATTAATCATAACACTAGATTTTCATCAGTAGTTCTAGGTATTTTAACCCTTAAGAACAGGAGCGTGAAGTACTGCCCACTTATGGTCCTGCATTTGTGTTTGAAGATCAAACAGCAAGTTACAGTATACCACATAAACTACATTAACTGGACACAGACACTTCTAGAGAACTGCAAAATAACAGCTCTAGCCCAAAATGTTAGCTGAAGCTGTTCTCTACTGCAAGCTAAGAACATTAAGTTGTTGAAATTCAGCCCATAAACAGCGACTCACTTAGGTTTCTGTATCCTTATAAACTGACACACCTCCTGTTTTTAGAAGAAAGGAGGTTATTAGCCAGTCTTCTGGTACCCACCACTTGCAAGGTCCAAGTATTTCAAGAAGCTCCCGGAGAGACTACAGTAAGCAGTACTCAGTAGCAAGATCACAGTCCTATTAGCAGACTGCACAGATTTAACCATACTGAGTGCTAAACAGATAAAATGGAAAAAACATTATCTAGTCCAAACTCTTTTCCTAACATAAGCAGAAATCTTCAGTTTTTCCATGTTTTCACCTCAGTATGCTGCTTTCTATTCACCTCACATTTAATTGAAATGCCCTTTTTTATTCTTTATTTTATCACAGCCCTGAGAGGGCTGAAGTTGTTTACAGTTTCCTTTGCTCATGTCTCTCAACACCCAGTTTTACTTGTGCAAGAGCAAGCCTTCTGACCTTTTTTCTACTTACTAGTACCATGGGATCAGAAAAGCAATCCATAACCATCAAGGAAACTTCAGAATTCATTATGGTAATTGGAAGAAAATGGACATAAATGGTGAGTGAAGCTCTAAAAAAACCCCTCCCTAACTCTTCACTGAACACGATCCCAACTGTGTTCTAAACTGGATAAACTAAGTACTAAACTCACAAGTGATGCTCATGTAGGCAACTTCAGCTATGATATTTCACTATTCTGCTTTCTCAAGCAAGACATCTGTTAACTAAAGTGTTCATGCTAGCTGCTCTGGCTACTGACAGACTACATGAAAAGCACAACTCATTACAGGCTCGTCTTCCCTGCTTCTCAGGTAAACCTTGTGTCCCACATCAAGCTCTGCACTGAAAGAAGAGGTGTGCTGGCACAGCACAAAGCTAAACAAGTTACACAACTTCAAGAGTGATGTTCCTTGATTTGGTCCCTTCAGAGGAACATGAGATTGTCCATAACGGTGTTGATAGACACGTTCTCACAAATGCTCACTCTCACCAACCTGTAGAACACAAAAATCTACTAATTTGCTATTGGGTTCACAATCTAGGCTTAGCATCTAGCCACTAATGCTCACCTCCTAGTCATAGTTAAATTTCTGTTTCTTACTTTCTTTGCCTTACTTGTGAAGATACACACTTCACCTGTTCTGAGGCAGAAATCTCACTGCCTTGCATTACTCCGTCTAGGTGAACACTGCAACACTCATCTGTTGTAAGAAGGTGCATCTTAAGAGCCGCGCTCCCAGAAATACACCACACATCCGATACCTTTCTTGTCAGGTAATAGCTGTGCCTCACTCAACGACTCAAGCATTGACTACACCTCAGAGTTTAGGTAATGCTGCTTGAAAGGTTACACCCTTCAGCAACAAAGATACAGCTTGAGGCAATCTGTTCGGATCAAAACATATCCGGCACCGGACAGAGAGCTTTCCGCCAGTCACCCCGGTAACGCTGGACCCCGGTCTGCATGAAGCGCCTCTTCGGACCGCCAGCAGCCGCCCTACCCCACCCGTGACACACCGATCCCCGCGCCGAGGAGGACCAGGGCGCACAAGTTGTGCCCGCGCAAACTAACCCCGCGCCGCCGCCCCGCCCACG
>NW_008794774.1:589350-590251 GCF_000699145.1 Aptenodytes forsteri | reverse complement strand
ACGGGCGAAGCACGACCTGGGCGCCCCTCTCCCGGGGTCCCGGGGGGGAGGAGAGCGGAGGGGCTTCCTCACCCTCGCATCCCTCCGGCCGCCCTGTCACTTCGGCACGATAAAGGCAGGGGCTGGGGGAGGAGCCTCCCGCGGTTCAGGTGGGAAAACAAACACACAAAGGGGCCTCTCCGGCACCCGCTCGCCCTCGGGGAAAAAGGCGGGCAGGAGGGCGCGGAGAAAACCCGCGCTGGGTCCCAGAGCGCCTTGTCAGGCCAAACGCCTCGGCTCCCTCCTGCCCCTCACCTCCCTCTAGGCCCGACGGGACGGGAGTAAACAAAAGCCGGAGCCAGAGGACGACACATGGGCGGGGATGGGGACCTCCGCGCCGGGCCACACAAAGAGCCGAGCCCGAGAGGGGATGCGCGGGGCGGGAGAAGGGGAAAGCCCCCATCCGTCTCCACCCCTGCCAACCAGGTAGGGGCGTTTCCGCCTCACCTGCTTGCCCCGGTAGAAGAGGCGCTGGCGGGCGGGGCTCACGCGGAAGGTCTCCTGGATCTTCTCCCGCAGGCATTCGATCTTGGTAAGGCGGCTCAGGTCGTCGATGGTCTGGGTCTCGGTGCCGTCTATGGTGCGGACTTGGATCCACATGGTGCGCGCCCTCCCACTCGCTCAGCCAGCCGCGGGGAAGGAAAGGAGGTCTGGGGCAGGAGATGGAAAAGGGGTCCGCTCCCCGGCTGCGCGTCTGCGGCGTGCGAGGGAGAAGGGGAGGGGGCCGGGCGCTTCCCCCGCTCTTTGTTCAGCTCAGCGGGGCAGGATTTTCAAATCCCGCGGAACAGACGCGAGCCTCCCCGCCCGCCGGGCCGCCGTCCTCGCTCAGAGGGGCGCGGAGAGGGAAGGAGAGCCGAGCCGA
>NW_008794774.1:587396-588784 GCF_000699145.1 Aptenodytes forsteri | reverse complement strand
CGGCCCAGTGGGACCGTCTCCCCGGCTCCCTCTCGGGGCAGGCTTCCCTGGCCTCTGGGGCCCGGAGGGCCTGCGGCCTAGCCCGGCCCGGAGGCTGGCAGGCGTTAAAATGGCTGAGTATCCATACGCCACGAGGAGAACCGTGTCCGCTAGTGAAATCCAGGCCCCAGCGTTTCCGAAGACGTACGATCTCCACCCAGCCAGATTTAGCTCTGCCTAAAAAATAAAGATTAAGTCTGGTTGCGCCAGTTACATTAGCTAGATGAAAGCATGGGCCAAGACAAGGCAAGCCTCATTTATACTTAAGATCTGATGTGGGTTTGGCTTTCTGTATTTTTCTGAATTGGGTAATTCAGCAAATTAACATCGGAAAAATCGGGATTTGCCATGCTGTTGTGGGCTAGCCCCTGTAGGCAGCAGAGCCCCACACAGCCACACGGTCACTCCTTCACAGTGAAGAGTGGGGAAGAGAATCAGAAGGGCAAAAGTGAGAAAACATGGGCCAAGATAAAAATAGTTTAATGAGTAAAGCAAAAGCTGTGCGCGCAAGCAAAGCAAAATAAGGAACTAATTCAGTACTTCACATTGGTAGGCAGATGTTTAGCCATTTCCAGGAAACCAGAGCTTCATCACATGCAAAGGTTACTTAGGAAGACAAGTGCCGTAACTCCTAACATCCCACCCTTCCTGCTTCTTCCCCCAGCTTTTATTGCCGAGCGTGACATCATATGGTCTGGGATAACCCTGGGGTCAGCTGTCCCAGCTGGGTCCCTTCCCAGATTCTTGCACACCCCCAGCCTACTTGCTGGTGGGGTAATGTGAAGAACTGATACGTCCTTGATCCTGTGTGAGCACTGTTCAGCAATAGCTAAAACATCCCTGTGTTATCAACACCATTTTGGTCACAAATCCAAAACACAGCACCATACCACCTACTATGAAGAAAATTGACCCCATCCCAGCCAAAACCAGTTCACATGAATACTGGTAAAATACTGAAAAAAAAAAATGTATCTGATACAGGGCTCACTAGAAGCCAGGAGATGTGATAATGGATGCCTTTGGGAGGATTCTGAGCAGCTTTATTATCTAAGACTTTGGCAGCTGGATTAAAATACAGATTTACAAGATCCAGATGACACCTATGTACTTTTGTGGCTTTTTTGTACCAGGTGTTGTAAATATCACTGATAGCGTATTTAGTACCCTCAATATTCCGGATAGCTGACCCAAACTGGCCCAAGGGACATTCCATACCATGTGACATCATGCTCAGTACATAAACTGGGGAAAGCTGGCCGGGGGGGGCCGCTGCTCAGGGACTGGCTGGGCTCGGTTGGCAAGGTGGTGAGCAATTGCACTGGGCATCACTTGCTTTGTGTATTATT
>NW_008794774.1:578599-587283 GCF_000699145.1 Aptenodytes forsteri | reverse complement strand
GTGAGCGGCTGTGTGGTGCTCAGTTGCCGGCTGAGATTAAACCATGACACGGGAAGAAACAGATCACAACCAACAGTTATTAGAGCACTGTTTATTAATTAGACTGTTGTTATTAATAGCAGATAACTGTTTGCATCATACATACTGCCTCACTGTTACTGCCTCACGCAGTGCACACACTTGCGGTTGCCCAGCTGGAGCAGCAGCAGAGAGGCCAACCCCAGGGGTTCACTCAGGAGCAGGGGCTCGTACCCGCACTCCAGGGGTTTCCAGGCAGCTGTGCACAGACACACACGGGGTCCCTCATTTCAGCAGGCGTGTTTACATATACTGCCCTGTAGTCTTTGTCCGCCTATAGCAGCCGATGCCTTCTTGGATGTGGTGTGGGTTACATGACCCGTCAAAGTGTGCCAGTATGTGCTGGAGGTCTTGGGCAGGTTCAGCAGCTCCTTGCTCTCCTGAGCTTACCAATTTTTGATCCAAGACCATTATGAGTTCTTGGGAGGCTTTCAGATGCTGTCTCCCAGCATGTGTTTTTCCTCTCTTCGTCCTTCTGTTGTCTGGTAACTATTTCTCCACCCACACACAGAGGCACCTATAGAGCCCACTTGCACAAACGCAGCTTTTATGACACAGTATGGTAGCAAAGATTCCTGTACTTTACTTTCAGGTCTGAGAATTCCCATTGCAGTTTTGAGTGAGTTACTTAAGGCTTGACTTTGGGGTATTGAGCATGTGCAAAGGCAGATGAACAATTAAAAATTTCTTAATTATTCTGCAAATCTCTTCCTTTCCTCTTCATCCTTGCTAATCTATCTCTACTCTTGTGATAGCACATGACTTTCTTTACTGCCACTGTCACAGCATGTCACCAAATTGCCGTTTACACAAATTCAGAGTTTCGTTTTCAGTTTGTTGGTGGTAACACAGGCTCAGACTCAAAGGGTGTAGTACACGTGACCTTTCATGATCTTTCAGCCCCAGCCTTCTTGGGTTCACTGAAACATTCAATGATTATTTAACACAGAGGAATACAGTAAGAATGTAGTTTAATAGTCCTGTCTGAAAAAACGGATAAATCAAACTGTCTTCAGCTTTATCTTAGTTACACTCCACCTCTACAGCAAAAGGAACAGAGTCTCATTATAATCCCATTTGCAGAATACAGCCTTTCTGTTGAAGCAAGCAGTAAAATGTGTCTGTCTTTTGCAACGGGAAAAAAAGATCTGAAAGAATTCTGAAATGGGATATGTTTTACCACACTAGGGAGAATAGCATCAGTTTGTGCTAGGGAGAGTTTATAGAAAGTGCAGGATGGACTTCCTAGAACAGAAGACATTTTTTGATACGGAGAAAGAAAATGAAAGAGTTCAGTTTGTTACAACATTGTATCTGGAAATATGTTGTCTAGCTGGGATTGTAAAGCAGATTAGGTTGCTGGCACAGGAGTTACTGATTAGAAAGAGTCATCTCTGAGTGCTATGAAGTAATTATAGGTGGTCTGTTTCATAATCTGCAGTATGGACTGGAGACTAGACTATAAAGTGAAAAAAAGTGTGTAAAAATTCTCGACTGGGAGTCTGAAACAGGATGTGAAAGGGGCAGTTATTGAGGAGGTTAGAGGAAAAGAAAGCTAGTTATTTAGAAAGCAATAACGTCCTCTTTGGGATATGCTATACTGATGAGGAAATTAGGTAATGCTAAAGGAGAAACTGACTGAGCAGCATAGTATGCATGATGGGCCGGGGTGACGGTAGCAGAAGAATTGCTAGAATGAGCAGGACAGAGAGGAAAGGAGGCAAGAATATGAAAGTAAAACATGGGAGTAGTGAGGAAAGAGCAAAGCTCTAATTGGAGACAAAACCAGAAATTGGTGACAAAAAAGCATAAAGGTGCATAGAAAAGGAAAATTTGAAATGAGATTTTAGGAGATAAAACAATGCTAGTTTTCTTAGAGGAAAGCTATAGAACGAGAAATAAAAATTAAATACATTCAGAATGGCATAACAGTAAGCATGAGTTTGTTTTGAAGTTGAGATTTTTTTTAATGATGAAATGTTCAAAAGCAAACCATGACACAAATTGGGGTTTTTTGTGAGATAAAATAGTCAGAGGTTTAAAATTATGGGGTGAAATATGGGAGCTATTGGAATGGGGCCTTTGCATGTGTAGGCATTTTCATAATTTCCCATGGGTAGGTTGCTTTAGCATGTAAATAAAGATAATTACTTGCTTGAGATTATGTTCGTTCTGGTATTTGAAATTCTGTCTGAATTCTTAAAAATCCTGGAGCCTGTCTTACATATTTTATGTTTGACAGTAGGACACCTCTTGATTGAATGGCCCTAATGTGGATAAAGTCATGGGGATAGACAGAAGAAGCCAGAGATGAGCAGAGATATGTGTAGGACACGTGAGGAGGGGGTGGAAGAATGGAAGCGTAATACAAAGCGAAGGAAACAGAAAGAAGCCATCGGAAGAGGGAAACGCATGCTGCTGAGTTTCAAGGAGGAGCTGTGCAAGAGGAGCAGCAAGCCAGGAAGGAGAAGACAGGAAATCTTTTTACAGGCTTATTTTTCTAGTGACCTTTACTCCTGAGAGCCTTTTAATGGCTTGTAGGCAATGTAATAACCTGTGTGGATGTTTCGTTACTGTTTTGCTCAGATGTGCTGATATGCCTTCCAGGGAAGAGGAAGAGAAGAAGGAAATTTAAATTGTCCATCAACTGAACTTAGTAGAAATGTGTCACTTAACTCTCATGAAGTCAATGTGACTATTTCAGCATAAACATGTTGGGAGAGAAAACCAGGCTGGCTGACTTAATTAACCTTATTTAAACTTGACGAAGAGAGCAAAAGTAAATGCAGTATAGTTGTTGCAGATAACGCAGCAAGTATGCATAAGAATGGTATCCTATATGTAGAGCTGACTGTTTTTCCATTGTGTAAAGGGAGTTATGAAAGACAGCAAAGTTGTGACAGTAAGAGTTCATAACATAAATATTTTTATTTTATTATGATAGGAACAGAACTGCTAGGCAGAACTCTGCCTTATTGAAGATGATACATGTAGCAATGTTTCTTCTGCCAGAAGGGTTGAGGCATTAGAAAGTGTGGGTTCCATGGCCGCTGGAATGAGAAGAGACTTACCCTATGCAGGGTAAGAGTTCAGGGCAACAAAGCAGTGCGTGTTTTGCCCTGACTAAGAAATAGCAAGAGTCTTATTTTTATTTACAGTGAGAAAAGTCCCTGTCCTGAGGACCATACAGCCCAGAGCAGACGCTGCCTGTTTCTTTAGTACATTGTACCTGTTCATGGAGTGATGTACTTAAAGCTCAGTGAAGTAAAGTAAGCCTTAAATTATACTTTATATAATCTGTATTTATATAATTTTGTAAAATTTCTACTGTGAAAAATGTAAAAAGAAGTAAATATGATACTGCATCATTCTAATAATCCCCAACCGGATCTAAGTCAAAAGTCCACATTGTTTACTCATGTAATTCTGATTCTAGAAAAGTTGCTTTAAGAATTAATTTATCTCAGTATATGCTTTTGTCTTTTAAAAGCTAGCTAATTCATGTTAGTAAGGTTGTCATCCTTAATTATTTCAGAAGTCAGTAATTTTTACAGTGAAAAGTAACACTTCATGAGATTACAGCCTCTTCTCTGTATACGATTTGAGATTTTTTCTCAGTTTAAATTGTTCATTTCAATTTAGGTATCAATATGATAAATTACAATGTGTAAGAACAGTTGATTTTTTAACGGAAATGCAGTGATTTTATCAAGAATTATTGTATTATAATTGTGTTTCAAATCCTACATTACTGAAATGAGTAATGAGACATTAAATTTTCTTTCAGGTTTTTATTTATAAATTCTATGATATGTCCAAATCTAACCGTATTGCATTCTTTACAAGCATCCTTATGAGAAGGTGCTTAATTTAAGAGCAAAACTATGGTGTTGAATATAGTATATGTAGTTCTATAGTTTACAGTTATAATATAGAGAAATGTTTTATGTGTATAAAACCAGTCTTCTACAGCAAGGCAGATAAATGTTAAATTATTTAATAACTACTTGAGAAATTTAAATGCCGGGTAACGCTACTAATGCTTAGTTGGTCAACTGAGAGTTCTTTAGGTATTAAGGATGAACTCACAACTCATCATGTAAGCATATAGAAGTTAGAAAATCAAGAGTAGACCTGGTCAAAAATACTCACATTTTGCTATGTAGAAGGAGAGAGGCATATCCAGTTTATGTCCTGTTGTCCATTCTTTCTCTGACTCAGAAGTGGCAGTCCCTGTAAGTTTGAGCCTCGTGTTATTTTTGAAAGGATATGAAAGGATGACATGTATGGGGCCATTTAATGCTTTCCACAGTACCAGTATCTTCTATGCATGTGAGTAGTTCTCTGTAAAAGACAGAGTGGTGTAAACACAGTCTTATCCTAGAGTCATATCCAGTCCTCAGTACTTGGCTTAATTAGGAGGAAAAGCACCAAAGCCTTGGTTTTTTTCAGAAGTCTGTATGTTTTCTTTCCATGGTTTTAGATTTGTGCGATTCTTTTCTTACACTTCTTAACAATATTTTCTTAAATTTTTCTCAGTGTGACAAAATACTTTCCAAAGTTACAAAATTTTTCAAAGGAAGAATCAGAAACCTTTTCTGAGGCTATAGACTTTATTGCGGTAGGCCTGAAGTTAGGATAAATCGGTTGCCTTGTTTCCAAATAATGTCACTCTATTGCTGGTGAGAATTAAAGCTATTGGAATTTGTAGCTGGTGATCTTATGAGATAGCTCAGGCTAGCAAAATAAATAAGTAAGTATGATAGCAATTAATAGAGTCCTGATGTGACTAAAACTTGAACTTTACTGTAAGCTACTGTTCAATTGCAGGATTTATAAAAACATACAATTTTCTTTATAAGGCCATCTTTCTATTTCCATCTGAATCTGTATGATTCACATAATTGATTTTTATTGCTCTACTACATTTTTTGCTTCAGGTCAGCATCCTGTGGTACCAGCAGGGTACATGCCACCATTGTTGGCATTGCACAAGTAGAAGAGACGCTGTTGTGATATCATAACTGAATCTGGAGCATTAGCAACTGGAAGCAGCTCATGTAAAATTCATAAAAGTGTAGTCAATCAAGTCTTCCATTCGTTTTACTTGAACTTTTCCAGGGAATCATAAATTAGGCTATTGTGATAGAAATCTTCTGTTAATTTCAAAGGAAAATTTGTATTGCGTCTGAACCAAGCTTTGTAAAAAAGCTCATTTGAAATCAGTAGAGCATTTATAAAGCTGTCTTGACTTAGAATTTGATAAAATTACTCCTTGAAAACCAATGGAGCATTCATATTGAATTTTCAGAAGTGGCAAATCTATAGTTCATCTCCTTTATTTCAGTAAGGTTGGATTCATGAAGTAGAAGAACTTTACAGCTAGATGTATTACATATGGGACAAGTAGAATGACACGGGTTTCAGCTTCAGTTTCCCACTTGTTTTAGAAGATCACTCCAAATCTTTAGATTAAAGAACTACATCCTGCAAAACTGGATGGAACTGATCACTCTAAAACCTTTTATGGTCTCCTTTGTGTTTCTGAAATCTCTAGGTATGCCATTCAACTCTTGTATAGTCAATAACAAAAACCTCATCTCACCTTCAACACTCTGTGATGAACTGTATTTTAGTTACTGAGTTGACTGAAATGTGAAAATATATTTCTGTTTTGAGAGTATGTGAAAAATAATCACAGTGAGAATTTTTACTGCAAAATAATAAACCTACAAAAACAGGCTAACAGTAGAAACATCAAGGTAAATGTAATTATCTGGGTGTTGTGATATCCAATGCTAATGTTATTTTCCAGTAAAGTTTAAGAATTTATTTGGTGTAAGCTATTGTAGGCTTCTTGCACAATTACTGTTTTATCCATGTAACGGGGGGCCCCTGCATTCTTCTGCACTCCCAGTAATGCAGAGAAAAGTGTACTTCACCAGCTTTACTTTTAAAGAAACAAATCAGAAAATAATCTTTTCAGTGTTTATATTAACCAAAAAAGATGTGTGGAAGCCTTGTCACTCACACCCCTCAGGAGAAGTTTCCAAAGTTTGGGAAGGCATATTTTTACCACATAAATCTTACTTTTTGTACTAGAGCTATTTTCCATACATGCAAAAGGACTCAAATGGGGACCCCATTTGTACAAACCTCATATGAAACTTTATCTAAAATACTGTTTAGCATTGTCAGGACAGCTTAGTTTAACTAGGAATAGGTACAGAAAACTGCTTCTAGGATAATCTACAGAGTAGAGAACCTGTCTTAGAAGACTAGAAGGGTTGACTTCTTCAGTGCTAAACACAACAGGTGAACAAAATGAGAAAATAATAACTATGCGAATTCAGGTATAGTGTTCCACAAGGACAAAGTAAAGCTTCAGAAAATTTTGGATCATTTTTAGGCTGGCAACTAAAAGTTGGTTTCTAGTAAGCAGAAGTTGAGGGATAAAGGGAGGTCTTTATTTTTAGTTTATCATACAGCAGTAGTATTCTGTATGTTTTTTTAACATCTGTACCTTGCTAAGACATGTGAGATCATTTTATATGGAAGGTAGTTGCATGACTGATGGCTTTGCTACATCAAACTGGATCAGCTAACTGTAGATCAATCCAGAAAATTAAGCTGGACCCAGAATCCCATCATTTCTTTGTGGCAAAACACTTCTCACTAGAAAATCATTATTCCCACTGACTTCTGTTTCACTTCCAGTTTGAATTTGAAGTGCCACTTTTCCTTTAAAAATCTTCAGATAGGTTGGAGCCTTACTACCTAAGATACCACCATTTCTCTATGAAGTTATCACTGTAGGACTGAAGCTGTCCCATGATCTCACCATAACCCTACCTCATCAACTTAGAACATTTCAAATTTCAGTTCTTCTCCAAACTTGACACAATGGCACCATGTTTAACCCAACTCAGCAATTCCTTGTGGATCCGGGTATGACTGTAGGTCAACTGGGTCTGCTCAGCCAAAACAACAATATTAACCCTAACTCTTACAACAGCTCCCAATAAGACAGCACTAACCCTAGCTCATCAGTCCTAAACCTTCTTCCTAGATTAATATATCCTAGTACATGAAACTCTGCAAGTGCAAACACTAGCAGTAACACATCAGGAAACCACTTTCGGGTCTAAACCTAGGCCTAACAACATGTCTCAATAATTTATAAATATGTAAGGAGTCAATATTAGTATGGATCACATCAGTCAAATTCTAGGTCTTTCACTAGCTCAACAATGCCTGCTAATCCTCCCTGAAACCCTAGCCCAGCAGAGTCAGCTTCCAGCCTGATCTAGCCTTTCACCCATAGCAGACCCAGCCTTCACTATATAACATCCCCCTTTGCTACTCTTATTTCCAAACTGAGCTACTAACCTGATTTTACTGCCTTTAATTGCTTCTTATGTGTCTGTTAACCTAGGACTGAAGGTTCTGGTTTTGCAATTATGTTAGTGCATATCTTCACCTCTGAAAATTAGTGCTGTTCTGAAAAAAAAAAGCAGGACCTTTTTTGGCCCCATCAAAAACCAAGGATAAAGTTGATAGCTCTCAAACAATGCTTTCAACATTTTGCCAGTTTACTTGGAAACAAGCATACAAATACTTGAAAAATCAAGCACTGATTTTTTAATCCTATTTGTCTAGCAGCTTAAAAAAGTGAAAAGTGCAAAAAGGAAAAACATTCCAGGTAGTTGTATCTTAATTATAAAAATACATATTTATGAAAGCTGGAGCAATTAGTCCTCATTAGGGAGCACATGCTTGCCAAATTATTTTTTTTTTAAGTACAGCTCTTTTTTACTTGCATAATAAAATATATTAAGTTTGATCTGCTGAAAATGTATTCATTTATAAGGGTGTATTTGTCCTTATATAGTGGTCAGATTATTAATTAAATGTCAGAGCGGAAAGTACGTCAAAGCTGAAACTGTGTGTACCAAGGCCAGAATTATTTTTTTTCTCAGCATTATAAGCTCCAGAAAATATGAGTTAGCAAAGGAATTAGAATGTCTTTCATAATCACTTCGTCACTACTCTATATTACTTCAGTATAAGAAAATAAACAGCAATCAAAAGGAAAAGGGTATGTATGAAAAAAGGCTAAGTGCTGCAAATATGGAAGTAATATGAGGTCAGTTGAATTACACTATGCCTATTCTTGTATGTTTTTGCAGAATCATAGAATCATAGAACAGTTTGCGTTGGTAGGGACCTTTAAAGGTCATCTAGTCCAAACCCCCTGCAATGAGCAGGGACATCTTCAACTAGATCAGGTTGCGCAGAGCCCCGTCCAACCTGACCTTGAATATTTCCAGGGATGGGGCATCCACCACCTCTCTGGGCAGCCTGTGCCAGTGTTTCACCACCCTTAGCGTAAAAAATTTCTTCCTTAAATGCAGTCTGAATCTACCCTCTTTTAGTTTAAAACCATTCCCCCTTGGCCTGTCGCAACAGGCCCTACTAAAAAGTCTGTCCCCATCTTTCTTCTAAGCCCCCTTTAGGTATTGAAAGGCCACAATAAGGTCTCCCCAGAGGCTTCTCTTCTCTAGATGAACAACCCCAACTCTCTCAGCCTTTCCTCACAGGAGAGG
>NW_008794774.1:574851-577828 GCF_000699145.1 Aptenodytes forsteri | reverse complement strand
GAGGTGAGACTGACAGGTTGGTAGTTCCCAGGGTCCTCCTTTCTACCCTTTCTAAAAATGGGTGTAATGTTTCCCTTTTTCCAGTCACCCGGGACTTCACCTGACTGCCATGACTTTTCAAATATCATGGAGAGTGGCTTGGCAACTGTATCAGCCAACTCCCTCAGGAGTCTGGGATGCATCTCGTCGGGTCCCATAGACTTATGTATGTTCAGGTTCCTCAGGTGGTCTCGAACCTGATCTTGTCCTACAGTGGGAGGGACTTTGCTCCCCCAGTCCCTGCCTTGAGGCCCATCCATGCGAGAGGTGTGAGAAGAGAGCTTGCCAGTGAAGACTAAGGCAAAAATGTTGTCAAGTACCTCAACCTTCTCCTTGTCCATTGTTACCACTTTGCCAGTCGTGTTCATCAGGGGGGTACACTTTCTTTGACCTTCCTTTTCTGGCTGACATGGCTATAGAAGCCCTTATTATCCTTTGTGTCCCTTGCAAAGTTCAGGACTGGGTCTTTTGTGGCTTTAGCTACAAATACTGGTTATCTAAAAACTAACATTATAAAGTTGTAAAGAAGATGACAATTTTACCTCTTGAAAAGCTTTATAATTCTATGAAGTAGTTTTTAGTGGCAATAGAGTTTGTCTTTTTAGAAATATTTCTATTCCTGACTATCCATCAGAGAAGTGATTCATGAACTATGCACAACGCAAACCAGCAATGTGCAAGGCATTTCTAAATGATTCGCATTTGGTCCTCATTACACAGAAAATGCAGAACATTCTTGTCCTTTGTGGCTATCCCAGGGGCCTATGAGAAAGTTGGAGGGCTTTCTTGTGCCAATAGTTCACTGGAATCACTGAACAACACCAAACTTTCTGGTTAAACAGACAGACCTTTGTAATGATGGGTAGGGTAAGTGGAAGTAACCTTACAGCAATGCACTACCTAGCACTTCTGGAGTTGAATGTAGACCTCTGAGCGAAGCATTTAAGCTAACTGCACATCATGTGCTAAAATTAGATGCCCAAGAAGGACATCCAAAACAGGCAACATGATGAGTAGGGAGCTATTTAAATTCAGTATGGACAGTTTGTCTCTGTCTACATCTAGGAGGACAGAAACAATAAGGGAAATCTTAAATTCTGTTTTGCAGATAGTACAAACAGCTCAAATGGCTAATTCTGGATCCCCACTTAGTTACTGGAACTGACTTCGAAAAACAAAGACTTACTTAATTTATTTCGAAGATAGGGACAAAGTTCACTTTTTTAACAAAAAAAAAATCAAGGATGTATTAGGATGGCAAGGGATACTGTTGTTACCAATTCCATTCTTCTAAGCTATCTTTTGCAAGATAAAATTTCCTGGGACATATCATAAGTTTTTATGTCTGTATATATGTGTAGGTATTTTATTATCAACTTGTTGTACCCAAGTTACAGACCAGTTTAAACCTCCCTCATTTAGTTGCACAAATTCTGCAGCTGTGAGCCAAAGAACATACCTTATATGCAAAGCCAAGAATCTATTGTTAGTCTAAGTAAAATCTTAATACTCCAAGTAAATTCTTAATCAAGAATTAATATTAGTCCATTGAAATGTATATCACCACTTATAGTTCAGACTATGTACAGTTAAGACTGATATAAGCAAACTTTCTAGTATCTACCCCTTTCTTTGATTGGATGCTAACCTTTCCACTGACCCCCTGAGTATGAAACATTAATGGCTTCAGTCTGGGGGCTGCATCTTGAGTCCATCACTGAGAGGAGCATGATATTGATGGTGGGGTTTCTTCTTCCCCCTTGCTAGCAGGAGTAAAATATTGCTGCTGCTGCTTACTCCTCACCCTAGGATCTGTTTGGAATCACTTTTATGTGCTTGTTAACATATTTTATACATTGTCCTTTCTGCATCAGACCGCAAGTCCAGGGTAGATCAAAATTTACTATAAAATGTGGTTTGCATATGTTGGATACTTGCTCTTTGTTCTGTTACCACTAAGACTGGTTTTATCCAGCTCCCAAGACTGCACTCCTTTAATGACCAGTAAATAGACTGGTGAGTTGCTTAGAGCCTGAGGACCCCACTATCATTCCGTACCTAGGCCTCTACTATCATCTGATTTCTCTAGCCCTCAATGCTGTGTTTTATTATAGAGTCATAGCTATTTCATTCTACAGAAAATAATTAGTTCCTGTTGCCATCTGTTAGTTCCAAAAGGCAACAATTTGTTACAGTAGGCTACAACTTGAGTGTGACAGTAGGCATTACAACACACAGCAGTGCAGTGCTAAGCAAAAGGTAAAGTGTAATACCATAATAGGTAATAGTCACCTAGGTAAAATATAATACAGTAATAGGTAATAGTCACCTATTACCTAATACTAGATAATTACCAAAAGAGTTAGATAATTGCTTGTAGAACAAAACAAACAAAAGCAGAACTCCAGGTAGGCCAAAATAAATCCAGGCAAGTCCTAAGGCTTGCGTTGTTAGCTTAACACAAAGTCTGTGTCCTATTACAAGCATTTGCATGCCACATTTATTGGGCTTGAAGGCTACAACTTTAATATAACTACAAGCTAAGAAAAGCACAGGAAACACTACATATGAATTAGAGTATTGT
This sequence comes from Aptenodytes forsteri, assembly GCF_000699145.1. Lineage (NCBI taxonomy): Eukaryota > Metazoa > Chordata > Aves > Sphenisciformes > Spheniscidae > Aptenodytes > Aptenodytes forsteri. The sequence goes on along the minus strand of NW_008794774.1, from coordinate 575,205 downwards.
TTGCAGTTGCTCAAACTAGTATCACTATTGGTTGAGCTTGCAGACCTCATGTTTGCAGGGTACATGTTTTCAGCTGAGACTCAGGAGGAGGGAGTTTCCTCTGCTAGGGCCATGGTATAGCAACACTCCAGTGGCCATGCAAATTAAATTGGGGATTACAGAATCATAGAATCATTAAGGTTGGAAAAGACATCTAAGATCATTGAGTCCAACTGTCAACCCAACACCACCATGCCCACTAAACCATGTCCCTAAGTGCCTCATCTACACGTCTTTTAAATACTTCCAGGGACGGTGACTCAACCACTTCCCTGGGCAGCCTGTTCCAATGTTTAACCACTCTTTCAGTAAAGA
>NW_008794774.1:569567-569996 GCF_000699145.1 Aptenodytes forsteri | reverse complement strand
TCTTGCCGCGGTTTTGCCGCTTCAGGAAGGGTCCCCCGGCGCGATCCTCCGCTCCGGAGCCCTTCGCCTCGGTGGACTGTCTGAAATAGAAATATAATTATACTATATGTCTTAAATATTTAACTGCCTCAGTACTTCAGTGACAGGACGTGGTAATGGCTCAAAGCTGCATCAGGGGAGGTTCAGACTACATACTAGGAAACAATTCTTTGCCAAGAGGGTGGTGAAACACTGGAACAGGCTTCCTAGAGGGGCGGTCGATGCCCCAAGCCTGTCAGTGTTTAAGAGGCATTTGGACAATGCCCTTAATAACATGCTTTAACTTTTGGTCAGCCCTGGAGTGGTCAGGCAGTTGGACTAGATGATCGTTGCAGGTCCCTTCCAACTGAAATAGTCCTCTTCCTCTTCCCCTCCCCTCCCCTCCCCTTC
>NW_008794774.1:558028-567181 GCF_000699145.1 Aptenodytes forsteri | reverse complement strand
CAGCCTGTGTTGTTAACTAATGGCTATTCTGATGTCTGCTTGCACACAAGGTCTCTGTATTTTGTTCCACCATCTGATCATAAGCTTAAATATATGAACCTTTCATAGCTGTATATGTTATTTACATAACATATATTGTGGGTAGAGCCACAACAGACCCAGCCCTACAAAAACATAGAAGAATAAGTGTAGTATAGTTCAACTGACCTTACACTACTTAAAAATGTCTTAGCTACATGTGCATATATCGTATCAGCCTCTTGTGGTAAGATAGGTATTGAAGCCTTTTTGTAGAACAAGCACATTATTCCACACAGAGAGGACAACATACATCTGCATTCTTGGTCCCACATCTTGCATCCCGTTTTTGGACCTCCTCTGCTTTTGTTCTGCCTGTGAGCCTCTGGAACTGAGTCCTGATTTATTCTAAAGACTGCCTATTCCTCATTGGAAAGTAAACGATTTTATTTCATGTAAGAATCAAGTCTCGCCACTGTTGCTCCAGCTGTTCTGTACATGTGTAGATAAAGACATTGCCTGAATTTGTATTCAATATACATTGACACAACTGTAGGCAAGTAGACAAGATTTTGCCTCTGTTTATGTTATAACAACATCGATGCTTTGTTTCCATCTTCAGTTATCTTACTCCATTCTATAAGTAATCTGCTCTGTTAAAGAAGGAATTATAAACTAGGCTCAGCCTAGTTCCACTGCCTCAGGAAACTTCGCTCAGAACAAATGAAAAAGCATCTCCATTTGTGGTCCGCAGGTTTGCAAGCGCAAGGTGTCCTCCCAAAACAATGAACTTCAGTTTCCTGTACAACAGAGCGGCTGATAATCTATGAGTGTAAAAGACAGTGGAACAGCTATATATAACAACCACAACAAAAAAAAACCCAAACCCACAGAGTTAAAAATTAAAATTAAAATGAAGTGGGTTAGGCTCTGGCACTTCCATCCTCTTATAATGCACTACAGCAAGTGACAGACATAGTCATCCTAACACTAAGTAATCCATCCTCCTTAGAAACTGTGTAAAGGCAACATGGCAAAGATACGTCAGGAACAGAGGCATGTTGAAAATGCTCGGCTTGTGGGAGTCAAGAATGATAAAAAAGTCAGGTGTCAGTCAGTGTACACTTTGGTCCTTGCAGCAGGTTGAGTTTGCAATTGTGGATTCACATAACTTTTAACAGCAAGTTGACCCTAAAACAGGCAGCCCTGCTCACTCCTGTCCTGGTTTCGGCAGGGGTAGAGTTAATTTCCTTCCTAGTAGCTGGTACAGTGCTGTGTTTTGGATTTAGAGTGAGAACAATGTTGATAACACACCGATGTTTTAGTTGTTGCTAAGTAGTGCTTACACTAGTCAAGGACTTTCCAGCTTCCCATGCTCTACCGACTGAGAAGGCTGGAGGTGCACAAGAAGCTGGGAGGGGGCACAGCCAGGACAGCTGACCCAAACTGGCCCAAGGGACATTCCATACCATGTGACGTCATGCTCCGTACATACAAAGCTGGGGGAAGAAAAAGGAAGGGGGGGACATTCGGAGTGATGGCGTTTGTCTTCCCAAGTAGCTGTTAGGCCTGATGGAGCCCTGCTTTCCTGGAGATGGCTGAACACCTGCCTGCCAATAGGAAGGAGTGAATGAATTCCTTGTTTAGCTTTGCTCGCGTGCGCAGCTTTTGCTTTACCTATTAAACTGTCTTTATCTCAACCCACAAATTTTCTCACTTTTACCCTTCCGATTCTCTCCCCCATCCCACTGCGGGGGAGTGAGTGAGCGGCTGTGTGGTGCTTAGTTGCTGGCTGAGGTTAAACCAAAACTCCTTTCTTTAGTTAGATCTAGCAACAGCGTTACTGCAGGATATGTCAGATCAACGAGCTGATTACATGGAATTTTTCTGATGTATTAGTTTTAGATCAGATGGTAAAATCTGTGATTGTGTGATCTCCACAATTTAACACAAGACAGGGTCTTCAGTTACTGTCGGTAAAGTGTAACACAAATCTACATCCTGTGTTGAAACGCTAAAGCCGTTTTTATTTCTCTGGTTTTTTGGTTGCATTTTTAGCAGTATTCCTAATGAGATTTTATTGCAAAGTCTATTACCTGACAAAGTCACCTACATGGGTTATAAAATTCCTGAATGTCTCTGAAAAAATTCCTAAATGTCCTAGATTCCTAGTCTGTATCCCATAGAACAGTATGAAATTACTTCATTATTCCTTTTTGTCTCAGCTAATTCCCTTAAATACCAGACAACTAAACAACATTTTAAAATAAAGGCATCATAAAAATAACTGAGATAATGGGCTGATTCTGTAACCAGTTGCAGATTCATTCTCTTGGGAAACCATCTTACATCCCTTACTCATATAAAACTCCACTGATGCCCAAGAACTATTTTACTGAATATTGTAATGTCACTATAGCATTCAACCTTTACTCTATTGTTTTTCAGTCTTAATTGTTTTAATACATTATAGGTACTATCTGATATGTTGAATGTGACACTCTGTGTGTGTTGAATGTAATGAACATGTAAGTGTGTGCATCATGGGGATATTAAAAATGTACTTTGTTTTCAGAAATGAAGGATGGCAGCCATGGTGTACAGAAAGCTGACAGTTTTATACCACACTGGACACATAAATGCTCAGAATGCCATCACTGCAAACCAAAATCACACTCACGTATACCAGGTCAATTAACCAGCTGGAAGAACTGTCTTACATTGCCTTTAGGAAGTGATACCTTACTGTACTTAGGCAGGGATTTTACTTAAAGAAAACTTCAACCTATTTATTGCAAACTGCCAGATTCCACAAAAAAGGAGGAGAGCTCCCTGAATAGCCAGCTCAGCTACAGATGCAAAACCGGAGAGTGTAAGGGAGCCATCCAGTGGACTGTTGTGAAACACACAGCCAAGACAAATCAAAATTAAATAATCTCAGTTTTTTCTGCCTTTTTGGTTGCAAGATGTTGGGTGTTGTGCTTTTGTCCAAAACCTGCTTGTACTATTAAATGCCAAATTCCTTTACTTTTTGTGTTCATTGTAAAGAACTAATTTTCCCAAAAACGTGAAAGTTTTTGAAGATCAGGATATGGAGCTGCATTTTCTAGAATACTCATTCCATTAAACTGTGAACACCAAGCTCCATTTTTTTTCAGTTTATGTAATGGAAAGGGAAATGTACAATATAAAAATGAATGAGGTTGGAAGATATTCATTCATGCCTTTGATTTCTATTCTGAAATAAGAGTTTAATCCTAATGTTTTTAGTTTTAAGTGTGTGATATTTTAACTGAATTTAAAGGGTTTCCAAATTCTCATTACAGATTTATTTAGATTCTTTTCAAAGATTCTTACAGATGACTTATGGATGATTTATATATGATTTGTTCACTTACCAGAGTAGACTGAAAAGCAATGGAAAATATGACTTTTAATGCTCATAGCAGCACAAGATCGGCAATCCAGAAAAATTTAGATTATAGCTCAAGGAGTAAGGAGAAATTGCCAGTCTTTCCTAAGCTTGGAGAAAATGTTAATTGAAAAATTAAGATTTATCTTTATTCCCAATAACGTAGCGCGTAGTTGATTTTTCCTTTCATTCTTACTGATCAAAACTTGATCAGGGATTAATCTTCAGTAAAAACACTTGATTTTGTTTCATGGCAAAGAATGGCTTAAATAGTTATAATGTTAGATATAATCACAAAGTCAGCAAAACATGCAACTGAGCAACTGTTAATTGAAAAGGTAAAAATAATTCAGCACAATACCAGAGATGGTTTTCAAATTTTATTCATTCCTGTATGGGATGCTCCTCTGAGTCATGTTTCTCTTCTGATCACCATTAAAAACTGTCAGTATAAACCAGAATCTTTTGCTGAAGCTCACCTGATATAACAGTAAGTGTAGTTTATGAAGTAAGCCTGTCTTTAACTTTTTTATCTCAGGCACCTTCAAGTACTTTGTCTGTTTTTATTTACCTTTTACTAACAGGTAAGCAAAGCAAATTTTGGATAATCTTTAGGAGTAGTATAGGTTAGTATGTGAAAAAACTTGAATTTAGCCAGATTACAATATCAAGTAATTGATGTAGTTTCACAATGAACAAAAATATATCAAGATCATGTTCATAAAATTTAATTTTCCTGTATTATGAATACAGTAAGAAATGTAGGTAATATTTGTTATTTCACTGCCTTTTTGATATAAAAAACTGAGAGCTTTAAGGATGTTTTAATCACTCTTTCAAACTTGTTTACTTATTTTACTACAGAATCTGGAAGCCCATAAGTCTCTTATGGGTCTAAAACACTCACAAACAAAGTTGAGAACTACATATGCAGTAGTTCAGGGTATAATTTCTTAATGCTGTAGTATATGAACTATAGCTCTGACTGACATAGCATTGCAAAGCCTTACATCAGTTTGGTCAGCAATTTCTTCCTGTGAATTTTGTCATACATGCCTATGCAAATTTGCCTGTTAGACAAATAAAAGCCTGGGTATAATTTATCTTCTTCTGTGTTGGCTGAAAGCTGTGCTCAGGATTGTGTTAAATTGTTTCGATCATGTTTTTCTGCTGTTGCAGTTGGTTCTTGGACAATTTTGGGAGCACTCCTTTAGTTTATGAAAATGTGTTTGCTGCTGTTGCATTCAAAATACAGTTATATTTCAGAGAGAAGAAAGACCGGATTGGATAATTCTTTTTATATTTATGCTAACATTAATAACTTGTTTTCATTGAGAAATTAAAGCAATTGAAAATCATATATTCCAGGAGAAACACTCCTTCTTTTTCACCTTTTTACTGCCCTGTAATTTGGGGATGGTTGGCTGGTAACAGAGAACTGAGCAGGTGCTGTTCTTAAATGCAGTTTGGTCCCTACTCTCTACATGACCACCAAATTAATTCCATTTCCAGCTCAGGTGGTTTGCTGGTATTCCACAAGTCCAAACTGGAAACTGCCTTTCTCTAGGAAAACCACAGTATGTAGTCTGATCCCTTTGATCAGGAAGAGCAATAACTTCATAATAGTAGTTGCAATAGTCATGGATTGCTTTTGGACATGTGTTGATTCAAAGGTGCACAATGCAATCCTGTGCTGAATTCTCTCATGTAAACAAAGTGAAGTAGAAAGTAATGTATTAGGATCCTCTGCACCAGCCTCCCATAGTTATCTAACTATACTGTAAGTCCAGAACATCTTGAAATGTGGTGCAAAGTGACCATATTTCACATACTTATCTGACAGGAAGTCCAGTTCTGTATTTTGAATAGAACAGCATCATTTTATTTTGTCCTTTCTTTCTGTCAGTCCAATAAAATCCCGTTTAGGCTGTTTTAAAATATATTTTCTGCAAAATGACTACTTTTAAAAGCAAACATTAAGGAATTGTAAATAACATACACTTAGTTAAAAGGAACAATTTGATAATTTAATTAATGCCGGCAAAACAATTCATGCTGCTATGAGATACAAGGCTTTCAGACCTGATACAGTATACACTGCGTGCCACGTTTCCTGCTAACTCAAACCAGATAGAAAATGGTGCTTTCTCTTTTCTCATGGTAATTTTATTCCTTGGCCTCCTTTTTCTTCTTTTTCTGTTTCTTTTTTTTTTTTTGGTAATATTGGCTAGAAGAATACAGTTTCTTGCCAACGCTGGGCTTTTTTGTATGTTGGGAGAGGAAAGATCAACAAATAGACCTTCTGTATTGACTTCCAGCAGAACTGAGAGGAAGTAATCCAAAACATCTCCTTCTTGCATCTGTTTGTAAAGGTCTGGGGGTGGTGAAGAAGTCTGACTTTAGAATATAATAACAGGTTTAAAAAAAATGGTAATTTAAGAACATGTAATCATTTTCCATGGTGGAGGTGATAAATAAAATACTCAAATTAAAATGACTGTTCTGTTATAGAATATATTTCATTGGCTTATTTTTACTGTTAGAAATATATCAGTATGTTACAGGATTCATAGCTACTCTATGAGCAACTCCTTTATAGAAAATAAACTGCTAGATGAGAATGTAAAACAGTCCTTCTTATAATCTCTTTCAGCATCTAAAGCAAAAAAGGACATATCTTTCCATCTAGGGATTCAGGTTTTTTATCAGCTTCCCATACAGTTGTTAACAATGAGACAGAATAGCTGATCTTTTGCTAGGCTTTGATTATGGGGCAGCACCAAGCTATATTTGATTCATCTGCTTGCTGAACTTACCAGTTACTGGAGAATACAAAGCATTTTCATAGTACACCCTGAGAAAGGGGTACTTTATTTCTGAGATTAAATTTTGAGCCCATGAAATCATATTACAGTTAGGGATCTATTTTCAAAGTAAATTGATTTCAAAGCATGAGTTAAAATTACTTTCAGGTTTTACATCTGCGTCTGACCTTCTTCTGCCAAATACGAGGCTTTAGCACTGTATTTTCATGTTTTAAGCAAAGTTATTCTCTTGCTGCTATGTTAAAGACCCATTCAAACAGAACAGGATTGAAATACAGTCTTCATTGTGCAGCTGAACCAGCAAGTGTTCAAGAAACAGAACAGTTACTAGGAGATGTGAGAAACCATAATTCACAGTAGCCCTAAAGCCTTTCTAGAGTCTGCCTCTGCCAACACTAGCAGTTTCAGAATGAAAAAGCTCAGAGACACTGTTTTCTTAATGCCAACTCCTCAGCCCTGCCACCCCATCCTCGTTAATCTGGCCCAGAAACTGATATGCTTCTTTTTTAATTGTCTCAGGCACTTGTGCATTACCAGTGTGCATCAGTTTTTTAAAAGTGTGATTGGTGATTTGGCCTATTTTAGGCCAAAGTAAGAGCAGCGTGAAAAACATTGGTGTTCTAACGCAAGCTGAAGCATAACATTCAAACCCAAGGAAACCGATGGTGGCCATACCACTGCATTCAGCAGTACAGTTGTACTTCGTATCTTTAAATGTACCTGAACTTTACAGTTCAGCAGTGGAATGTAGAGGACTCAGGGGCAGCTCTTCCATTAGGGACAATGGAGTTCATTGCCACCACATCTTTACCACGAATCACCTTCGTAATTCCTTTATTTTCTTTGTGCTGAACACAGACAGAAGCAGTCCAAATGCCAGCAACAAGGTGGGCATCATAACCACAGAAAAGGATGGTGCTGTAGTCCCCTGGGAAGTGGGGACTGGCTAAAAAGCATCACAAGTGCCGCTGTTACATCTCAGATTATAGCTCACATTGCAATGTCTGTCTTCGCCCCCAAAAATGCCTTCATCAGAATGCCTTCTGCCTTCATCGACAGTTAAGTAATGCACAGAATAGATTTATGTAATAAAATTATTTTAATATTAACCATTTATAAATTAGCATCTCAGTGTACAGCCAATAATCTCTTTGTTTGCCAAATCCATATCCCACTGTGATAAGGTGTATAATTGGGTTTAACAATGGAATTACACTAATATGTCTGTAGATTCTCTTTATCAGCAACTTATTAGATAAACAGTAGCTGTTCTGTTCATTAGCACTAATACTAGCGAATTGCCCACAAAGTAGCTCCATGCTGGGAGTGGGAGAATCACTTGTCAACAGCCTACTTCATCCTTACTGCTAAAAAAGTGTTATTATTAGAGCTGTTAAAAGAGTAAGTGTGTTCATTGTATTTATTTAGTGATTAAGGGTCCATAGTCAGAACTGGGGCCTCACAGAGATGTTATTATAACACAGTTTGCTTAGATTTCTATTTAAAGTAAGACATGATGAGAGAATGTAACAAATGATAGGGAGAATAGGAATACAGGCAAGAAAGGGTAAGGGTTATAGTATACTTCTGTGTCTGACCTGCTCTCTCCTGTAGAGTGTTACACTTTTTGCGGATTTTAATGCATTTTGTGATTTAAGGGGAAGCGTAGGGAGTAAAAGTCCTTCTGGACTAAATGGCTAGAAACTAAATGTCTATTATGCTTCTAATTTCACAACCAGACTTTATGACTCAGCTGATCCCTTCCATTTCCATGGTTGTTCTGTATTTACACAGGTAGTTCATAACTTTCAGCAATCCATGGTAAATTTCTGGCCCTATGATACTCAATTTCAAAGTCAACTTCAAGTCATACTGCTAGGTTTAGGGTATTACCAGATGGAAGCTGAAAAATTATGACAAATATATTGAGATTAATCTTAGGTTGTAAATAAAAAGATAAGTTCATCATCATGAATTAAAGTAGTGCTTTCGGAAATGGAACAGATGACTAAAAGACAAGAGAACATTGTCATACTGTCTGTTTGTCTGTAAAAATACTGGACCCTGTCCTACCGTAAAGACTACAGGACTGAAGCCCAGGATATACTCATTTCAGTGTGAAGCTAAATATACTGCCACTTAGGTTTACGGATGGCTTATCATGAAGATATGGTGTGTCTGTATTTCTAAATTGTCAGTTCAAAGCTATCAAAGCCTTAAATGTGTTTTGAGTAATCAAGAGGAAAGCTGCATAAAGTTAGCTCATTTTTCCTGATCTTTGTCACCTGTTAAAAAGTACACTGTAAGAGACTTAAGACAAATATATGTAGGTTAAATTTTATGGCTAAAATTAAAGCAAAAAGGATTAAAGAAATAGAAATATGTGTAATAAGAAAAAGCACATTAAATACGCTTTGACTTAATCAACTGTTTTATAATAAACCAAATATCTTTTTATGTCTCTGTAATGAAGATTGTGGCAGAGCCTTGAACACATCAGCAGGCTCTAATTGCCATGAGAAGCCTGTGACCCTCTTCCTCTGTAACACCCCTCTGCAATCTCTTCCCCTCACTGAGTGCTTGACTGCTTTTATTTAAGGTCAGCTCACTTTCTCTTGCAGAGAGGCCAACCCTTGCTACTCCCTGGCAGGTTATCTGCCATTTCTTCCTCCAAATGTCTGTTACTCTATCTCCACTTTTTAATAGAAATAAATGCAAATTCTAGAAAGTTCTTTTGTAGGTCTGTCCTGGTTTCAGCAGGGGTAGAGTTAATTTCCTTCCTAGTAGCTGGTACAGTGCTGTGTTTTGGATTTGGGATGAGAATAATGTTGATAACACCCTGACGTTTTAGTTGTTGCTAAGTAGTGCTTACACTAGGCAAGGACTTTTCAGCTTCCC
>NW_008794774.1:547164-556945 GCF_000699145.1 Aptenodytes forsteri | reverse complement strand
AACAAAATAGATTATAATTAGAACACTGACAACTACTAATTTGATAGCAAATTTGTTGCCTTCTAAAAAGCATTTATGAATCTTCTATTAAACTTGCCAATTCTCTGGTGTCTGGATTTTTTTAAACATTAATTTCTGCATTACAGTAAAGGCAGATAATGTTTCTATTTTTAAGCAATTTCTGACAGAATCATATATGAAACTTCAGAATACAGTGCTGGCAAGTCTGTGTCCACAGTTGAAACTTGTTAAATTTATTGAGATTTATACAGTACACATACACCCAAACACTGCAGATCATCTCATTTGTTAAAACTAAGTTCCAAAAAAAATTCAGGTTGAAGTCCTTTCTGGCTTCCTGTCAGTAACTTGTTATGACAAGGAATAATAATATCAAATTACTTTCATTTCAGTTTTGAAAAAGCAATTCAATACTGAAAGGTCAAAATCAGTCCTGATTGATACATTTGTAAGACACTTTGCTTTGCTTTGAAGTTCATACTCTAAAGTGTTGATAGTCTGATAGTTACGGAAAATCTGTTAGAATCTTATTATTTAGCTGTGAGAATGTGTGTGGATGTCAGACATACCGCAAAGCTGCAATTCTCCACTAGAAAATACCAGAGGAATGCGTGTAGGACTGGGAATCATCAGTTAGAATTCTGGCTTTGCCATTTGCTATTGCCTGGTCTTGGCTAAGTCATTTTTCTGTCTCCAGTTTCCTCTATTTAAAATGTACACAATAAAATTTGTATTCATCTTTATTGCATGTTAATATTTTACAAAATTTTGACTCATAAAGTACTATGGGATTGTGAAGTGTTATTGCAGGCTGTACCAATGCAGACTATGTCACTGTTTACAATACCGCAACTTCAACCATTTTGCTCATTTACAGTTCCAAGATGTGGAATAAGTGGAAAAACCGCAGTGGGTTTCCACCCAATCAATACATTTGGAGCGTGATACATATCCAATAATACCTTGGGAAGATATATGAATACAAGGAGAGTTAGGGAGCTAAATTTATAGTTTTAGTACAGATGGTACAGTTACTGTTGTCTGAATTAATTTCTCAGTTACCTCTAAAAAAAGTAGATAATGCAATACCGAAAACACTGGACACAGAATTAAGAAGACATTGTAGAACACTTACAGTAATATAATCTACCAACAAAGAGATTACTTAGGGTTCATATTTGTGGATTTAGCTCAGTGTCCTTCTGAACAGAAAATTTCATACAAACAAATGTTTTATTCTCACCAAAAGTATTTTTATCCCATTTCCATGTTCCTGACGCTCCTCCCAGAAGCGTTTTTTCCTGGCATAAATTCCTCTTACAGAATAGAATGACCAGCAGTTAGCATAGAGTAATTGAGGTTGGAAGAGACCTCCAGAAATCACGTAGTCAGCTCTGCTGCTCAAAGCGGGGTGAACTCGAACATGTTACTCATCGCTTGTGATGCACATCACCGCTTTCTGTCTAATTCATGGCGGACCTTGAGATCCACCTGATCATCAGGAACAAATCTTAAAGTTCTTGTTTTCATCTACTGCAAGAACTGGGTTTTGTGCTGCATCCAGATTACACTTTGTAAACTCCAGTTTCAAAAACATTGAGCAATTATCCCTGTTAATTATTAGACTCATTTAAATGATTGATAGATAGTTGAGAAGAATGAGTACTGTCCAGGTATGCCTCTAGATACTTTGTCAGAGGGTCTTTAAAAGCATAACTAGTTGTTACCAGCTCAATAACATGATTTTGGAAAAAAAAGTTATAGCAAAGGCACCTCAGTGTGACATGGTGAAATATTGATTTCTCTACTCTTGAGTCAAACCCATAAAATAGTCTTAAGGCTTATCTTAAGAGTGAATCTTAATTGTCAGCAAAGATTGACTAACTTTGTAAATACAGAACATATTTGTTTATGATGTTAGCAGTCAACATATAGTAGTGGTTAATACTAGTTTTAATAGTAATATTTTAGTATGACTAACAGTCTAGTATTTAGTATGACCTTATTCAAGAGAATTACATAATTACGAAGAAAATATTAAATTAATTTCAGACAGAAAATGTGGAGCTGCCAGTAAAGGAAGCAGCAGAGGTCAGAATGTATGGGTCTTCTAAAACTGTACTTTGAATTATATATCCCCTATTTCTAAGTAACAGCTTTATATATAGACGCTCAGACTGCAAACAAAGCAAACTCATAATTAATTACTAATTAACTACTTTCTGGTTTTCTAAGCTATCAAAAACATGAAGTTGAAACTGGATTGAGAGATTCTGCAAATTCTGTAGTAAAGCTGCAGCGAATAATGAAGAACATATGACTTTCTAAATAGCCAAAATGTTAAGTACCCCACATGCACGGATAGCTATATTTAATTCTTTTTTTTTTCCCTGCATTTCTTCTCATACAGGAAATAAAAGTAATTTGATATGCCACTTAGACAGTTAACATGTTGTCTACTGAGGAGCTAAAGCTTCAAACAACAGGCAATAGATTTAATTTCTGTTGTGCATGAGCACATACCTGTTTTCTTACAGATACACCCCAGGGCACCATTTCAGTTAGTCTATCTTATTTGCAGCTCCCTGTACAACTGTGGAATAACCTGGGGCCAGGGGTGAGCATAGGGGTAAAATAATTTCTTTAAACATACCTTTATGACTTCTTTGAACTGTGATTTGCACTCGTTTGGGCAATTATTGGTACTATGATAAAAGGGCTTTGGGACCGATACAGAGATTTCAAGACATTGTCCTCTGCTCAGCTATGAGAACTACAGATTTTTACCCAGGGTTAGTGTAGTTAACTCTTCTGTTTATTAGTTTTCTAGCGGGAGGAAGGAATGCACATGGAATCATGCTATTCTTTCTGTGCTTCATTTTCAAACTTTTTCTTTATCCCTCTCCATTTTATACCCTTTAGCTAATTTTTTCTTGTGTATCTTTCTGCTCGTCATGCTGTGTCTTTCTGTTCTCATCTGTTCTCTTTCTCTATATTTTTCTCTCCAATTTCAATCCGTTTTCTAGACTTTCTCACCCCTTTTTTCAGGTACTTCTCATATTCAGTCCCTGTAAAACACCTTAGAATCCCTTTACCGACAAACTGGCAGCAAAGATACATTAAACAACATTTTAATTTTTCTTATCAGTGTCTGCTAATCACTTCAGTTACTTGCATTGACAACAGCTCGGCTTGAAGCCCGCTACACCAGCAACCTGACAAGAATACTGGAAATCTAGTTGCTTTCTCTTTGTAAATATTTTTATGAGAAAGCAGTGCAAATGTCAGTTTTGCTGGTGTAGTGCCTAACAGGACAGTCTTAGTGTTACAGAAAATATCATGCCTGTCAGCCACAACTTCAATGTCTATGAGAGAAAAATCTGTTTATTACAGGAATTAATTATTCTGGTAGTAATTTGCATAACGTGGAATTTAGGTAACACTTGTAGGTAGGTCTATTAGATCTTTTAGTTTTTAACATTATTAGAATACCTAATGCACATTCTGATTTCTTTAATAAAATTGTAGTTTAGCCATAACTTTTAATAGCTGTAGCGGGGGTGGAGGGGTTCCTCACAGAACGGACCGGACTTCAATATCATGAGATGTGCTTACTGTATTTTCTGAGATCATTCAAATATTGAGAAGACCATTATTGCAAGAAAAACTACACCAGAAACAATCAGGTAGAAAGACAGTAGCTTTTAAATTCACCTGATAATCATATTGCAATTACTTTTTATTTTCCAAATGAACCCTTGTTATCCTTGTACAGTTTTCTGCTTTGAAATAGCCCATGTGTTTCAATTTGAGTTTTCTGGAGATCAAGAGGGAATCTTTCACTTGTTATGACATTTTTCCTGACACTGAATATATTTTCCCTTGGGCTTAAGCCTGCATGTAGCCATGAAAACATTGTGCTTTGGGGTGAAATCAATAGGATTTATTTTGTTTTCTTTTATGTGGTTCTTCTGTACGTTTGTGTAGGTTGTACTGAATACTTTTGCTCTTTGGATTAAATATTCTCTAAGATACTGAAGCTGCCTTTGAATTATAGAATCACAATAAAATTTGCCTTGGAAGGAACCCCTGGAGGTCATTTTGTCAAGCCACCTGCTCAAAGCAGGCTTACCTTCAGCGTTAGATGAGGTTGCACAGGGCCTTGTCCAATTGAATTTTGAAAAACTCCGAAGAAGGACACTTTATAGTCACAAAACCTGTTCCAATTCCTACATATCCTTATCTTTTCTTTTTTTTTTCTTTACAGGCAGTCAAAATTTCCCTTGCTACAACTTGTGTCTACGGCCTATTGTCCTTCTGCTGTGCACCTCTAAGGAAAGTTTGGTTCCATCTTCTCTACAGTCTGCCTTCAGCTAGGTGAAGTCACCCTTCTCACCTCCAGGCTAAACAAACCCTGCTGCCCTAGCCTCGCCTCCTCAAATGCTCCATCCTCCTAACCATCCTCGTGCCTCTGCTCAGCCTTGCGCCAGTATGCGCTGGAAAGCACGTACAGTGCTGAACACCGTACTGCAGATACGGCCTTGCAAATGCCAAGTAGAGGGGAATGTTTTCTTTCCTTGACCTGCTTGGCTGCCTGCTTCAGTCATTCCAGACACAGGAGATCTGGGCCCTACATCAGTTGGAAATAAATATCAGCGTTTGGAAAAAGAAAGAAATTTTTTGTTTTCAGCTGCTGAGAACTTTTTTGTAGCTTGCTGATGTGATAAAATTTGGATACAAGGTTACTATCGTTCACCTGAAGTCCACGAGATGGTGCTAGAGTCCGACGTCGTCAATGAACTGTATATTAACACAGGAGCTGCACACTAATACCAGCTGTCTTTCATCCTCGGTATTAGCTAGCCCCTGTAATTCGCCAGAAGCAATGAAGAGCGGAGCTCGTAGAGAATCTGCTCCTCTGCAGCTCTTCATATATACAGGGAATATGGGGAGTCGCATTTAAAACACACAAATGTCGGAGGAATTTAGCCTGCCTATGATTTCTTTGGTTAGACAAATTATAGACAAATAGAAACAAAAACAAGATGACATTTAAAAAATCTCTGTTTATACACACCTTCTACTTCAAAATTCATGCCACCTATATCTAAAAGCAGCAACACTCAAGACAGAACACTCTTCTGTCTAAATCAGTGGGGAACTATGAGATACATATATACTATTGTATCTATTGTAATGGCAACATCATCGCATCATCCTATCTAAGAAAAAAGGGCCCTTGACTTCAGACTGTGAGTGACTGGAAGGGTGAGAACTTCACACCAGGGAAGAGGCATAAACGAGTCTTTATCTATTGATGTGTTACTGAAGATCCTTAACAGAAACTGCGTGATTTGGATTACTTACAAGTTTTAGTACTGTTGCAATTGCACTAATGCTAGGTTGTTATATTTTGTTCAGACTGTAACAGCATTCATTAGACGAACAATTTCTAATTTCTAGTTTTTTGGCTACCCATAATGAAGGCGGTATGTAACACAGTGTATACTAGGCACATATTTCAGGGCTAGCAAGGCTGGCTGCCAGTCTCTTGCTTTAACATATGACAATTGTTCCTAAACTCACACTTTAATGCAGTCGCTCTTTTACCAGTCTTCAGTGTTTTTTACTGTAAATGACCATTCCCTTCTCCATGACTGAAAGAACTCTGGTTTCCTGAAAAATTAGCACATAGATCCTAAGAAGATATGGTCCCCTGTTTTACATACATTATTTTGATTAGCTTTTGTCAGATTAACTAGCGTAAGGATCACATTCTTCATAGTTATCGATGTTCTTCTCACAAGTTTTATTCTAACAAGTCACAAATATGGTCAAAGTACTAGACTTTATATATGAAGAATACTTGCAATAAATTGTTCTGCAGCAAACAGAACACAGTATTTTCTTTAAGGCACGGCTTTTGAAGAGGAGAAAAATAAGAGCGAAATATTTGTGTTAGTATTTTAGTAATTATCACATCTGCTGAGTAAAAGTTAAAGAGTACCAGTAATGGTTTGAAAATAAACTGCAAAATAGTAATTATATTTCATATTCAACTATTAGACACATTGGATGAATGTTTTTTGTATTGTAAAGTGTTAGAGGCTATATTTTTCTAAAAGACTCACTGGCTTTCATTTTCTATTTTTAAATACATTTTCTACATGCTTTCCACCTCACAAAATAAAAACTTATCTGCCACTCATGAGACACTCAGATTAGTGGGAATTTGAAAATGTCAGTTTGAAGAGTTTATATGAGCAAAATAAGAATCCAGGAAAGATTAGGATCCAGAAATTGTTAACTTGTTTTTCTATGTACATTTATAGTTACAAAGCTGGCTGAATTTATTGTGTTTTCTGAGAAAAAATTGTCAAATGACATTACTATCTTATATCTCAAATCTGAAACTTTACAAAATCACCACTGCTGCTTTCCATAAGGGCTTTTGTCCCTTAAATTGTTTAAAAAATCTGATTTTTAAGGTAGGTGGTAAAAGTACAAAATTCTGCATATAACCATAATTCAAGTTTTAACTACAAGATGGATTCAAAATTCACTGAGGTCAATGTTACTTTTTTGCTGGCATCAGCAATGCTGATTTCATTAGTATGCTTTGTATGAGCTTTATGATGAGTTGTCATGGTTTCATCAACTTACCATCTAGAGATCATGTTCTATAATTTAGTAAGGTGATCACATTACCAATAATAAACGTATGACTATGAAGTGTTAGTATATGTTAGTGAAACTATTGTACCTGATACATAATTGAATTTATCTCTTGTACAACATAATACATAGTGCTAAAATAATGTAATTCTAGCGTAATGTATGCTGAAGTCAATATCTAGAGTTTGGGGTTTTTCTTCTTCCCACTGACTTCACTGAACTCTTAACAGATCTAGAAGTCGTAAGTATTATTTAGGGAATACTCAGAAGGTCTCTTCTGTTCAGTCAGCACTGGAAGCAACAGAATGATTTTCACTACTTGAAGAATACAAGCCCAGCAGTGAAACCCCACACCACCAGCGGGGGGCGGGGGGGCAATGAAAAATCTTTTCAGGCCTCACAGACCTTTGTAGTTTGGTCTACTGTAGGTAATTGCCTTACTGTAATGTGCATTGGTGTGATCGACTGATGTTAGGGTTCCTATTTCAGGTATGCATTGTTTATTATATTTACACAGAACGATTCCTGCAAGTGCTGTGTAGGTTGTTCCACTGCAACTGAGCGACAACCTCTTGGCATAGGTGCATGATGTCTATCATTTATACACATACATTCCCAAATGACTTGCGTCAAAGAAAACTGCCACTAAATGACAGCGGGACTCCATGCACAGCAGTGGAGAACCAGATCTTTAACACCTAGTGATCCTGTGTACACTTTCGGTTTGTCTCCTCCTGTATTCCAAACGTTTCGTGCCTTGCAGGGTATGCTCCATGGATGTTTAAGTGTCAGCATCTGCCATTTCACACTGACAGACCCTGTTGCTAAAAGGCAGGTACTCTTACTGCTCCTCCAGTGTACCCCACATAAGCACCTAGTGTTTATTTTATTCAGTCATTTTGAACATTTAATTATTTTTCAGATGTTGTTCTGCACTCTGCTTTGCAGCTGAACACATGATTGCGTTTCCCTTTATGACTCAGAGGTGGAAGCCGGTATGTCAGAGCAATTTTCTGCCGGTGTTCACAGGCATCAATTATGCCCCGTCAGTTCAATGGGCCTCCCTCCCTCTGCCTGCACCTTGTGAGTCTGATGCTCTGTGTACGTTTCCTTAGAGAGCTGCCCTGCTGGATAGGTGCTGAAATTGCATAATGGCATATATGGGCTGACTTGGAGCGACAGGGGCAGAGAGATCTTCTGTCTAACCTTCAGCCTCTTCCTTTGTTCTCAGTTAGACCTGAGACACCTTTTCCACTCCTTTCCCAAAGTCAGTCAGTCAGTCAGTCAGGACGTGCACATACGCATTTAATAACTTCTAAATGTTTTCTTCTCAAGTACAGGTGAGTTCATAAGAGACATTTTTTAAAAAGTAAAATGTTTACCACATGGAGAACTGACTGTTCTTTGTATTTCATATCCATGTATGCTTCCTTCTTTTTCCCCTCTCTTTGAAATATCCCCTGTGTATTTTTCCCCTTCCAGAAGAATTCAGCACCTTAAAACCACAATTGTGCGGGTAAGACACAGACACTGATCAGTTAGTATGTTTTTCAGACTTAGCCTTTCTCTTTTCCTATTGAGAGTACAGAAATAAAGGATGTTACTTATGCAAAACGGTGACTCAAGAAATGATAAAAAAGTAAAAATTAAGCCAAAATGGAAATTAGTTGATCTCAACCTTCCTACGCTTCTGTTAGCTTGTTATAGGAGTTGTTTGGACACTTAGGCCACTGAAAGGTAAACGAGTTACTTTTCCTGTAAATATGACACCCTGAAGTAAAAATTTTTGTCCTCATTGGGTTCTTTGTTTTCCAGCTTGCGAATATCAAGTGAGTCGTCGTTCACACACAGGTAGTAACTTGTATCTTCATAGCATTGGAACTGCACTGAATCTCCTTGGTAATGCATGATGAAAAAGTGATTATCTTCACTCAGCTATGAAAATACACCAAGTAAAGAACATATGTTATATTTTTAAAGCCTTTCTATAGGGTTTCATGTGACAAAAATTCATGTATGTTGGTGGATTTTTGTATTTTGAATGCTTTTCTCCAGTGACATATATTTACCAATTTTTAGATAAATCTTTGGCAGCACCTAATCATTTTGGGACAGATTCTGTGATAACTAAGAATAAAATAATACCTGTCTCCCTCAAAGGACTGAGTATTTCCAGACTCATAGCGGCATTCCTTTGCTTCACAAAAAGACCAGCACAGTTTTCCTCTGCAGTATACCTGTTATTGGGATAATTTAGGATTTTCATCTGGTTATTTTCTTACCACAGACCTACCCTGTCAACTGCCACTAGCAACAAAATGCCAATCCACAGTTTTTCCTGCCTCTTTTGGGGTAAAATTAGAGTGTTACAGTACCAATTAAACAACTGTTCTATTACCTATGATTTTGCTGTACATCTCCAGTGTCCAATATGCTTTTTTAAAGATCCATCTTTGGAGGAATGGCTATTGTCAAAACAGCCCTTCTGTGCGTGTGGATTTGTTTGGGCTCTGTAGGCACCTCAGGGTGAGGATGAAGAAATAGTTACCAGAAAACACCACGCCAGAGAGAGGAAGAGTACGTGCTGAGAGGTAGCCTCTGAAACCATAAGCCCTGGAGACTAGTAGCCCTGTTAAATCTGCAAAAACTGATAAACTCACGGTACAAGGAGCTGCTGGAGCGGCCCAAGACCTCCAGCACACACTGGCATGCATGACGGGTCATGTAACCCACACCACATCCAAGAAGGCATCGGCTGCTATAGGCGGACAAAGACTACAGGGCAGTATATGTAAACACGCCTGCTGAAATGAGGGACCCCGTGTGTGTCTGTGCACAGCTGCCTGGAAACCCCTGGAGTGCGGGTACGAGCCCCTGCTCCTGAGCGTGTGCACTGAGTGAGGGAGTAACTGAGAATCATAGAATCATAGAATCATTGAGGTTGGAAAAGACCTCTAAGATCATTGAGTCCAACCGTCGACCCAACACCACCACCCACTAAACCACGTCCCTAAGCACCTCATCTACACGTCTTTTAAATACTTCCAGGAATGGTGACTCAACCACTTCCCTGGGCAGCCTCTTC
>NW_008794774.1:524450-546122 GCF_000699145.1 Aptenodytes forsteri | reverse complement strand
GCCTTGTGAGCACCCTCAAGATGAACCATGTGTCCTTTCAGCCCATATGACAACAGGGGATGGAAAGAGAATGTCCTGCAGTTATTGCAGAGTACATGAAAGAAACTTGAGGATACACCTCCTGTATTAGCAAAGTTATAATGGGAAGCAGCTAAAACATTCTGTCCTGATCAAGCCAGTGTAATAGCAGAGTATCTGCAGCTTCAATCCAAAAATTCTGTTTTAAAAAATACTATTAAGAAAGTTGAAGACAATTTGTCTTTAGGAAAGAAATACCTTCTAGGGACTCAAAAAGGTAATAAGGAAATACAAATGGAATAAGAGAATCTGGTGACTTCGGAAAAAAAAGAAGAAAGAAAACCTGCAGAAGCAAGGAGAGGAATTAATATGTACAATGCAGAAATTCACTCTAGAGCAAGGGAGACTCCAGTGGGATCTGGTAAATTTGAAGCCAAAATTAGGTGCTTGCAAAAGCAGATCAAGATGCAAAAATTAGAAATACCTGCTGTATCTGCATGAAATAGTGGAAAATTAGATGGAGAGCCATCACAGGAAGATGATTTGGGGAATGATATTGTGTGACTGGGAGAAGAAAGAGGAGCTGGGAGTAGAAGCATATCCAAACACTGCTAGGGCTGCGAGTTGCAGCAGGTCATTGAAGAACAAGGTGTTTTGCAAGAAATCATGACACGGGTGATTTTCTATTATGGCCTGTTAAGAAGGCTGATGAGAAAACCTGGAGAATATGGTGGACTACTGCCAGATAAAGTTCATCCTGAGGACAGCTCCTATGGCAGCAGGTATGCCTGAGAGATCATTTGCAATTTCCAAGAAAAAAACAACTGGCTTTCAGTTATAGATCTGACTGTTTCTTTGCCATTGCATTAAATGAAGAACCAATTTGCAGGTTAGATTTCACATTTAGTGACAAAAAAATACACCTTTACTCATGTCCCAGAGGTGATTCACAGTGTACTTGTGATAGCACATGTATGGTCATGTTAGAAAAATGGTACAAATGTTGTCTCCACAGGTTACAGAAAAAAACATTGTCTTATGGAATAATATGTCAGTGATAGGAGCTACAGAGAAAGATGTGGGAGAGTAGTATCCAAGTTTTAAAATAAATAGTCTCAAAATGATTTAAAGTCAGTTTGAATAAGGCACAATGAGCATAACTCCAGGCTAAGTTCTACTGCTGCACTCTGAACCAGGAAGCAGCTAAAAGATAAGAAAGAATGCATATGAAGGCCAGCTGAAACAGAACAAATCATCTTACATCATCACGACATGTTACACAAAGGAGTGTAGGGCACACTACAATCTACATTTTACTTCAGGTGAAACAAGGAAATGAGCACATGATCAAAAACCGCATGAGTGCATCATCATTTGCTTATGATGATAAGCAAATTGGTAAAGCTGAGCTGTCACCTCAATTGCATCAAAGAAGCTATGGACCTTGGAAAGTATTACAAATGAATTATATGGTGCCTTGAATTTGTGACTAAAACAGGGCTGATAACACACCAGTGTTTTGGCTATTGCTCAGCAGTGCGTGCACAGCATCAAGACCTCCTCTTTTTCCCACTCTGCCCCAGCGAGTAGACTGGGGGCGGGCAAGAGGCTGAGAGGGGACACAGCTGGGACAGCTGACCCAGACTGGCCAAAGGGATACTCCATGCCACATAATGTCATGGTCAGCCATAAAGACTGGCATAGAGGAAGAAGAGGGTGGGGTTTTTTTGCTTCCAAGGTGGCTGTTGCTCAGAGACTGGCTGGGCATTGATCTGCTTATGGGAAGAGGTGAGTAAGTATTTTTGCATCACTTGCGTTTTTTTCTGACCTTCACATATTATACTGTCTTTATCTTGACTCACAAGTTTTCTCACTTTTGCTCTTGCTATTCTCTCCCCTGTCCCACTGGCAGGGGGTGGGATTAAGTGAGTGGCTGTGTGGGGGCTTGGCAGCTGGCTGGGGCCAACACACCTCAGTGCTTTTTTTCTCACAGCTGGTCCTGTCCTGACAAATGGTGGGGCTGTGCTTCTAGCCCTGGGGCAGTCAGTTCCAGGTGTATTAGACGCCCCTCCACCTGAAAGCAAACTGTGGCCTGCACTCTGCTGCCAAAGGGGTCAAGAAAAATGCTTTGGCAGTATCAGCTGTAGCATACGCTCTGCCACATTTGACTCCCATTCATATTGGATCTCTAGGACATCTGATACAGCAGCAATCAATGGTGGCATGACTTTGTTCAGGCCAGAATAGTCCACTGTTAACTTCCACCCTCCATCAGACTTTCACACCGGCCATAGGGGACTACCGAAGGGTGAGTGAACCTTGCTGATCACTCCTTGGCTCTCCAACAGATGAACTTACGGAGTCAAAAAAACGCCTCAAGCTGCATGCTGGGCACCAAAAAGGCCTGCGGTGGGTTGACCCCAGCCAGCAGCCAAGCACAGTAATCATGGCATTGTCATTACTGACAAGGTGAAAAGTTCTGAACCAAGCTAATTCTGTGGACCTCACTCGCCTGTTTGGAGCTTCATTTTCTTTATATTGGCCCATTTAACTGGAGGTTAAGGGAGCAAGTCCAACAATAAGATCTTTCATGATTGCATAGCTAACCTCTGACAATGTCTCTGTCTTGTTTATCTTCATCTAACTACTTGGCAAAGTAGAGAGGACCCTAGAATAAAAAACTGCTAGAGCTCTTAATGGAGCTTTGAGAGTTGCAGCCCTTCAGATCTCAGTCCACCCAGGCTGGGGAATTCCAGTCAAAGTTTTGGGAAAACGCTGTCCAGTTATAATAACCTAACAACCCTGCATTACCCACCAAGGGACAACAACTTGAAGAGGAGCAGCCAGATCTAGTGACAGAATTGTTGACTTCAGTAATCTTTTAAGTGAATGTTTTAAGTCAAGAAGGAATTTAGAAGTGGAATCAACTGAGAAAGGAAAGAGAAAGGAAGGTTTGAAACTGAGGGAAAACTGAGTGCTACTAGTACTTAATAAGAGCTGAGGGGGTTAAGTATACATACGCAAAGGTCTGAGGGTGGTAACGTATCATCAATAGTAAAATATTATGGTTGAACCAGAACAGAAATAACACTGAAGGGAGGTACTATATACTGATATAGTATATAGTATGTAGTATATAGATATGATATACTTCTCTGAAAACCAATATATAATCACTAAACCCTGCACTTCTGGAACAGTAAAAAAGAAACAGTAAAAATGTATACATAATTAATGAAAATGGTCAAATGAGAACATTAAAATGTATACATACATGTAACAACACAGAATGTGAACAACTCTCCTTGGTAATTCCCCCCTCTACTATTTGTTCCCCCTGTACTCCCTCCTCCTACGATCTGTTTAGCTGCCTGTGTCCCAAGGATACAGGCCCAGCTCTGATACCACATGGCTGCATAATTTTGGTCCAGACTTCTAAGGAAACTGCTAATTTATGAGACAGCCTGCAAGAAGACAAGAAGGGCATGAAATAGTAGCAGTCTAGTTGAGAACTCTAGGTCAAATCAAGCCATTAATGTCAACAGTGAATGCTAACTAAATCTCATTTCAACATCATAACCATATGCTCTTTTTTCAGAAATGACTGGGATTAACACTTTCCTGTGCGTGGGCTACATCAAGTGACAAAGTTTGTGAATGTAATCTTCCTTGTGCTAAAAGAGACCATATTGGCTAGTGGGAGAATTCTATACAAGGGGTGGGAAACATCCCATCATTGTCAACATGTTGTGGGGAGATAGTTGGGAAAACCTTTTCTGTGGTGGAGCTAAAGGGAAATAGTGTTCTGTATCTCTTAATTCATCCTGTTGTGTGGTTAACTGCATTTGCTTGTATTATATTATTAATTATGATAAGCATGCTGTATTACAGAGTTAAAATAATTACAGTTATAAGTAAATGTAAGCCTCCTCCTGAGTGAATCCCTGGGGTTGGCCTCTCCGCTGGTGCTCCAGCTGGGCGACCGCGAGTGTGTGCACTGTGTGAGGCAGTAACTGCATGTACGATGCAAACAGTTTTTCCACTCTTACCAGCATAGCGTTGCAATAAATACTGGTTGTGATCTGTTACCTTCCTGACTTAACCACCTATCAAAATAAGACGTTATTATAAACTATTATTTGCTGTTACAAGGTGTTGTTGTTTTATTGTGATAATAACAGCCTAATTAATAAAAGATATTTTAATAAACATTGATTTGGAACTGTGTCTCCATAAGCCTTGGTTACAGAAATGGAAATTTACAACACTATACGCAACTCTTCCTGCTGGTATAACAGCAGGCTCCACAGATTCTCATGTTTCTGGTAATTCTACTGGCAGGCTTCCAATAAAAAAAAAAGGAAAGTGCCTGTCTTTAAGATTTATTGTTAAAAGCTAGCAGACTAAATATCACATTGCAGCACCACATAGCTTTGTCACTGGCAATGAGAAGTATTTCTCCATTTCAGCCAACTACTCCCACACTTCTTCATCCTAAGGACAGTGGAGAAATTATTTCCTGATCAGTGCACTCATTCTAGAAGGTTTATTTAAGAACCTCATAATTCAGATTTGACTGTGATTTTGCCTCTTGGCCTAACTGGATGTGGTTCAAGTGCAGGATGCTGATTTCTCCTCACACAAATGAGTAACTTTTTTTTCTTCTACTTGAAGTTATCAGCAAGAAACCATGATGAGTAGATCACTATCTGTCTTGTTAGGTAATGAATGGGTTCTCAGAATGAATTTTTCATTTCAATTATCTGTTTAGAAACCTGGAGTGATGACTAGGCCTCTACAGGTAACTGTTACAGCTCTTCTTTCCAGCTGTCCCCCAAAACTTGCAGCCATCAAGACACTAATTCTTTCCCTATGAACAGCTCCACAGAAAAAGGCATATCTTTTTCTATAAAAAAGCGTGTGAAATACATTTTAGAAGAATGCAATATGACTGTGATAATTTACATCATACAAGGAGGGGACTAGAAGTTGCCTTATAAATTTCCTAAGCTTCGTTGTTTTCTCCTTCTATGTAGAGCCAAGGAATATTTGTGGCAAGTAAGTACCTCAGCAGGAACTTAAAACTGAAGGACCTACTTGGATTTTCCAGGCCCAGTATGCAGAAGATTTGTTCATTAATTATTAGAAAAAAAAAAATTGTACTGTAGTTCCTACCTTTGAAAGACCATTTCAGAATGACTTCAAACAAGAAACTTCTTATAATTTCAAATTACCAGAATACCTTTCTGATTTAACAGAAATGTTAGCAATGTTAGAAATATTAGGCTAGGAATTTTAGGTTTTCAGTGTTTCACAATTGCTATTATGAAGTTCTGAAAGCTATCTGATCCCAGATAACTTTAATTTTGCTCACTGAAATTGGAAAGATTGACTTTTCAATCCCCCTGAATAGTAAATGCACTGGACTACAACCCTTACAAAAACTATTATTAGCTACATTTCCTTAGTTTTTCATTTTCTCTAGATTAGAATGTCTGTCTGAGATATCTTATAGAACAACTAAAGTAGTTGCCTTCCTGTGTTCACAATGTTTTATCATTTCTATCTAGAGAAGAGCCAACAAAATCAAGCTTTGGTTACAAAAACATGTTAAGAAACCACCTGGCTACCTGTAATTCTGTACACAATGCATTACTCCTGATTTATAATCATCTGCTGATACAGAATTCAGTCTGAAAGTACTTCAGGGACTGCTTACTTTTAATTTCTTATTTATATGAAGTTATATATATATATATATCTCTTTTATGGTTTTATTACTTCCCAGAAGTTTTTGACTGATGGATTCACTATTTCTTAAAAGCATCATTACTCTTGTAATCTGACCCTTCTAGATCTGCTAGTACACTCATCCAGATTTTCTACATCTTGTCTAATAATTTGTACCAGGTGAAAACTACCTTCTACCTCCCTGCATTTTATATAAGCATAATAATACGGGAAACATCTCCATCTTTCATGTTTTAATTGAAAGTCAGATATTTTGCCTGTAGATTGAATGATGTACTTACACATACAAGTCAAGTCAAAAACATGAAAAAGTTCTTCTTTTCCTTTTTCTGAGGAAAATACTAAAAATCAGCTGAAGTAGGAAAGTAAACAATTAGTCACTTAATGAGTAACAGCAGGATGCATTTAACCGCACTTTTTTTACACCTATGTTTGCATACACACCCTCTCACACACACGTTTTTATTCATCTGATCATGATTATATACCTGTTTGAAGTCAGGATCTTCATGGTTGCATGTTTTCATGTTGCATCTTTCCACTGAAGGATAATCTGGCTCTGAACAGGATGCCTTTAAGACCTGTGTTTACAACCAACCAGATTGGTAATCTTGTCTTCGTAGTTTGCTCTTTTAGTCCACCAAATGTAGTATTAATTCTAAAGAAAACTCTCTTTTTTTATAAAGCCCATTAATGATTACATTCAAATTACCCAAGATGAACAAGTTGATAAGTTCTCAAAACACTTCCATGAATATATTCCTCTTTTACCATTTGCAGTGCAAAATTAATTGGGTTGAAAGCAAATACCGAAGACAGTCCTTCAAACTGTTTAATGTCCAGATTCTATTTTGCAATGTAGCCAAGACTGAACCATGTTGTAACAGAATACCAAAACTTTTATCACAGATAAGGAGCCTTGCCATCTTCCATATCAGAATTCCTGCTGAGATTAAGAAAATTATTTGTATTCTGCTGGAAAAAGAAAGGTTCATGATCTTTCCAAGGTTTTTACATATTTGGGGGACACTAAATATGTTCTACCTAATTTTCAGATAAGAAATACTTTTAGTCATATAAAGAAACTTAATCTGGTATAACCTGGTACTTTAAAATAGGTGACTGAGAAGTAAAATCCATTAGGGCTCAACACTCAGTTCTTTCCCTGATTTGGTGGAACACCTTTCAAACAATTAGTTTATGAAAAGGTAATCTCTGAATCAGAAAAATCCTTTTAAAATAGTCACCCTTTCAAGGACAGAAAGGAAAATCCCAGTGGCATAATAGGCTGTAAATATAATTAATGTATCTTGCAACATACATTTCCCCAGATAATTTTAGGAAATAGATTTTATGGAAAGTCATCTGTGAATTAAAAACAAATGAAAAACATCAAAGACTTAATCTGAGGAAGCATTTGGCGATTTACACCGTCATGCATGGCCAACGTTAGATGAAGGGTCATTCTTTTTCTCAACATAATCTGTGTAAACAGAGCTTCTTAGACCTTTGCCCTGTTTTAAAGGGTAAAATCCGACATAACGTTCTTCCTCAGACAGATTTTAGTAAAGATTATAACCCTCCAATAGGGAAAACTATCCTTGCCTAATCTTCCTACCGTAAACAAACTTTCGCAAGACTGGAGAACATGAGAATGCTCTGACAACAGATGGTAAATGTTTAAGACAGGATACTACACTCAGCTGTATTTTCTTTTCATCACATTCCTTATTTTGTAATTCAGGTTGATTAGGAGAAAAGAATTCCCCTCTTAAACTCATCTCTCTCCAAGGCAGCATTCCTGATTCTTCCTCCCCTTTTATTTCCTGCATGTTTTCTGGTTAAGAAGCCCCCTCTCCATCCACAGAGACTGGAATCCAATATCCCCGACTGTCTTCTAGTGACAGCAGTCAACTACCCGACCCACTGATTTTTGCAATAACCTTCTTTAAATATTTCCCCAGACAGAATAGAGGGAGGTAGTCAGAAGTTGTGAAATGTGAAAGGTGGTAAGTAGAGGAAAATGAATTTGAAAAGGTCAGGGGGGGAAATCGTTCTACAGTGAGAAAGAGCACCCACAAGTTACAAAGGAAATAAACTTCTTACCTTCAGAGAGAGCTGCTTCTTACCCTTGCACAATAGGACAAATTCATTAAGCTTTGATCTCTGCGTGAGGATCACCAAGTTTTTAGAATCTGTTTTACATAGAGGAGAATATTGTAATAAAATGTGTATCACTTTGTAAAATGAAGAATAGCTGAAAATATTTTGTAAAGAGACAACATTCAGGTTCCCTTTACATCGATACGCATAGGAATAGCAACAAATATAGTCACTCTTGATACCATTCTCTTCTGTAAAGTATTTAAAGTCTATGGCTTTATGATGCTTTCAATTTGCCATATATATATTTTATTTCCCTATATTTATAGTTAATGTATGGAATATCAGTTATACATTAATTTATATATATGAACTACAAAGGCATATATATTAGTACTTAACGCATACATGTAATAAACATGTTTATGTAATATACCTGACTATACATCACTATGAAAAACGTAGGATTTTTTCCCTTTTATTTTCTACATGCTTTCTAGGTCAAAATCTTTCCACTGTCATAATTGTGGGTGCATTTGATTTACTCCCTTTTGAGATAACACTGTTTTTTCAGCTGCAGGAAATAACAGTATACCAATAATACAGGATACTCCTCAGCCTCATAAACTGACAATATTTGTTACCTTTTGGTACTTCAAGGCCTCAGCAAAAAGTAAATAAATTAAGGTACCCTTTGTCAACTGATACAGCATACAAGAGCATGACCTAGCAAAGCCTGTGACATTAATAACTATCCAGTGATGCTATAACTATCTGACTGCCTTGCAGATTTACTTCAAATAATGTGCTTTTAAAAGTATCTCAGGTGTACTGTTTAAGATGAAAAATACAAAAGAAAGTAGCAGTTGATCTGTATGTCCACCACTGCAGCAACGGAATACAAATTTTACAGAGGTTAGGTAATTATGTATTAACAGTTGCAGTTAAGGAGATTTTTTTTTTCATATTACCAAAGGTATTTTTTAGCCTTTGAAGGCTATTCGGAATCAGCAGAACATATTCATGCCACCTGACTGATTTTAGCGGCTCTAATCCTGGCCCTGATTTTAGTTGCCCTAACTTACCCTAGCTGTAATGCTTTTGTGGAAGTCTTCTGAAGGAATTTTGTCTGAGCCAGCTACAGCATGAAAATAGCATTAAAATCCTTTTTAAAAATTGAGACACACTCCAGCCTAGTGTATTTTATTCAGTTTACACATGTATTGAGATACATGTTATAGAATGTAGAAGGCCTAAAATTCTGCCATTTTTATTACTTTTTGTGACATCAGTTTAGATTGCCTCAGCCGCAATTGCCCAACTTCAGCTGTAGCATGTAAGAGGCACATCAGCAGGGAAGAGAGATTTCATATCCAAGTCAAGAGTGTTCTGACTTAGAGGTAAGACAGGAGGGATGTGGGAGTCCTGTCAGTTGACCAAGGACATATGTTGATATGAGTAATATCCTAACTATCCTTGGCTTTCTCCATCTATAGAGTTTATTGCAACTTGCTTGTACACTGTTTAGTCTGAGTAAATCTGGAGGAGTCTAACTTTCCCTATCACCTCTGAAAAACGTGACAAGTGGTCTATCAGGCAGACAGTGAACAGCAAGTAAAGTAAGGAACCTTTCCATGATTTCATATGTGATACTTCCACTCTCTGATGACCTTTGGATGAATTACCTAGCCTCTCTGGTTACTAAAACCTTAGCAGAGTCTAAAGGGCAATTTTACAAATTCATGCAAAGGAAATGCTTTGAAATTAACTAAATACAAGAAACCACTTCTTGCTTGGGGTGTCCCTGAAATGCAAAGCGTTGGGTTTTGGGAAGGCATCAACATTTTATACTGTTACCTAGAAATCCTCATTTGGCCATTGTTCAAGGTGCAGTCCTGGACCAGATGAATATTCGCTCTCATCTATTACAGCAGCCCTTTATAGTTGAAATTGGAATACATTTCTCTTCTACTGGAATACCTGGAACTAATATATCTTTGATTTTCCCAATCATTTCTTATGCTTACAATATGAAAGTTCCAAAAATGTGTCTCCTCTTTCTTCATATCAATTTCTTTTTGTTTTTCCTCTCCTGTTACAACAGGTCTTTGCTAGCTAAGACCCATATGTCAGCAACAGAGCACACACACTTTTCTTTAAGAAAAACTGGATTTTCTAGCTTGTATACATTTTATTTCCTCATATACATTTGTCTTCAGTCCAAGGCATTACTCATAACTTGCTAAGGCAAATTTTGTGACTTTGAAGATTTCTTCTTATGGAACACGGAAAGGCTCTTTCATTTTTAGAATTGTCCAGCAACCTGACCTAAATGAAATTCTGGTATAATATGTTACTTCTAATGTCAAGTCTATGTATAAAACATTACTAAGTTCTTTTCCTACTCTCAAACATCTCTTCAAAACCAGACCCTAGCAAAGAGAATGATACCTTCTATTCCCACATCAGTCTTACCAGTAACTGTTGGTTCATTCTTTGTGAACACGCTTAACCATGCAACATCTAAAATAGAAGATATTTAACAAATATGTGGAATTAGATAGTTACATTCTTCAAATTTAAAAACATTACAAGCAATTTAAAGAGTTGTTTTAAAACATAATCCGAGAAAGAGTGTGTAATAGCAACAAGCATCAGACTTCATTTCCTGCAGGTCTCTGAATTCATATAACCCCAGAAGACTGTACAGTTAGATTTGTGAATAGGTACCCTGAAGTCTGAACTCTGAGTCTAATAAATGTATTGATTGATTAATTATCTTTTGCAAAAGATAATGCACCTGAGAAAACAGAGGTCAGTAATGAGATGTAATGGCATCAAAGAGGAGCCTGGAAGTCTTTGGCAGCAGATGTGAGGACCCTAATACGAAATGTACAAGACTGGAAAGTAACAGGTAGCAATAGCAGGGGGTTTCTGGCTTTCCTAACATCAGCCTGAATCAGGTAGCCAGCTGTCTGGGGAAGGCATCACCCACTTCAGGTCAAAGTCACAAACATCCAGGTTACAGCTGGTTCTTAATATGATGTTGTCTTAATTGTATCATCATGAATATATGTTTGTGGTGGTTGTGTTTACACATACAAGAATATCGCACAGCATTTCCTTTTTTTTCTTTTTCTTCTAGGAACATCAGTATCTTCTACATCAGGATTGTCACACTACAAATCCATTCACAAACTGCTTCTATTGTATACCTATACAGATTTTGGTTCTGTTCATAAATTAGCAATACTAATTGTATGAGTTACTTCAAAATTCTGTGAAGTTATCAAGTAAAAGATACTTCAAAAGATATAAAGCACACTCAAATACCTTATCAGTGCAGCTGTCATTATTCACAATTTAATAGAATAAAAATAACATTAATTTAGTTTATAAATATATCAAACAAGCCTTTCTATGTCTTTATCTGAAGCATATACAATGGACTTCTCATTACTGTAAAAGCTGGCTTTTTGTAAGAAAGTTTCAGTAAGTTGATAGCTATCTTACAGGTTTCAACTTTTTCCTATTTTGGTTAGAAATATGGTTTATTATTTTTTCTCCCTACTTTCACATCTCTGGAAAATGTATAATTCTAGAATAATTACATTTGTTGTTATTTGCCTCTTCTCTACCAGAAGAATACCCTCTAACAACTAATTCTGTGATGTTAGCTGTGGTATCATTTTTGGTGTCAATTACAGAAGCCGCATTTGAGATAAAAGAAGAGTTCCATGACAAATAAAATAACCCCACAAATTCCAAAATCTTCTTTATTTTTCTCCATTTTGCCCTGTCTCTGAGGATTATCTTTGCTTTCAGTCTCTTAACAGCTAAGCATCTAGACTTCCCATTAACTCAAATGGGAGTGAAGAAAATAATCTTATCATTTAAGTGTATTATATACCTACTGTAAATTCGAATAAAAGTTTTCTTACAGCACTATCAATATTCATAAAGATGCAATATAATGTTATGTCTACAGAAAACATTCAATGTTTTAGAATCATAGAATCATTTAGGTTGGAAAAGACCTCTAAGATCATCGAGTCCAACCGTTAACCTAACGCTGCCAAGTCCACCACTAAACCATGTCCCTAAGCACCACATCTACACGTCTTTTAAGTACCTCCAGGGATGGTGACTCAACCACTTCCCTGGGCAGCCTCTTCCAATGCTTGACAACCCTTTCACTGAAGACATTTTTCCTAATACCTAATCCAAACCTCCCCTGGCGCAACTTGAGGCCATTTCCTCTTGTCCTATCGCTTGTCACTTGGGAGAAGGGACCGACACCCACCTCGCTACAACCTCCTTTCAGGTAGTTGTAGAGAGCGATGAGGTCTCCCCTCAGCCTCCTTTTCTCCAGGCTAAACAAGCCCAGTTCCCTCAGCCGCTCCTCATAAGACTTGTGCTCTAGACCCTTCACCAACTTCGTTGCCCTTCTCTGGACACCCTCCAGCACCTCAATGTCCTTCTTCTAGAGAGGGGGCCCAAAACTGAACACAGTACACATAATAGTACATTAAAAAATGTGACATATGGTTGGTGAGTTTTGGTATAAAAAACACACTACCTTCATGGGACTGTGAATCCTTGGTTGATATTTCATGATGACCATCTTCATCTATGTCAAAATGCACTGTTTTTGAATCTTCAGTCAGGATATAGCATTTCAGTGTTTCTCGCAGACTAAACACTAATAAAAAATGATTTGTAATTAATTTTACTAGCAACAGAAAAATGGTAAAATTCCATAATAAAAAGATAAAGTATATTTTTATAGCAATCTTTCCTTGATAACCTATGTATATTTGAACTATGAACAGTATAGCCAACATATAATAGAAATTATACAGTGGGCTTAAGCAGCTGTTTTGGGGGCTTGATGGTGGTATGAAGAAGGAAGGCAAAGATTTCTTTGCTTGGAAGGTTATCTCAGTGAGAAGAAGAGATGTATGCTGAACCTTTTGGGGAGTTAACATGTGCAAAAACTTGAGCGTGAAAAAATGGCTTCCAACCCAAGAGCCTGAGGGATAGTGTAAGAAGGGGGATTGTGGGCAACCTGCAGATAGCTGTGTTGAAAGAGACTAATGGGGGTGGGATGAATTTGAACATGAGAGAGGGGGCCTAAATTAGCAATTGGCTGGTGAATGAGTAGTCTTACAGTGGGGGAGAGAGTCCTGTGGGTAGCCAGAGCCAGAACAAGGCTGTGCACAGGAGCCTGCGCAGAGAGAGAGATGTGAAAAACACAGAGTTAAGTTATAAGTTTTCATTCTGAAGAAGGGAAAAGGTGAAGTAAGGAAAGTATCTCTGCAGCATACTGTTTCTAGACGAGTTTCCTTTATTTCATAGATAAGTACTTGCCTGTTTCCCAATTTTGCACTTTGAAAATTGGATCTGTTTACAGACAAGAGTTTTAGGTGAGAGTGCATTTGGCTACCTAAAATAGCAGCATTTATTTTGGGAACCTGACATCTCTTACTGAAAAAAACCCCCAGGTCTTCATAGCTAAAAGCTGTCAGGAGGGAAATTGTTCCCTATCATTACTGAACACAACTGTGCTGTTCTGGATGTCAGAAGGATGTAGGTCCAGCCACTTGGGTATCAGACACCTACAGAAGAACACTATAAGGCACAATTTTGATTATGTTAGGCTGAACATTGTTTTACTGGAATAGGTTTGCTATTTTCAAATTCAGTTAAGACATTTCTGAGACCACACAGACCTCCAGGGCATGCTGTAAGATAAACAGTCCCTTCTTCACCAGAACAATTAGGCAAGTAAAACAACAGGATACTCAAAATGCGCCAGCAGTGACATAATATTCTGGGAATGCTTGACTTGACAAAAAATTTTGTTACTCATTTTATATTAATGCACATCCTCTGAAACATCTGTATTTAAACAGACATTTTGAAAAAAATAAAGTTGTTTCCCAGAAGCTTTCTTTCTACCCTGTTTAGGCTGAGCTGAAACTCTGCACGTACAGTCAACAAAAGAGATGGACAATGCACACCCTGACAGCCTGAGTCACAGGCTCCAGAAGCGGCAGATCTGACACGTCCTGTGTTGGACCTTTGGCACATGCATAGCTGATCTATGTGTGGGCAAAGGCCTTCTCTTCAAAGGCCTGGCAACTAGGGCTTCCAGAAAAAAGATGGGTTGTTCTAAAAAGCAACAGGACAACAACTGCAATAATCAATACAGCAAACCTTTTAAAAATTCTTATAATAGTTATAGTGTAAGAATTCTACTTTTAACTAGAATTACAAGAACCCAGAATAAAACAGTTGGTGGGCCTGCTATGTCATTCACTCTTTCCCAGGGAGGTATAGATATACTTCAGGAACTACTGGTCTGAATTTGGTGATGTGAAAAATCTAATGTCGCTATTTTGAGGGGTATTTCTGTACTAGTTGTTTTAAAGGCAGCTTTCATTTTTTTGTTCCTCCAGGTATTTTTATTTTTGACCTTCTTATAGATAAGGTGTTCCAGATACTTAATTTGGTTGGATTCTGCCTTGGATTAGAATCATCTTTCCAAGATTACAAACATACCTGTCACTCAGGAAAGAGTTACCTGACTTTCCAGAAGCTGTTTTCACAGTTCTCAGCAGAGATTGCCTCTTAACAGACTGCCTTCCATGGACAGAAACTTCATACGGCTTTTTGCGGCCTGAGCGGAGCAGCATTGCGGAAGCACTCAAGAAATCCTGATAACCTGACTTGCCTCTCTTTTCCAGTCCTAAAGTAGGAGTTAGAATTTGTCACAATACTTCATGTTTCGTTTGAGAAATGAGTTTGCAAAGAGTATAATTTTGATAAATGACAGTTAAAGGAAGCAAGATAAACTCAATAAATGTTTGACTGCTTGCATGACCCAAGCCTGTGTCTTGCAAGGCAAAAATGGTGTGTTTCCAGTGACGGTAAACCAGTTATCTATCTACACTTCCACTAAGATGCAGGTTATCACGGATACAGTTGTGTTGAAGGAATATATTTTAAAAGACTTCCCTTTAAATAAAATATAAGCAGTTTATGTGACTTCAATTTAATTTATTTATGCTTCTCAATCATAGGAAGCTAGCTATACTTTGCTAGCTGGATTGAAAATTCATATTCTTTTTGTCCTTCAGAATACAGTCTAAGATAATTTTTGAAGTATTCATAAGTGATTGAAAATGATGCTAACTTCAACACAGCATAATCTGACTTTCAGTAAAGATATGCAGCCATATTGCAGTCTTAAACCAAGGTTCAGGAAACGTTACCTCAGGAATGAGGACTGGAGTTTGGAAATTTGAGGAGTATATTAGAATTATTAATGAATATCACAAGTGACCAGAAAAAAAAAAATCAATCTCCTACCATTAGCAACCATTCATATTTTTAAATGATTAATGTTTCCTTTACAATTCAATAATTTGACTTCAATGTGCTCTGCATTTTTCAAATGATGTTGTATTTGTGACTATATTTACAAAAAATAATAGTCTTCAGTTTTTGAAGGCTAGATGAATAAAAGGATTTAAGCATTACCTAGGCTACATATCCTAAGGAGAGGCTGGTGTCTAAGAATGGGAACTATATTGACTGAGGAACCACCCAGGCAGCTAGTAAGATATCCTGAGGACACAGCTTAAATCACTGCATTTCAGAAAAGCTAAGGACCTTACTTTGGTTTGAAGAAAGGGAAACTGGAATTCTCAAGTCTACACACTCTCCTGAAGTCAACTGTTTATGACAACTGTTTATGGCAAGTGCGGACCAAAGAAAACAACGAGCTTCAATTTTGCCTAGTACCCTGGCGAATGAACCAAGCGAAGATGTGTACAATTTTAGCCCTATGCAGCTTTGCACAGAATAAATAAATAAATGTTAGGCCAGAGAGATCATGGCTCTGACACTAGTGTAATGATTTGTGAATTCACCCAGGGGAGGGGAGTTCCGTCTTCTGGTTTGGTTCAGTTCACTGATGCAGAATTTCACGTTAAATATTTATGTGAAATGGTAGAAATGAAAGACTTCTGTCCCTGGCAATTCAGTTGTTACTAGACTACAAAGGCTAACTAAGGCTCTTTTTCACTCTCTTTGGCTCTTTAGTTATAACTAAACATTCAGTTAGGCCACTAAAAAGTGAAACATTTATTAGAAAGAATTAACTTATTCTTCCTAGTAAAGATGTCTCATTTTTCAAATGTCTTATAACTTGTAGTCAGAGGTAGAAAGTAGAGGCTGGGTCTTCTTCATCTTGCTGAAATTGCTTTATCACTGAGCATGCTAAACAAAAGAGAAGACCCTTTGTGGTTTTCCACTAAGTCCTAACTGGGACCTGACCTCTGCAAACATCTAACTGAATCGGGCTCTGCAGAGTATGTGGGCAGTAATACCAGCCTGTGGATCTCGAGAGACGTTAGTGTGCTAGGTGTTCAGCATTAACAAAGCATCAAGCCTTCATCCAGGATGCTCAAAACCAGACATTTAATCCCTTACAGAACATTCCTACTGAAGACACAAGTGCAATTCTAGTTTGGCTGCACTTGATCAGAAGTTCTTAAGATCCCAATTCCTGATTTTTATACCCAGTGAAGCAGTCAGGGAATTGTCTTCTGCTGCATTTGCCCTTCATATACTGCAGTTACTAATGCCAATTTATGTCAAGTTAGTCCCAAATGCTTAATGAAATTATTTCTCTTTTTTTGAGAACCAATGCAATACCATGCAAACCATCTAGATTCAGAGTCTTGCATCTGTGTTACTTACATCCACCACTGTAAGAAAAGAAGGAGGATGATTACAAGTCAAGACCCTGAAGAATTCCTGAAGAGGGCAGGCCAGTTCAAAGAAATTTTCAGAAGCATATTTAGGAAGTGAATAAATTCTTAGGAAACTTTCTATGGAGAAAAATAGACAGGTAATCTTGAAGTTCTGAAGGACTGTACTTAAGTTTAATTATTTTGGCCTGTTTGAGCAAGTAGAAAATGGTAAAGTCTATGGTAGAACTTCACCTCTGTTAGCTCTCCAGAACACATAAATCTCTCTACAATAAATAACAAAAGCTTCCATAGCTTGAATTTCCTTACATGTCGCTTAAGACTGAGTGACATATAAACACTCCCATTTCAATAAGCCTTTCCTCTCATGCCATGTTCTTACATAGGTGTCACCTACTCCCACTTTTCTTATTCTTACTCATGGTTTTTAATGTTGTGTGTTTCACCCTGTCTATTTCTTTGTTTTAATGTCTTTCATGCCTATTTCTTCTCTGTAAGGTATACGCTGCTTGAAGAGGGCTAGGAAGAGCTGGGTACTGTTCTTGGCTGCAGACTTTGTCAACCACTGTTTGTTTTGGAAACTTGGGACTGTTTTGTTTTGTTTTGCATCTAAGCTAAGTACAAAGGAAGCAGTAAACTCGAGCTATAGCTCTTTAAACTGCTGAAATCAGATATACTTAAGCACATTTGTGGCCAATGGCAACAAGATCACCCTAAAAGCACAGGGAGTTTGAAAATTTCTCCCACTACATAGACCATATCAATTCATTTATATGAAGGCAGCAAAGAAAATCTGTTACATAGCTTCTCTTGCCCCCTTAGTGATCTCATTTGTTTTTAGCCATCATTGTCTCTTCCACTTAACCCCCAGACACATCTGATCATAAAATTAAATCAAATTCAGTACATGAAAACAGAATTTAAAATTTTTGAGTTCATTCACACAGTGGTACAATCCAAATATTATCTCATACTATATTGGTACATTCATAACAAGGTATCTCTAAGACTGTTTTTGTTGAGTGTATTGGGTTGCAGTTGACAGTCCTGCTTCCAAGGAATGTAAGTAACTCCTCCAAGTTTGTTACAATTTAACAGTGGATTAAAAAGAACTTAGGGCATCCTATAGCTAATAAATAAGGAGGTTATCATCTCTTTCAAATCAGACAGACTTTACGAAATCTACACTCTAAACTAGATATAGGAATATATAAAAATAGACGTAAACTAGACTAAGGAAGAGATTTAAGAAGAAAACCTTAAAGTCAACTGAAATAATCACTATTTGTTAGAATCTAAACAAGCAGTCTGATAAAATAATCTTAAATTGAAGCCTATTTAAAACCCTGCTGTAATCTTCCACTCTCACTTACCTTATTTTGCCTGCTATTGTCTCTGCTGGGATACTTCTACTCAGAATGCTAGAAGCAGCTCTGTTAGAGCCAATTTATTGCCTGAACACATGGCAGGAAGCCAAACCTCCAAATAAAAGAAAAGCCTGACGTGGACCTAATCTTTTAGATCTCTACATTCACTCATTTACATCAATATTCTCATGGCTCTAACTGCTGCTGGAATTCCAGGAGTGTTGGAAATAGTAAGAACAAACTTTTAAACGTCTTTTTCTCTAAGATGCCACAGAAGGTGGAACTGCATGCAAATTTTTAGCCAGTAGTTCTGTGCAATGCCTGAATATACTCGCAAATACCATTCTGACTTTACGTCACTGATCTTGTTCTTGCTATCTGTCATTCCTTCCAAGGCTGATTCAAGAGCAGATGCTGGGTTTATGGTACTACAGACATATTAAAAGTAGGAGTGTAGCCTCAGTTGTAGGGAGCTTGAAACAAGTTAACTGCTTAAACATTAACGCAGCTATTAAATGGGCTTTGCAGGTATTGCACCAATAGCAATAGACTGCTTGTGACATGAGTGATCTGGTTTAAAGCGGTGATGTATTTCTTTGCCCATAAAGCCCAGATAATGGTGTTTATCACACAAGAACTAGCTCTTTCATTACCACATTCAGCATGTTCATTTGGCTTTATCTACCTACGTACATTCCTAACCCTTCACTCACCTATTGGTGCTCTCTATTCATACACACTAAATTTGTTTTAATAAGGAAGCCTTGCATTATTAAAGGAGTGAATCACACTTTTATATACCTCACTGAAATAATGAAACTCCTCTAAAAACAGCGACT
This sequence comes from Aptenodytes forsteri, assembly GCF_000699145.1. Lineage (NCBI taxonomy): Eukaryota > Metazoa > Chordata > Aves > Sphenisciformes > Spheniscidae > Aptenodytes > Aptenodytes forsteri. The sequence continues at coordinate 527,264 of NW_008794774.1, read as the reverse complement.
TTTTTTTTTTTTTTTTGCCAGTTTTCTTAAAATCAAGGAGCTACTGCTTTTATCTAGAATTTGTGTACTATGTCAAGTAAGTTCTATATTTTACCTGTGTTTTGTTTAGGAAAAGTCTTTTTTAGTTCATTAAGCCCTCACTGGACACTCGTAGTATATCAGGTCAGTAGAAAGACTTTGTTAAAAGATGTATTTAATGACAAAGCATTTTTTGAAAAATTTGAAATCTCAAGTCTCTGTCTATTACTCAAGCATATTGAAAGATGTGGGAAATGCAATGAGAAATGTGTGATGCAGCAAAAGCTTTTTTTTTTTTTTTTTAATACAGTTGTTCAGAGGCTATACTGGGTCAAGATCTGATGATGCTGCAGCAGCTGCATTTTTTGGTAAGGAGCAGATAGATCCAGGTTGCAAGATGTAGTCTTGTCGTGGTTTAACTTCAGTCGGCAACTAAGCACCACGCAGCCGCTCGCTCACTCCCCCCCCACCCGGTCACATGAACCGTCCTTACAGGCTGGATGGTCCCTACAGCCACAGCACAGAACAATTTTTTATTTTGAATGACCAACTGTATGAACATTATAATGCACTACACCAACACTACTGTAGAATAGCTAAATAATAACATATGCCATCAGCAGCCACAAAAAGAAACAATCTTAAACTAATTGTAATTGATATCGTAAACTAATTGTAATTAATCTGGGTAGATTAAGCCATGTAAATACTGAGGAGGCATCCACATTGCAGCCGACCTTCCATCTTAGCCTTTACAGTTTATTTTAAACTTTCTGGTTGTTTAGACTGTAATAGACTATGTCATTGAGCATTTCCAGATCTGAAAAGTCTTTCTAAATCCAGATCAGTAGTGGTCTTCAACAATAAATAGAGGTTTTAGTTTATTGTATCCCGAAGTTTTGTGTTGGCAGAAAGCTCAGCAATGAACCAGCTGTGCAGCACCTTCCCTGACCAGCGCATGCTCCCATCAGCAATAACAGAATCAAAAGCAGGAACAACCAACGGGGAATTTGTGCAGGTCCTGATGAAAAATATCAATTTATTGTGGGAAAAGTACTATTAGGGGGGACCACCTGCTCCACTGGAGAGGGCACCGGGGCAGGACACTCATCTGGGGAGCCACACACACGTCTCTTCCTGGCTGGCCACTGGGAAGCGTTTTCCATATTCTCTCTGTCTCTCTTCCCCCACCCCCCACTCCATTTCTCTTTCTCTCTCCTTCTTGGCGCCTACATCTCCCTTTCCCTTTCTGTCACTCTGCCTCTCACTCTTCTTGTTTTTTTTTTTTAATTTTCCTAGCTTCACCATTAGAGTCGATGTATTTCATCAGCTGCAGACCCCGCTAATAACTGTATCCCTACAGTTACAATGCTAGGTCCAGTCCATTACTGGACGTATCTTCAAAATTTTCTTCTAATTCAAATTAGTATCTCACATCAAATTATCTCGAAAGGCAATAGTCTTTAGAAAACAGTCATAGTGGGAAAAACTTCAACAAAATTACTATAAAATCAGTTTTAGTATAATTATTGGCATGGAAAGTAACAAGGAAAACAACCACCTAAAACTGGTTTGGGTTTTTTTTAGGTAAAAGGATATTCATCTGCAAAAAGTCAATATTTGCAGCAATGAAAAGAAGGAAGAAGTTTCCTGGTACCACATGCTATTGCATGGATAATACTGGGCATACAGTAAATACCAGCAACTACATTTTATCAGCCAGTTAATTTGCAAACAATTTGCAGGAGACCTAACTCAAAGTCTCTTAAGCTGGAACAAAACTGAAACATAGCCAATGGACTGTACCAGAAAAAAGATCAGATATAAAAACTTATTTCTGACTCCAGTGTATTGCCAGATTTACAGTAGTTAAAAGTTTGATCACAAACAGTAATACTCTAAAGAAAGCCTATCCAAAACATTTTCAGTGAAAGTGATTGAAAACATTAAAACAGATGTGAAACATAGGATTTTCAGACTTTGGAGATGTCAGGTCAAAAATACTTGCTCTAGTTTTGAAAACAGAGTTTCTAGTCTAAAATCCAGTGACTTACTATTAGGGAATACAGATAATATTTTCATTATACATATATTAACATTTGTATGAATATTATACATATATTCATATTGGTATGAATATATAGAACATATATTAGTATGTGTATGAGAAGTTCCTCTTTTTCTTCACATTGAGGTTTCTCCCCCAAAGACATGAAGATACCAAACCAAATATATTTAGCAGCTTACTGAAACAAACTTACATGGCAATCTATCAATACATTTTTTTCTTGGAAACTGTACGGGGTTTTAATATTCTAGGAACATTTTAACATGAGCATCTAACAGTCAACTTTCTCTTACTTCACGTCCTGTTTACATGGCATGCCAAAGACATATATAGGACTAAACTGAGCCTACTGTAGACTATCTATTTCTCCCAGTACTTCTAAACTGTCATTAAATAATTCTGTTCTACTGTAAACTGAAGCTTTCTACTACTCAAAACAGCAGGCACTTATTTAAACCTCCATCTGTTTCTGTATACAACAGAAGACTAATAACTTAGTAATGTCTATGCTGACCACTGCTGCAAAGTCTACCATTTTTTGAGAAACGTCTGTTCTTAAAAACACACACACACAAGTGAAAAATGGCGCTGTATAAACAGAAGCTATTTCTGCTCCAATGCCATTTTACTATTTTTTAATATTTCTCAAAGTCTAGAGTTCTTACACTGTGTGGTGGTTTAACCTCAGTCGGCAACTGAGTACCACACAGCCACTCGCACACCCCCCC